>NW_009953964.1:2477906-2523893 GCF_000747805.2 Chaetura pelagica
CTTGCTGAGGAAATGGAGGGATATTACAAAACAATCAACTTCCTTTATTGATTTTACACTTAGCTCACACTCTATATATGCAGAGCTCAGCTAACAATGGAAAAAGGAACTTAGTTCTGTGACATCATGCTTCACTGTCAAATGCTTCTTTACTGAAAGGTCATTTCTAAATTAAAAATTTGAAAGCAAATATTAAAAATATATTTATGCAGTTTGACACTACTGAACACATGCATTTTAATATATATTTGAAATAATGCTTAAGTTCTTTTTCTGTCACTGTTTCAATAAGGCAGTAGTTATTACCACTTCATTCTGACTAAGTTAAAATGGAATCTTATGACTCTCAGTGACACAGTTTTGAAAACTGGAATAGTGGAGAATCACTCAAGCTGATTTTCTGAATTCCAAGAGAAGTGACAATAATTTACCATACTTGTTAACAGTGGTGTTATACAACCTTCAGCCAGTTTGTGACTATGGCATGCAACTCAATAGCTTAAGCATTAGAAATGCTTAATAAAATCAGTTATCTGAAATTTCACATGTTCTATATGCAAGCAAAACTTGTTTTTTAATCCTCTGTCACCTCACAGCTCTCTTGCATATGGTGGAATTGTTTATAACTTCTTAAAGAAATTCAAATCATGCACGTCACACAATTCAGAATAACACCACCTTTGCTGGTAAATTGCAGCTTTTTAAGTGTGGATAACGCTTGGAAGCAGAGGATGCCTTAGACAAAACTACCCTGGTTCTGCTGGTCCAATTTCATGGTAGTCAGCTGACTGCCACAATAGAAGATAATTTGTTCTCAATTTGTTCTAATGCTATAAAGGCACACTCAGCAATGTTATCTTTGGTAGAAAGGGTAGCAACCATGAAGTCTGTCTGAAAGGATCAAACAACATTTGCGCTTAGTGTAAAAAATCTAAAGGTACTTTTCTCATTAGAAGTGCTGCTCCTTAAAGTTGATTTTTAGCCTTATCTCACAAAAGGGCAACTGAGCAGTTTCCTCCTGCAGCATAAACTTTACATAAAAATGATTCTGAGTGCTAATCACATGTAATTTGTGTACAATCAGAGGACATGATAGAGGATTGCCTCTATGGCAACTGAGACCAGTTTTGTTATTCTTCAAGCCATGGCTATGAACAATATATTGTCCCCTGTGCATATAGCAGTGATCAATGCACTGATTAATACACTTCTGTTATGCCATGAAATGCCAGGAACTAAGAATACACTCTGAAGTCCTCTTTCTCCATACCCTACAGCATCAGACCCCTGTGAAACACCTTTCTGCTGGCTGTTTGTAATGTCTCACATGTATTTACATGCTACATCTGCTGCCATTGATTTTTCTATATCTATTACAAAATGCCAGATGACATGAACATTTCAGATACACCTTACTAAAAAGAACAGTACTTCAGGTTTCTCTTGCTCTCCCATCTGCGCCCACTCCTCTGAAAATTTTAACATTCAGAGAATTACAGCTCAACCTACTAACCTTGAATACCACAAATATATATATATATATATGTAAAATAAAGACTGCTCCAATTAGCTTCTGCTTTTATGAATTGGGACCTATAACTCTAACTCCAAATAAGAATGTTGTTAAAAAATTGACCTTAAAGTGTTACTAAAAAAATTAGTTAATATATTTTCATCTCAAAAGTGTCAGTATGGATTTCCTCTTAGATAATTTGTACTTCAAGGAAGAGATTCTGATCTCATTTATATTGGTTTTATACTGATTAGTGTATTATCAGAAGAGCTATTACAGATTTACAATACCATGAGATCCAAATCTGCCATTCTGCAGTCTTCTGCAGATATAAAGTGAAAAAAAGAACCTGTGCAGACTAAGTCTGGGGTTAATTCTTCATATTGGTAAAGGAACATCAATCTGTATCCAAAGTGCCCCAACTGTCTGGACTACAAGTGCCCTCCTTAGCAAAGGCTTCTACAGACAGCAAAGTCTTGTACACAAAAATCATAATCATAACCCCAGAGGGGGAGGATTGACTTCTCTTGCTATCATGTTTGACAAAGTAAGAAGGGTTAACTGAGGTCAACAGGAGGAAGCATACAGTGGACTCAAGGGTTGAAGAGATAACTGTTTGAGATAGACCAGGTCAACTCTGCAAGATAAGCATCAGTAGTGATCAATACAGCAAAAGCAAAGCTGCAGGAGTTAAGAAATCATAAAGCAGCTGCTTAAAAAAAAAACAACAATCCTTTTTTCCTATCTAGCAAACTACTAGCAAGATTATGTTTGGGTCAATGTCACTCAGAGTTTTCAAATCACTGTGCTTTCTTGGACCTTATATCATACCTATTGCTCCAACAGTCTCATCTCCTCCTCTTTTCTCTCTAAAAATGAGGAAAGCTTACAAACCAGAACCAAGCGTAACTCAGTTTTCTTCTGCTGTATTGCAGGTTTCCACTAGGTTTCACACAGGACTCTAACCATGACAGTTGTGTAGTTCTTTCTTCATATAGCCAGGACTACAGGGTGAAGGTATTTCACATTTATTTCTCTTTTGACTCTGCATTTGTGGTTGCTACTAGAATAGGTTGGTCACTTTCATACTATCTAACTAAGTAGTTATAATACACACTGAAAATGTTTGTGGTGTGTCACAAGAATAGATAACTAGGTGAAATCTATGGGCTATTTTCAAAACTATTGCAAATGCAATGTGAAACATATTTAAGAAAATAATTATCTTATACTCTAGTTTCTCCAATGGTGCCTCCTTCACATGATCTAGTGAAGCTTAACAAAGTAATTAAGAGGTTATTTGAATAAAGATGACTGGAATACTGTAGTTTTCTCTACATTTTCTACCTTTGCAGCTCCACAAAAAGAGAGAGTAAACAGATAGTCTCTGAAAAACACTCCCTTCCCTTTTCCTTGTCCATCATAAAAAAAACCTGAAACAATTAGCATAACATCTGAGAGCCAACATTCAGACTGGAATTTACTGCTTATAGATTAAATGACTTACAGATTGAGCATGTATTTGCATTAACAACAAAGAAAGGGAAGGGAACAAATCCATTCTTTTCTTGAAGAATATACAGATGAGAGAAAGCTCTTATTGCCCATGTGACACCCAGAATCACCAATAAAAGACATGGCATATCATAGTAAAGCTAGAGGCATTGTGACTTGTGGCACACCCTTACTGAGAAGGCTGATGAGATTTCAGTTGTGGCAGAGACATTTTACAAGAGTTTCTATTCAATATTAGGGGAGTTAGAGAGTTCATAATGCTCCATGCAGTAATATAGAACTCTTGAGGAAAGCCTAAATGAAAGGCTTTTTTTCAGCTTTCCATAGCTTCATTTTCTTAAGTGGTTATATGAACCAAGACAGTTACCATCCTGAACCAAGTAAACAGAGACAACACAAAACAACTTCCTCCAGTGAACTGGTAATTACACTCAGCATCCATTACTTAATCATTATCTCAATGAAACCTGCAAATGTCATCTGATTAAGCATTAGAAAAACTGAAGACAAAAACACATTACATACTTGTGTTCTGACTTTTATCTAGATTAAAAGTATTTTTAAATCCCATCAACTACACTTTTCTCCTATAAAAAAAGAGTTTTTCTTCCATAAAGAATAAGGTTAACAGAAAATTTACAGACATCAATTTTTAATAAAATGTACAGTCAAAATTGTTTAATATGCTACTTATAAAAATTCTCTGTTGACCAGATTATTCATCTATCTTCTGTTTTCTTCCTGGCTGCCATCCAGGGCTCCTGACACATGATTTGTGGAATCCCAGTCATTCATCTGATAGCACTCAACTTCATGTTCTCAGCTATTACATTACATAAATTGCACCTTTCTGTAAATTACACATGACAAAAAATCCTGTGTCATATATGTAGATGTCAAATATACATCTCTCAACTCACTACCCCTTTTGAGTACTTGTATGAAATCCTGTTCTCTTATCTAACTGGATATTTATTTATTTATTTTACCCCTCTCAACTTGATCCTGATGATGATTTTCACTCTTTTATTCTTACTTCAAATTTCCAGAACAAGGAAGACTATGGGTTGGATGACCGAGCAGTATGATGAAGAAAAAGGGAAGAGAAAAGAGCATACAAGGTTTTTATTAGTTGAATTTGAAAGGTTCAAACTGATACCCATCCAGCTGTTGGGGTGGTGGTAGGTAAGCAGACCTTGCAATGTTTCCTGAAGACATTTGTTTTATCTTCACTGTTTCTCACAATGCCAAGTTGTATCATCCCAAGTCCCAAACATCTTGAAATACACTAGCATAGAAGCCTGTTCTTTTCCTTTCCTTCACACTAGCCTTGGTCTAATAGTAATAAATAACTGACATGTTCGACAGCCTTTTGTGTGTTGTAATTTGCCCTAACACTATTTGCCAGCCCATCCTCACTAATCAGTATATTCACCCTACAAAATAATGAACAAGAGCATCTTTGAGGTTCAGTAAAGTCAAAGCATCTGCAGAAGCACAGGGGGTTGAAATGTGCTCATAGAGCAGTGCTGGTGGTCTCAGCTGTACCTCCGACAGACATGTGGTACCAGCACCTCCCAGAGGTGGTACCTACTGGAGCCAACACTAGATCGCAGTCTCTCCTCACACAAGCCTCACCACTAGATCCTGGGGTTAGTGGAAAAAAAAAAAAAAAAAAAAAAAAAAAGTATATCTGTGTTTTCTTTCTCTCCAATTACTCTAATACTCTCTACTGCTATGAGAAGGTTGCTTCTAGAGCTTAAAAAAAAAAAAAAAAAAAAAAAAAAAAGGGCCAAGCACATAATGCTGACAGACACTAATGCATCCCTGTATGTTTTCATTTCTCTATATACATCACCTGCACAGATCTCATTTCCAGAGATTTCTCAGAAAGGCTCATTGCCAGAGTCTGTCATAGTATCCCTGAAAAAGCAGCTGTGCTAGCAAGGTGAGCAATGGCAGAAAGGGCTACAGCAGCTTCACTGGCGTAACTTGCTCCTCACTATCTGCACTAAGTTAAATGGTTACACCTAGTAACAAAATGTGCTTTTTTCTTTTTTTTCTTTTTTTTTCCATGCCTGAGATCAGGAGTTTACCCCAGTGTTCTTGTCCACAATGTTATTTCCTCCCATTCAGTGTAACAAGCTGCTGTCCTGTGGGGGCAGGTGCTTGAAATACCGCACTTGTATAGATTGCTAAACACTGTGGGATTACAGGTAAGAGACTGTTCTATCATTAGCTCCTCTATTTCTTCATTCCAGCATTAACTTCTTACAACAATAACACAACATCATTAGTTCCATAAGGGCTGTGACTAAATTAACGTTGTAGAGGAACTGTCCTTTTCACTTAGCAAAAGAAATTAGTGAGTCAATGATATCATCCTAAATAATGGAAATATGGATAAATAAAACATGACAAAGGTATTTTAGAGTGCTAATCTCTCACCCCCCCACACACCCAAAAAAAAAAAAAAAAAAAAAAAGAGAAAATGTTAGCTCTATTTCAGTTGTACACTGCTACTACAGGTTTTCTTTTCCCTCATCATTTTGTTATCAGATCTTCTGTAATTATGAATGGTCAAATGTCCCTTAGCTACAACTCTGACAAATTACTTCTTGTACCTGGAAAACTACAGCAGAAGACTCTCCTTCTCTGTATCATAATTAGTTATTAAAATATGACTTTTTTTTTCCAACAACTGTAGAAGAGGGGGAAAAGAATTATTTCATTTACTTGTTCAAGTTGTGGGGAATATTTCCTTTCCAGGAATGACATTTTTTTTATAGCTATCTGAAGCATCCTTATTTCTACCAGTAAAGGACAGATTTGAGAGTCATTGCTCAGCTGATAATATTAATAGCATTTGAGATTGAAGCCCAGAAAACTGAAAATACCTTATTCCTCTGATGAACCAGTGGCTTACAGGAGTAAAATACTGTACAACTTTCTACTAAAAAGCAGCAATGAAAGCACTACACAGTTGTGCAGAACGCATTAAAAGGAACTATTTTCAGTGGTCTTTTTTTGCTTGTATTTTTCTAAGAGTTGGCTCTGAATGTGGCACAGGGAACACTGAGTTTTGATATATACCAATCGCTTTGAAGGTTACTGTACTCTCCTGGTACTAGCTAAGAAACAGCTTCCCTACTTTCAGTATATGTTGCAGTAAAACAACAACACAAAACAAAAAAACAACACAAAAAACCCAACCCCCCCAAAAAAAAAACCCCACAGCAGTCCTAAAATCTTTGTAATAGATTTTGACTACATAAAAAAATGCAGATTAGAAATAGCCAGAAAATGTAATTCCATGGAACAAAACAGATATACACCACTGGTCTTAAGCATTGACTTTTTAAAAGTAATGTGAGTGACAGCACTTGGATTGCTAAGTATTATTCTCATGGGATGGAGATGAGGACACAGGGACAGACCCTAAGTATTGGGCTTCTCTTCACGTGAATGGGCTTGCAGTTCTTGGTCTGAGTGAGGATTTCAGACCAGTGCTGTCTACCTGTGAAATGTTTAGCTCAAAACAATGAAACTACATGGAATTTACCTTGGGTCACATTTTGACAGGAAATTCAACTGTATGTTAAATCTTTTTTTAAAAAGGCAACCTAAGGTGGCAGGTTGATAGCCAGTATGGGTGGATTTTTGTATCATGGGAGATCCTTCATCAATGTAAAGTGTAACAGGCCAACAATCATAGCAATTTATTCAGGGCAAACAATCCTATTTCCAAAATAAAGCAAAATTCCTTCTCAGAGCTGACTTATGAAATTAAGGCAGCTAAATTATATTTATTTCACAAGTGAAATGTGCATAACATACATCAGCAACTTTTTTATGGCTGGAAATAGAGAATTGAGAAATAAATTTATTTTTCTGCACTAGCTGACTCAAGAAGTTATGGCTATCAACTAATTTTGTAAGGTTCAAACGAACAAAAGCTTCAAAGACTTGCTGCTAATGAAAGACAGAAGTAATTTCTCTCAAACGCTTTTGTACTTGAGTATGTTTTGACCAGCTATTCACCATTCCCTTTGAAAAAAACAAGCTTAAAGCCCAAAATCAGCGCGGCTTTTCCTAAAATGGTTTTATTTTAATAATTTGAATTAATTAGGGAAAGCAGAGATCAGGATTATTAAAAGCAGCATGGCTTGGAACAATTACAGCACCAGCTTCTCATATGCCTATCCTGATAAATGTGTCTATAGAATATTAATGCAAATACAGTTTTAAGAGCCAGCATTTGTCATGCACCCAAGCTATTTCTATACACTGGCAGCCATCCCTGTTAAAATATACTAAGAGGACACTCCACAGGGTTGCTTAATGCAAGATAAACAGTACCCATTTGAGACTCAGGTGGCTGTCTGATATTCTCTGCTAATAGAAGCAGAGAATGGACCTTGGAGGGTGTCAGGAAAAAATATGATTAAGGCTTAACCAAGCAGTTACAAGATGGCAATTAAAGAGTAAGTCAAGGGAGATGACTGAAACACTTTTTTTCCCCATCTCCTTTGTGGTAGAGCTGCTTTATTAACCAAACTGTTGCTCATGACACCTCTTCTTCCTTGTGACTATATGTGACAATGTCTTTTTCAGTTGTTCCCAAGTGACACTATGAACACCATTCAGTCAGGTAGTATCCCTGTTTGTACACAGCTGTAGGGGTAAGGCTCTTCTTATGCTACCAATTACAAAGAAAAGCCCATATACACTCCTGATTGTCTAGCTAGGAGAAAAAGACCTTGTCATGAAAAACAAGTTTCACTCATCCCATCCCAACCTCTGTAACATGTCAACAGACAAATAGAGAGTTTCATGTGAGTAGGGTGGAAATACTGAAAATCTCCTTTTATACATGCACATTAAGGCAACAGTACCACTTTTTGAAATGCGGAACTTAGCCTCAATATCAGAGGAAAGTCATACAGCCATCCCCTGACCTCACACACCAGAAAAAAAATTATGACTTTGAGATTACTTCTTTTGACTACTCTATTATGATATCACAGAAAAAGAAATAAATCCAGACAAGAGCTTGATTCTGAAAAATCAGGATTTTGGCTTCTAAGACCTGGTCTGAAGATGTTATCATTTGCAGAAACTGCAAACATGTAAGATCTTATCTACATTCAAAATTCAATTAAGACCTTGACTGTCCCATTACAGTGACCCTTTGGACAAATGCATAGGAAGAATAATGAAAACAAGGACAGGATATGGTATTTTTAAAAAATATTTTCCAGACTCAGGTTGAAACAAGTTGTTTGTTTTGTGTTTGCTGGGTTTTTCTTTTAAGAGAAGTAAAAAATTGTCACTTAAGATACCAACAGAGCAAGGCTTTTTGAAAAAGCCCCATGTTACAAGGAGAGGTTTATCTGAGCATTTCAGAAGTACCAACTGAGCTGCCACGGGCTACCAACTCTCACACATACTGAAAGTCTCATTTTTTAATAGACAGTTCTGCAAGGGTGTGCTACAGGAATCCTTAGAACAAAAAAGCATGCAAGATTTCTGTTTATTTCTGGGATCCTACTCTTTGAAGTTTAATCAAAAGCCATGAAAAGTGTCCTTAATTCATCTTGTAATCTCAGGGAAAAAAGGAAAGCAAGAGGATGTCATAGACAAGAGGTGAGCAACTTCAGAATGCCCGAGGTTAACAATATTATCAAACAAGCATTAATATAAAGTAGTCAAGGGAAATGCTAGCTATGGAGGGGAGGGAAGCAGTCTTTTTTTCAAGGACTTTACCATCTTTACTGAAGCCACCTTAGTTATGGGAAAAGACTATTAACCCTTACAGACAACTGTGCTTGAGAGAACACTTAGCTCCAAGCTAGGTATTGTATTTCTGTTAAGACAGAGGAAATATTTAGAGAGGTAACAATACAAACACTGTCTCAAAAGCAGATAAGATTTCACAATTCATTTTCTCAGCATTATTTTCTCATGTTTGTTATTTCTCCTCTATAAACACATCTAATGAAGATAAAGAAGGCAAAGTTTCCTAGGAACATTAATTTTGCTGTCAGAGAAAGCTACCACACAAATAGCATATCACAAAAAACCTGGATATTACCTTTAAGAGACATGGTCAGTGGAGCTATTGTAGACCTAACCTTGAAAAAAACCTTAATATGAAGCAAAGAAAAAAACTGTTCAAATAAAAACTGCTAGCACTACAGATCTTTAATTTGGGGGAAGAAAAAAAAAAAAAAAAAAAAAAAAAAAAAAAAAAAAAAAAAAAAAAAAAAAAAAAAAAAAAAGTAGAGTCATTCTCTAAATCCTGGTCAGAGAACACAAAGAAAGCAAAACACTTCTTCATTATCTATTCTACAGTTGCACCTCAAATGGGAACTTAATTGTAGCAGCATCCCCACAGCACCCTCAACACAAATCAAAACCCTATACTCCTTGGGTCCCTCTACTCACCCCCTCTACTTCTGGTAAGTCACAAAAGCCACCATGATAAGAGGGAGTACATTTACATGAATTTCTCTAATCTCTTTAAAGTTTTTCAATAGTCCTAAATTAAATCCCCTTCACCCTAATCACTTTATCCATCAGAAAATCCAGAGGATATTTGGATTCAGACATTCCATTGCACCAAAGATCTTTCATTACAACACACAAACAAGCACTTTTATTGAACAAGAACCCGATTATTTAACCCAGCTTCAGGTTTCATTCTGCCCTGCTGCTTCCACTTCGACATGGACCTACTAATCTCTTCTGATGGGCATTGCTGCATATCAGTTCTGATACACAGAGATGATTTCTAACCTCCCTTACAGAGAGCTACTGATTAAATAAACTGAGATGCCCATCTCAGCTTCTTTGGACCAATAAATAACAATGAGGAAATAAAGTTGAGACCTTTTTCCCTTTAATATGAACAACATCTAGAAATAGGCAGAAAATGAGGGAAAATAATTCAGTAAAAGAAGCATGAATGCAAACAGCTAAGCATTGATATGAAGTATTAACTTATTATATCAGATAGATGTTATGCTTCTTTTTGTTTCTCTGCTACAAATTAGCAGTCTCCTTGCTACAGTAATGGGTGATGGTGTAACTTCAATATGGTTACCAAGCAGAGCGTTATGAATATTAGAACACAGACTTCAACCTGCTCTGCAGAACAACTCCACAGCTTAATTAGCAGCAGTGATACATTAACTACTTGTTTTATCTCCTTCCCCAAATGGTGATAGAATCATCACATGCTCCAAGCATATACTAACCAGATATCTAGCATATGGGTGAAAGTTTGTTGCTGATGAAATTGGGATACTAGATTAAGTCTGTGTAGAAAGAAAGACTGTTGTATAAACAAATAATCTGTCTATATCTAATGAATTATTAGAAAAACGGTTGTTAGATCCAGAATTTCATTAGCTTCTGTCAACAGCCTGGTCTTAAACTGAATGTGTTAGATACTACACTACCAGAAAGTTCATCCATTAATATCAGCAGTATTCTCTCTAAATTAAACAATGGTAAAACCACAAAGATACAAGCATGTGAACAATGACAAGGAGTCATCACAAAATATTACAAATAAGGACCTAGGTAAAAACATGGAAAGTAGACAAAAAAGAGCTGGATATGAAAGAAAGAATGAGAAAGGGGAGATGGAAAATAAGGAAGCCAGAGAACTAAATATGATCAGCGATAATGTAATGATACTGAAATAGTAGGAGACTTAGTTCTCAATCCATTTACTACACTGTTTATATTTGGATTTTAAAAATCTTCTAGAATTAGTCAGTGCTTCCAAAATAAATTTTATAATTAGCTTTAACATCAGACAAAACAACATGAACAACTGAATTTCAACTCTTGCTTGTGAAATCCTTTGTTGTGTTACTGAGTTGTTTTTCTTCCATACAGCTGTGTATTTACAATACAAATATCTTAAAGGAAATAAAAGTTGTGTTGTTTCCATATTTTGGAATTTATTGACAAAGAACGGGTGTTTTGGGTTTTTTTGCCCCTGTTTGGTTGTTATTTTGTGCCAACTTGCTTTGTCTTATTCATAGCTCTGAAGTAGAGAGAACTTACAACTTTCTGTATTTACTTGGAGTTGCAGACAAGCATTTTTTCATGGAAATAACTTACTTGGACTATCTACTGCATGGAGTAGTTTTTAAGGAAACACTTTTTAATCTCAGTAGTACAGAACATACCCAGTCTTCTGGAGAACTTCATCCTCTGCCCCAAGTTATCTACCCAAGATCTTTTCAGACAAGAAAACCCTACATAGAAAAAGCAGTTTTTACATAACCCTTTAACGTGATACTCTCTATCACAAGATCTTTTCAAAAGATAACTGTTGTCTGTCATCATTTTGTAAGACACTCAGAATTACAGGTGCATTTCAAATTTTCTTCTACTTATAGTATTTTGACCCTTTAAAGAGCAACTAACACAACTACTGCAACACAATAAAGATTCATGTTATGACTGCAGATGTCACAGATCCCCACTTCCGAGCCTACAACAAGAAAAAAGGTTTCTCCTCTTTAGAGCTGTCAACATTGTCATTAACATAAATGAAGCTAACACAGAACCCTACTTAGCCTTGCTTGAAGTCACATTTCTTTACCGCTACTCCCGGTGTCATTTTATTCACTAAGATGGAATTGTTAGGACAACTATTATTTTTATTTGCTGAGCTGTTACATATTGCATATTCTCCACATAACAACAGAGGAGTATTTATAGTAGTGGTCATAAGGGAGATGGCATGAGAACAGCATTTTTGCAATCATTCAATTGCTAGAAAATGCCTTCCCCACCCTCCAAAGAGCTTATTTCACATTAGATGAGTTTCAGTCAGCACTTAGTGCCCAGCCCAATGAAAGTCTATTACCTCCTCCAAGTCTTCCTAAGCACCACACAAGCATAGGAGCAGATTGCTGGCTTTAAGTGCACTGTGTTCTGCCTGCCCTTTTAGCTACGAGGCAACTAACTGAACTTTTTGGACCTCCATGTAATGTAGAGAAAGTTTTTGTTATCACAATCATTGTTTTTTCTTCCTTTTGTCATTGGATACATCTTTGACCATTCTTGGAAAGAAATTACAGCCCTTGACTATATTGGTTAGAGATTGATTCATGTCATCAATGCAAACTAATTATATGTAACTAATGCTTCTGTGTCACATCCCCTCAGCTAATAAAGTGATAAATAAATGTAGTGCCAGAAAGGACCATTTTCTTTTATTTCCAAGGTCAGGATGCCAAGAAAGCTTTGACATGAACTCACTGGGCAGGGAGAAGAAAACCTCAAAGGGGTCTTTTAATCATGTTTATTATTGTTGGCAGCATAAACTTATTACCTAAACCTGGGCTAAGTATCTTCACAAGGAAAGAAAAAGCATAAAACATTTTCTTGTTATCATTGCAAGTCAGTGTGAGAAGCTGCAGATCTATTAGTGCATTTACATCCTACTCATCAGGGTCAAACTTTAGTATATAGAGGTGACCAAAAGTGTCACTTATGTTCCATCTATTTGTGCAACTAAAATATCCTCCTAACATACATCAAATGAAGCCAATCTGCATGTAGGACAAACACTAAGTGGCTTTGCAGCTACTGCCTTATTTCACATTCAGAGGTTTTCTTTTGGAAGATACAACTTTCAGAGTGGACACTAGTGTACTGAAATGTCTTAAATATAAGTTGGATGAACAGAGTTAATGCAAACAAGTCTTCCTCACCAATAACAAAAACTACCAGGAACCAAATAGTCTAGGTGTGTTAACACAGAAGCTAAATAACCCAGGTGTATTAGCACACAACTCAAAAGTTCAGTTTAGTAGTAGCATCTTTACTACATGGCAAGAAGTGTTCAACACTACCTCTTATCCACTAGTTTAATAACTTTTTAGGTAACATAAGGTTTTCACAAACTGGGAAGTGAAAAATTTAACAAAACACTGAAACAAATTCAACAAAAATTCATGAAATCACAAACTGTAAAATGACCTTTAAGTGCCTAACTTTGGATGAAACCAACAAGTGAAGAATAGCCTCACATCTAAGTACTTATGAAATGTGAAACTTAATTTGCTCTGGGATTCTCCAGGGGAGGCTGTGGGGTCCTGGGATTTTGCCTGCATTCCTCTGCTTTCCTGAGGCACAAGCCTGGCCAAACTTGAAGCAATCAAGGCACTGTGCAGCACACACCTGCTGGGCTGTGCAGCTGTGGGCTCTGCTTATCTCAGCAGAGTTCTCACTGACACCAACACAATTTTTAACTGCAAGAAAACTCAATAGCTCTGGAAACAGTGTATCAGAAAACACTGATAATGTAGCTACAAAAAACAGTTAGTTTGTTGCTTACCACATTTGCCTCCAAGAAAGCCTTTCACTAAATCCTTTAGTATTGAGAGAACAGGGGAAGAGAAAAGTTCTTCATTCCATAAAAAAAAAAAAAAAAAAAAAAAAAAAAAAAAAAAAAAAAAAAAAAAGAACTGAGTTTAGAGCTTTTGCCTTGCAATGAAGTACCATCAGCATGATAAATCTATTAGGTTATTTTGTCAGTATGCAAAACCTACCAAATAACCAAAGATTAACAGGCAATAAGACAAACATGCTTAATACAATTGTAGTCCTAGGCTCAATACTGAAAAGCATGTGTGATACCCATTCAGAAACATATGGCCATAAGTTACAAATGCAGTCATGCATCACGAAGAAGACTTTGTCTACTATGTCTCAAGCAAAGCCCCTGAAACATATGAATATTTTTTTAAATTGCTTTACAGTCTCTGCCCCATGCGCCTAAGTTTACAGATTACACAAAAAGATCAAATAAAATATGCTTTAATGATATAATCTCCCCCTAATAATAAATCAAAACTCTTTTAACAATTGCAGCTAATCAAGATACAATATGTATAAGCCATATATCCCTCAGAAGTATTTGACGAGGCTGAACAGTTAGGAAACAGAAAACAAGAGGAAGTCACAGATTTATTTTTCACCTAACTGCAGTCAGTGCTTTAAATACAACACAGAATAAGACCTCATATATCTGAAGTTATTATCAGATGTTCACTTCAGAAACAGCCATGCCACTTAAAGACGCAAATTAATCTCTCCAGCTGGCTGTCACTACAGCTTCATCCCAATAGCTGGAGCGCTGCTTCCTGTCAGTACTTCCCATTCATTTCAGTACTGTTACCAAGTTATTTTGCCCTGCTGTGGAAAGCTATTTAAATATCATACCCCGGCTTGAGAACATGGCCAGCCTGCTAATGCAAGCACCATATTCTGTAGCACACATTAGCAGTGAAGCAGGCTCACTGGCACATCCCTTCTTTGCTAGTCATTTGTAAAAATGCTGCTGAGCTTTCTAGAAGGCAGCAGCCTGTCTGCTTTGCAGAACTAAAGGCTGAGACTGCGTGCAATTATACATGGCTTCACAACAGTAGTTACAATTTTTCTCTTAATTTTGACATTTGAGACAATATTAGCCCCAATTAGTACAAAACAAATCACCATCTTCCTAGTTTTGACTTGGCTATTACTTGTTAATTAGAATTCAGCTGACAATACAGACTGTGAAATAGGAAGGACAGTCAGATCCCGAAAGAAAGAAGCAGAAAACCTTTGAGGGCAGAACATGCACACATACAGCTCCCAGAAAATCAAATATAGCACAAGACCATATAGTTTTTATGCAACCTAAGAGATTTTCTCCAATTTAAGCAGTTACTTTTCTGCCCAGTGCAGCACTTGCATTTCCTAACCAACCCATTGAAAACATTCTCTGAGATGACCCTTTCAGGAATTAATAATTCATAGAGGTATCACTGCATGGTACAGTTCTAAGATTAGATAGGGTTGAGAGAATCTATTACAGTATAATGTAATAGCTAGTAAAATATAAAAAAAATATACAGTATCTCGCTTATAAATTCATGATCTTCAAGATACATTTTTATACATATACCCCATTTCAAGAAGATATCAAAAACCAAAAAAGCAAATAGGAAACATTTTTCCTACTTGAGCACAATTTAGTATATACAGTATCCCTAGCAAAAATATACATATAGTTTACACACCATATTAAGTTTTCATCAAGACCTATCCCTACTACTTGTTTAATCAGAACTACGAAACAAATGCATAACTTTTGTATGAATAAGAGGGAGAGAAAATAAACATATCCTAAGTTATTTTATCTTTTTTTATTTCTACTAACATATTTAATGTTACTGCCTACAGGGCTGTAAAACCAAAGGCAGTTTTGACCAGAGGCTCACAAGCTGAATGTGAGTTTTTTGTTTATTTATTTACTTATGGCTGAAAGTGCTCAGTGGTTAAGTAGAACAACTCCAAGATCTTAATATCTCTCCCTGTCTAGTTGAACCTTATGGTGTAGTTTCATTCTTAATAGGAAAATTATAGTGAGAAAATATCACATTTATTTCACTCTACACATTTGGAAACATAGGGATAGTATGTTAGGCATATTGTTGTCTTTATCCAACTGTGAAATACTATTAGTATTTCTGTAAATTACCTTCACTGGAACAGGTTGACTGCTAGAATAAGCTTGTTGAAAGTCAACTGAAATGTCCCTAAGGGTCTGGGACCCCATATTACCCACTCTCAGTGTTTCCAATGAAGAAAAGAATGTCACTGAGTCTTACTGTTGTACCAATGGCTGAAAAAAACAAGTCAAAACCAACATATTGTTCAAGTACACTGACCCATTTTATGTTTATAGCTTTGCAATACAAGCACATCAATGTCACTGAAGAATTACCACAATCTTTCATCACATCTTCCTCCATACTTTTCCAGTTGTTTACAGGGCTAATACCATTGCCTTCAACTCACTAAATTGAAACAAACAAACAACAAAAAGCCACATCCAAATAAAAAAATCCACAAAAAATACCTCCAAGAAACCATTTTCCTTCTTGGAAACATTAATGCAAATTGGACAATGATAGAACAATTGTCTTCATTAACGGGTCTAATGACCAAAACCCACAGGATCCAAACCAGTTATATTGTCTGTACCCATGAAAATCTGCACACTTCTTACTGAACTTTCCATATTTTAGCAAAGGCACAGGTGAGCTCCTGTCTCTCCATACTGAGCAAGCATCTCAGAAAAACAATTTCCCCCGCCCTGGTGTATATATTCACTGCCTTAATGAGTACAAGCTGCTACCCATCTGAAGAGGGTGGGTGGGCATGCAGAAAGATTTGTCACTTTTTCTATTGAAGCACTTATTCACTATACTTAGTTTTTGTTTCCCTGTTTGAAATATAACCTAATATTACAAATGAGCTGAAGATTGACCAAGTGTGTCAGGTTAATTTCTCCTATATCTTACACTTACATCATTGTTTTCTGGCAAAGTTGCCAATCTATAAGCACCTTTGTCTGTTTTCTCAGCAAAATTCACCATACAGATTAACTTACATTTTGAAAATTGAAAGTATTTTGAGTCTGGGTCTTTAAAAGTGGATGCTTGGGTTAAAATATTTAAACTTTAAAGATGAATTAATATTTGGAGAGTGGAACGGTAGGGTTTGACTTTTTTTGCTTGTTTGATTTTTTTTCTTGTTGTTTTTTTGTGGGGTTTGGGTTTTTTTTTCAGGGTTTTGTTTTTTATTTTGTTTACTTGGTTGTTTTGTTGTGTTGGTTATTTTTAGAGCTCAGTGCTGAGCTGCTCATTAAGCACAAAATTGCATCTTCAGTAATTGCCTGTAAAAGCTGAGGAAAATGGTAAAGAGTTCTGGTGTAGAAGCAGGAGTACACTGCCAAGCAAGGACAGGACTATCTCGTTGAAGCAAAGAACAAAAGAAGAGCGAGCAACCCAGTATTTTTAAATTCTTCCACATGAAGACAATTTAATCTTTATTTATAGATTCCCTAGCTGAGGGATGAAGCACTGTAAACACAGATTAAGACCAACATCTGTGAACTTCCTGTGGCATCAACATTAGGAGGAAAGAAACCCCTGTCTCTAGACTATATTCAGCCATTATTTGACAGGGACAGAACTTTCCTATCACAAAGGTAACACCACCTGTTCTGCAAATCCATTGAGTTCTGTCATCTACAAGGAGAACCTGAAGTCAGAACAAAAGGCAGGGCCTTTACAGGAGTGGGATCACTTAACAGGAAGTGAAAGGGAAGCAGTTTGCCTAGTGGCATATGTAGAAACCCTGTTCATACCCAAAGCTTGACCCGCAAAGAGCCAAGTATTACTTCAGAGAGAGCAAAGATGCAGAATTCTAGGTATACATATATACAACAAGGTATGTTTTTAATCCACCCAGACAATGTATTTCACGTGTATATAGTCTCAAATAAAGCTGCTGCTTATACACACAAAATAAATCACATTTTCTTACAAGAGATTTTGAAAAATACCAATTCCTGCTTAACTATGAAAATTTCTATTCCAAAGGGAATTTTTGACCATGAAAATCAAGTCATTTCCCATATTAACATTGATTCAAAACAATATTTTTACCTAATTTTGAAATATCATTTTCTTTCTTTTTCAAATACTTTCAATTTCCAATCCATTGAAAAGGCCTGTTTGTACTTAAATGCCAAACTGAAATAAATTTTAAAAAATCACTTCTCATTAATTCTTTTCTTTCCAGAACTTTAGAGGCATTTGCTTCTTACTTCAACTAAAAAATGTTGTTCAAGACTTCCATTTCAACATTTATATCAGAAAACACTGCTTTTTCCAAGCATCAGTGATTTTCACTGTAATTTAGATTTACAGATCAGAAGTACAAGAACATTATTACCATTTCTACCTGTACTGTTCAACCCCCAAACTGTAAGCCTCATCTTTTTTACTTACTTGCATTGCTGGTGAAGGTAAAGTTGAAGAAAGTTTTAGGATTTCAAAAAGTAACCTCATAAAGGAACATTCCTTAATGATGGGAAACCATGACAATGTTCTACTACCATGCTAGGATTAAGATTAAAACTCTTAGACCATTTTAATCCCCTCACAGCTTGAAGTATGCACCAAGTATTTTCTGGTTTGAGAAGGATCCAGAGTCTCTACCTTATACATAAGGAGTTGGACACCTGAGAGCATAAAGCAAAGCAACAGAATTGCTAAAAGGAACAACCTTTGAGTCTGAGAATAGCAGCCTTGCCCCCTACAGCAAGAGCTGATGTATGATTGGTTAAATATAAACTACCAAATTTTTTCCAAATTTCTTTGTAAATGTCCATTCCACATAGAAAATGGAGTGAGTTCTGCTTCACTTTGGCTCATAGTGTCCTCCTCTAATAAGGGACCACAAGCCTTATCAAAGTTTTTTGAGAAATAAAAAGTTCAGTAAGAGAGGGGTTGCTCTGTGTGTATGTGATGTTATTCTGTGATGCTGTGAAGAGACAATGATTATTATTTTTTTTTTTTTCTCATGGAAGAAACAAGGAGAGAAAATGGACTGTAAGAGCAGCTGGGGAGAAGAGCAGGAAAAAAAGAAAACAAGACAAAAATATCCACCCCTGGAGAGCAAACTCTTTTCTAACAAACTGCTGTTGAGTTTCATATTAAGCCAAAGTAAAAGCCAAGTGGTGGAAAATTATCATAAAGCATCCTGATATATATTTGGGAATCAGTGCAGAAACAGGCTATTTATCACATTAAGTGCCAGCATCATTGCTGTCTCACCACACAGCAACCCTGCTGCCACCTAACACTTCAGGGTTAGGAAAGAGTTGTGATGCAGTTCTTAAAGCTCAGTAACACCACAGCTCATCGAAATAACAAACACCACCTAACTGATAATTGTTCATGTTCACCAGGGAGTATATGATCCCTTCTAAGTCTTTATCACATCATTCACAGCCCTCTTTTGTTTAGCTGACAGAACTGTGATCATAAGTTGTGTTAGCTCTTCATTTCCTTATTATTTCTCAAAGATTGAAGCAAATGCTCCTCAATATCCCTTTGTCCCACACTTAATTATTCCTTTAAAATCAGTACTATTTTCTTTCACTAGGAAGCAGTACTATGGAGCTTAGTCATTGGAAATAATAGACATCTTTCATTTTACATAAAAAACCCTTTAAATTATGTCAGTCTTGTTAAGATGAGATTTAAGATATTTATTTCTAGAAATATAAGTCTGACTGAAACACATTAACTCTTACTGTTTTAAGCAGCTACCCATCAACTTTACACATGAAGATGCCTCTTCTGAAAAAGTTTTGAAGTACAAACCTCTTCCTGACTCAAGAGTCTAAACCCACAATTATTTGCATAACTATTATCTGAAACTCTTATTCTCCCTGGTAAAAGTGTAAGACCAAAACTGAAGATAGCTGAGAAATGCTTTGATCATATGAAGAGCAGCAGACCAGCCTTGCAGCTGTTTTTTACTTCTGGCCTTATCTTACAGAAACTGGGCTGCTGAAAAACGGTTTTTAAATTTTTTTAAATTTTGCTTTGTGACTAACAGTCAGAGAAAGTGCTAAGCAATACTTGAACTTCAGATGCTGTAGTATGCAAAAGACTCATCTATACTTATTACATTGACCAAATTTATTATTCACTTGCTTGTAAACACATGTAAACCCTCTAGTAATGGGGTTCTTCCCCATTAAAATAGCAAATGCTCACAAATAATGAGGAAAGTGCTTCAAAATCAAATCAGTGAGCAACACTGACAAGGGCACTGACACAGGAGAGCTGGTGCAGGCCCTTGCTTTTTCCTGCACCTACACAAACAGGTTAGATGCTCAGCTACATGAGGTAGGTCTGTCTTGTTATATCCTGCTGGAAGCAGCTCATTATGTATGAAGAAATGCTCACCAGAAGAGGAATAAGAGCCTGGCTTCAAACTAGGAATTTCCCAGACTCTCCTGTTGACCTCACATGTATTTGCAGTTGAGAATTACATTACAAGAGCTGAAACTAAGGACCTCTCCAATTAGGCATCCTGCTTCAGGACACACACCACTGCATCCTACAGTATATGCAGACATGGCAGAAGCAAGCCACGAGTCTCACTTCTGTCAAGCACTTGCCCCTTGCTAGCCCAGTGACAACAAAATTGGTGATTATACATTTCAGGACAGATTTTTTTAGGATCTTAACTCTGGTCCAAAGACCCTGGTCTTTGAAGTTAACAATAGACTGCCTCTACAAAAACAATGCCTTTGAAAAATATTTTCCTAAAATTGGTGTTACATTACCTGATTTTAGTTGAATGGAGATTCTAATGTTTTAAGATACTATTTCTTCTAAATACTAAGATTAGCTAATGCTATTTTTTTTTTAATCCTATCCCCTGAGTCTTTCTAATTTAAAGCTGATTTATTTCAAGTTTGGAAAATACCCCACTTAAACTGTAGGCACAAAATCATTAATTGTTTTAGGTATTTGCAAGGTAAAGAGATCTATCTAAACAAACATCTGGATACACAGGTGCCTCTTCATTCAATATCATATTAATTCCACTTTTATTTCCTGTTGATGCCAAACGATTTGTGAGGGATTTAAATTACAGTGGTACAAAGTGTCACCTGCTGATATCAACTTCTACATCTGAAATATCCCAGGCATACGAGACTATCCTGTGTCTTGAGCTAAAGTTCTGTCAAATATCGTGAACTATCTTTAGTCAAAGTCCGACAGACTTCAAATCAATACCCAAGTAATGCAGAGATGTATCAGTCACTTAGTAGGTAACACTGTCATTTCAGACACAAAATCCAGTATCCAGGTTTTATGCAAGTTGGTTTGGTTGTGGATTTTTTTGGCTTGTTTTTATGGTTTGTTTGGGTTTTTTTAAAGACAGAAAATACAATCCCAGCTCTTGGATCTGACAGAAAATTTCCCAGCTCATTTTGCTGGAAGAAGACTATTTGATCCAAGAATACTAGCCAAATGCCAGTTATAATAAATAATTCTCAGCTCCTTGAATTCTGAATGAAGCTTCAGCTGGATATACTGATGTCTGAGGGCAGACAGCTGAACAGTAGCCATTTCTCATGCCCAAGCTGACTACTCCAGTGCTGTGTGTAGTGACACCTTTACCTATTTCACAGAAGTGTTATGTCTTAAAGCTTAGTCAATTAATTGTTTGTAACAGGAGATTATTGGGTGAATGATGCTGTACAAGTGCTAAGAAGGACACTTACTGGAGAGTGTGAATACGAACTCTGTCACAAACATAATCAAGGCAGAACACACATACTTCCCTTGGCAATTTTTTTTTTTTGTATGAGTGGAAAGGTAACAAGACATTTTGTTGAACTTAACTGCAAAGAAACCTCATTTTGAAGTGCAAAAATCTGGTTAAAGTGCAATTAATCTGAATCTCCAGGCTAATTCAGTAGCTCTAGACCATTAAAGAGTTTCTCTAGGAATCAGGCTGTTTCAAATAAGAAAATATATATTTTTCCCCACCTCCTGCTTCTACAAAGAAAGGTGACAATAACTTGGATACAATGGAGATCCTAAAAAAAGGCAAAAAACTACAAAAATAACCGACAGCAAAGATAAGTTATGAGTACCTACTTATTTACATCTTCTCTTTGCTTATCCCCAGGGTTTACAGACAGATCTGTAAATAGATTGATCACAGGCAGTTATGTTTAGTATCTAACTACAAAACCAACTCAGTTCTGCACTATTCTTCAGAAAAGAGTACAGATTTCAAGTCTTAGTGTTTCTCCAAGTGCAAATATAATTCCCTAAAACATCAATCCAGGCATAGAGCCTAACATTAAATAGGAGACAGATTTTATTGCCAGTTACTCAGCATTGGCAGTAGGGAAGCAGTGCTGGAAGATGCCTTGTTTCTCATTTGCAGTGCATGTACTCACTGGATTGAGCTGGAACTTTTATGGACTACAGAAGAAAAACTTCAGAGTAGTATGATTAATGGTAAACTGTTCATTAAGAATTAGGCCCCCAGAGTTGTACTTCAATATCAATCACAGATCCATGGAATAATTCGGATTTCATGGACTTAAGGAGGTCATCCCCATAATGAACAGACTGTAGCTCTTACTACTGATTGCAGTAGCAGTTACAACACTAGATTTTTGGTTGTGTTTTGAGTACATTGTCTGATTGTAATAGGAAGTCAGCTTCAAACGAGTTCAGCAGCTGAAATAATCTCATTCATTCAAAGAAGTCCTTTCTCCTTGACTGCCAAATAGAAGAGAAATCAAACTTTTATCATCAGCAAAAGATGAAAAAGCTGGACTTTACAACTTACACAGCTAAAATGACCAGGTCTCATTTGGGGTCAGCATTCTTTTACTTTTAATCTGAAGACACGAGAAAATTTTCTATAGATCAAAAAAGCTAAATTCTGACATCAAGCATTGTATCTATTAATCCTCTTCACATACTTCAATTGCAGCATTTTGAATTTACTAGTAACATGCTATTTCTTACAAGTACTTGGTTTGTGAAATAATGTGTCATCTGCTGAACTTACCTATAATTCAGAGTCAATTTGATAATAAATTGAAGTGCTTGTATATAATTTTCAGGAGACTGCTTTGTTTTGGTTTGTTGCTTAGTTTGGGTTTGTTTTTAAATCCAAACTGAGTTTACACACAATGCACCTACACGTTCTACATTGAAATATGAGGATATGTGTTTAGGAGAAGATAATTCACCTCCGTAAGCATAACTCTGGTTTAAGTTTTTCTTTAAGAATTGCTCCCTCCCTGGAAAATTGCACATAGCAATAATGTCTATCCTTGTTGGCCTGATGACAAACCAAATACTGAAGTTCAGTACTGCATTTATAAACTCACAAGTCAAAAGGAAGACATGCATGCTATCTCAGGATCTGATCTAGAACATATTATTTCTGGATATGTCTTATGTGTGTACCAGCTGCTCCTCCTATCCAATATCTTATTCTCTTAGGCCAAATAACTCAAATAGTTTGATCTCCAGTATTTGTTTTGAAGAATATGTTAGCTTTTTTTTCATAACTGCCTTTTTAGAATACAAATGGTAAGGGAATGTATCAGAATGGCAATAAGGAGAACCCTTAAGGCAGAAAAGACCGACAAATAGAGCTCAATTGCACAATAATCCATTATTGATTTTACCTCCAAGTCAGACACAAAATTCCTTTATCACTCAGCTTCTAGATCTACAGAGCATGAAAAGCAGAGTAATAGTAGATCGTGATGTAACAGCATTATTTCCATACTTGCCTAATCCAGAAGTCATAGTCCTTGCTCGATAAGGACTAAGTGCAGAACAGTATTGTACAACAGAACAGTTTCTTATATATAACACATAAGGCAAAATAGGATATATAAACAAGAAGTGCTTTCAACTCATCCTAAACAACAATTTTTATTAAAGTTGGATGCAATCATCAGTCAACTAGAAGCACAGCATGCTCCTCAAAAGAGAAAGGACAGGGAATGAATGACAAATCCCTGCACTATGTTCTTTAAATGGCAAAATATAGTGGAGTTAGGGCACTGTTAAATTTTTCCTTCTCCAGTGCAAATTCATTGTTTTCTAGGGCAGCATAGTCATTTTTGACAACTAATGATGCCAAACACTTGATAGACTTCATAAAATCACAAAAGAATTTTTAAAAGGTAGATTTTGGAATTCCTGGATTTCACTTTCTACATCCTGCTTGTGACTGTCTGAAATGCTGACTGCAGAAAGATTTACAGCACTGCTCATGAGGTTGCAGAATAAATTCAGAAACCAGAAGAGACAGGAACAAAGGAATAAAAATAATTAAAGTGCTACTGAAAAGAATATGTAACTGTTAAATGTAGTTACTGAATATAAAAACAGTTGAATGTATCAAATTCCAGAGAACTATATTTTATAATACACATTAATTAATCAGATAGTCTTACCATAAGGAGTGCTGTATTTGATGTACTCTGATGAGAGCCAACTAAGTTTTCTTCTGAAGGAATATAAAAGCTATGCCAGGAAAAGGTATCTCACATTTCCTGCCAAAACACAAATTTAGATAGTTTATGTATTATTAGTACAGATTCATTCAAGAATAAGTATTCTTAGTTGTAACAATACAATATAATATTCTTTTTAATAACAGTCTTACTCTGAAGCCGTATTTTTTCACCAAGTTCCTGTTAAAACAGACGTTTTCCCAAGTGTAGAGCAGCTATTATGCCTGCTTATTTACTACTTCTACTATGGAGAGTTGAGGATTCCAGCTGTGGACATACTTCATGCTTATACCATAAATACTTCAGAATGTATCAAATGTTTGTTAAAAATACATGTTCTTTATATCAGAAAATTTTGGTGCAGAAAACTAAGTGGAGTAGGGATTAGAAATCACTAGGCCTGAATTCATCTGAGAATTATATTCCTATTCTTAAACTGAAAGCTCATTTAAAACCACTTCATTCAGTGTTCATGAAGGTAAGAGGTTGTGTGTTCCTGGCCACAGTCTACTGTGCAGCTAGGCAATAAACCTCACTTACTTAACACTTTGTCAACCTGCAATTAAAAATTCTTACACAATGGTCAAGTGATTGGCAAGACACACTTGTGTGTTTGAGCACGCTGTCCCAAATTAATATACCAGAACTTCCATATATTTTGCCCAACAGTTGTTCAAAAAGGACATTCAGGCATGAGGCTATTTCACAGTCATCAAAAATTGACCTTTTGTCATTGTGTCCATCAGTAGGTAGCAGTTTTCATTATGGGATGGCACATTTTTCTGTCGTACCAACATGTTTAATGAAGCAGTCACATGCATTAATGGAGCATTGTATTCATGTTCAAATGCTGCCCTCACCTACACTGAGGCTGCTCTGTTACACCATAAGGTTTCTCAGAAATGAGCTCTTTGTGTTCAAATTCCCTTCTGCAGCAGCAGCCACCACGTCTTCTCATGCTAAAGCCTCTTCTTATTTGAATGACTGCACTAACCAGATCAGCACACGTGTCTCATGGCAGACAGTTCTGTAACAAGCCACCCATGAAAGCCTCCGCTTAATGGCAAGTACTTTCTTCCACACCATAAAGGCTGAACAATTTTTATTTATATTTTTAGAAAAAGGAATAACAGATGACAGCTACATTTCTCACGCAGTAACTGGGGATTCCTAAAGTCTAACTTCTATGACTAATCTTAGCCCTATCGCTAATACATTTTCACACCTTAGTGCAAGTCAGTTGGACATGTTCCACTAACACACACTCATCCGAGCCACTTGTTAAGCTTTCACTTGGTATTTCTACTACTTCTCTTTCCTGACTTCAGTCATCACTACTGATTAAACTGAAGAGAAATACAGTAACTGAATGTCTTTCTCCTGCATACATAAAAATTAAATTTAAGATTAAGATACTTGAGGTTTATTATAACTGCTAACATTGCCACTCCTGAGGAACACTTTCTTGTTCCAGTGCTACGTTACATTGCACAACAGAAACGGTGACAGATCTACCACTTCACAATCACTTTTTCATATATGACAGTACTAAGCAACAAACTGCACTACATTTAATAGGATGACAACTTAATAGGCAAGGTGTACGATTTTAAGCAAACAGTATCTTCAAGTTTCTGATGTCAGATTTTATTATCGCTGCAGAAGACAAGTCAGTGTAGTACAGGAACTTACAGCACAAAGCATTAAGTGAAATTCAAAGTGAAAAAGGTTTCTGACATAGAAACAATGTTTCTAAGCCCTTAAATGAAATTTCAAAGATACTTGAAGTTCACACTACTGACACACACTCAATTCATACTCTTGAATACAGACTGAAACACTGCAGCACCTCTAGCTTTACATTTCATATCAAGTATTGTGTAGCATTCAGAGTCTACCTTTTACCATCTATTACCAGAACATTTTTAAGGAACCATGAAGCCTTTGACAATACATTTACTTGCAAACATTTTTCACACAAGGCGTCTGCAGCCGGAACATGTTTCACTTAAAAAATTAAAGAATATAAAGCCCTAGTTAAAAATAGGAAACACAATTTCAGTACACCAAGTACCATAAATATCAAGTAGCTGTTACCCAATGTATCATTCACATCTCAGTTTCTAGTTAAAACCTCTCCTGAAAAAATTAAGACGAGAGAGTCAATACTCTAGTCACAAATCCAAAAGTGGTTCTCATAGTTCAACCAAATAAGGCAATTTATTTGAATTATTCAAGTGAAAGTTATCACATCAGGCAGAAACTAATACGTACCTTCAGCATTCCTAAATATCCATTTTTCATGAATTTAACAAAGTTAGACTAAATATGGTATTTTTTTACCTAAAAGAACACTCTAACTTTGGAAAAGAGATCCAGTCCCTAACAACACCCTTCATATTCTTTCCAGCTCTCACACCTTTGGGTAGATGTGGAAAATAAGATCCTCATTTCCTTTAACACACTACTGAGAGATATTTGCTAATAGATTATTTTCTCTAGTATAGTATAATTATTTTTTCTAATCTGTTGAAGCAGAGAAATTACTATTGTTTGTGTTAGAGTAAAAAATTATAGGAAAGCCTGCTTTTGTACAGCTTCAGTGGGGTGTAATGTACTAAAAGAATTAAGAAACTTGGTAGCTTCAGATTTCTAGTAGCTGCATGTACCCTGTAATTAAACTGACACACACATGAAAATACAGACACCAGCAATTGTAGTAAGATGTATTTTACAGTCCTAAGTTTTTTAGTGTTAAAGGCCACAGTGTCTCTTCTAATGGCCTAGCTAGCTAGTTTGCTTTCAGAAGTGAATTCAAAATATAAACCCACTATTCACAGAATCCATACAAAACTGACTACTTCCCAGACAAACACAACAGAAAAATGAAAACTTGCCATTTTTCCTTGGAAACATGCCAGAGAAAAGGGTAAGTTTTTCAGTCAGTAGACATAAGAATAAAGCAGTGGAAATGTACACATGGCTGGCTGGGAGCAGCTGCCCAGCCACAGTACTCCAGCAGAGCCCAGATGGCTGATCCATAGCTGCACTGCACGACTGCACCAGCTGCCAGCCCAGATTGCAGCTACCTGCTGCTGAACTCAAAGTTAACACTGGCTTCAGAAGGGGGGTACAAACTGACAAGCACCTCCAAAGTGGGTTTTTGCCAGTGTGCACCCTGCTACCTGGATCTCTGATCAACCAGAGTCCACACTGCTTTACTTGAACGGAGTGGAAAGCCTGGTCCCCTGTGCACATGCCTGGGGGACTTTATTTCACAAAAGCAATGCAATCCCCTGGGGTTATCTTGGAAGAGGTCTTTTCCAGGCAGTATCACACTACCTGAGGAAACTTTTCCCAACACCTCACTACTGAGCCCTTCAGACCATGCACTTGTCCACCAACTTGACAATAGGAACCAAATGTACTCTGTCATATTGCCAATCATTGGAGATTACTATGGCCTCACTCTGCCAGTTCCAGCTGATATGATAAGGGCCAAGATAACCACACTCTCTACAAGGCCATGCAAGGAGAGCAGTAGAAAGAGACTAAAAGAGATTTCAAAGGATCTTTAGAGATCGTCTGGTCAATGCCAACCTCATTGTTAGATTCCAAGCCAGAGAAGCTTCCTGTATGTCCAGCAGAGGTCTGAACATCTCCCTGGAAATCATCCAATCTCTTCTTGGCAACCTGCTCCAGTGGCTGACTACTACCACTTAAAAATCCTTAGCTTCTGCCCTTATATTCAACTGGAATTTCACTCTTCTTGCAGCTTATGCCTGTCTACTCTACCCTTCTGTTCTACACTTCCAAAAGTCTTTACCTTTATAAGTTCCCTTGAAGTAACTTAAGATGGCAATGAGGTCCTTCCCTTAATCCTCTCTTAGAAGACACCAAGCTCTTCCATTTTTTCCCCATATATTGTGCTCCAGCCCTATAAGAATTATATTCTGATATCATTGATAGCACCAGGAGTAGCAGTTATGACCACGCTATCCTTGCTACCTGGTGTCTTTCTCTATTTACTACTGCCACTGAATAGCTCTTTTGGCAAATTCAAAATTCTCATCAGATTTTGTTCCCTGTCTAGGTGCTGCCAGTCCTAGCTGCTTTCTTGCAGATGCTCTGCATCCTATGGATCTGCAATAGTATCTTGTAGAAGAAGGCGGAACTAGTATGGACAGCAAGGCAATGGAAACAATGGGGGAGTAGGATCAGATGGTGAAAATGTCATACAATACAGCTCTACTTTAGATGGTCATACCTGGAAAAAGGCTTTGAAACCAGGTCTTCTGACCTGGGACCTTACTATATCTAAACCAGCCATAAACCACATATCAAAACCTATCACACACTCATCCCAAAGCTACAATTAAGAGGCTGGATTGTTTTGGGTTTTTTCTCTAACTATAAAAACTTGCTTTTCCTAGATCCAAATAAGATCAGGACAAGGAAAGCTTACTACTGACCAAGGCAAAAAGGATTAAGCTTTTTTTGAATCATGGTCTCAGTGAAGCGTATCGCCAAAATCAAACAAGGTTATGTATTCCGTATTTTAACCAATGCTAGAGAAGACAAGTTGATCAGATTTGATCAACCAACAACGCAACAAGAACAAATACTACAAGCAGAAGCCAATAATAACCAGCTGATTTGACTGCCTGTGGACTGGTAGGAGAAACAAGCATAACCACTGCCAGCACTGCAACTGGAATTCAGGTGTCATTAACAGATCATAGATTCCAGATCATGACAACTCCTGTGGGAAACCCCACCCAATTTCTAGGCCCTATATGCCCTAAGCTTCACAGAAAAGAAGTTAAAAGCTTTTAAAAGATTGAAAGATTTTAGAAACTGGCAACTAAATTCTGGAAGAACTAAGATACTAGTGTGAGCATGCAGCAGACAATTTACAAATAAATGAAATGTGAATTATGTCTAGTTTCAAAGGACATTTTCATAGAATATAAAATATAACATGTTCTCTGGAGTCGTGCTTCCACTCCTAGCATTCCAATGGTATGCATATTACTTCCATAGTATTAGCTTATTCCCATACTCAACTTCACATGAGGTTAATGGCATGAAAATAAAGGTAGTCATACTTTGCAATGTCAGACTGTCAGGTGAACTGAACAAAGAGAGTAAAGCTGTTCAGAATGCAATTCCATGTATACTTGTGTACTTGTCCTTTTCCCGCTCTGAGAAAAAAAGAAACTAAAAAAATCAAGTAGCTTTTATTACTCTTCCGAAAAATTACTTAGGTTAAAGAGGTACAGTCAAAGAATACAGAAAATAGTACTACAAAAATTTAATTTATTACTAGATTTAAGGAACAGACTTCAGAATACCTAGTTTTGCGTCTGGTACTGTAATATTTCTTAGCTTAAAAAAGATACATATGCTATTACTGGTCAAGGTTTGACAAATTTCAGTCAATTGTCCAAAAAGGATTCCAACATTGCAAAGACTCAATGCTTAGCATTAAATGTTATACTTAGATATTTTTTTGTCATCCTGATTTCAGATTCTTCTTTCACCAAAAAAAAAGTGTCAGTGTTTCAATACATAAAAAGATTTTTTTTAATATAAAAACTGGTCCATTAAGAATAGAAGGAGCATTTCCAATGTTCCCCAGTAACATTGGGAAAAGCATTTCAGCTCTTTTGCTCCAAGTACTAATAATGACAAAAAGCAAAATTAGGATGTCAACACTCCAGTCTACACCAAAACTCAACAGTTGTAACGGCATTGGTGTCCTTGAGCCAGTATAATAAAGATACGCGTATTTACTGTGTATTGTTGTATGTTTGTTGAGGACTAATAATAGTAAAATATATCTCATAAAGCAATGGAAAAAGTTGTGTTATGACTCATAAATATTTATAAAACAGAAAAACCAGTAAAGTTTGGTTTAATGTTCAGGAAAAAAATGACCATTTATTTTTCATTTATCCAATTTTTTAAGAGCTTCAGTGTACAATATTTTTAATCTTTATATAAATGACCTTGATTAAAATAATAAATTGAGCAAGAGTATCACCTAGTGGTTAAAGGAAACAATATTTTTCTCTTGTGAGGAGTTCTGTTAGCTAGAAAGGTGTTTTGGGGCCTTTTTATCCTCTCCACAGAATTCTGTCATATACTGCACAGTGATATTACATAAGCAACAAGTGACTATAAGAAACCCCATTGTGCCAATGTTGTATGAATTGTATTTTATTTTTATCTTCAGCAGCTTTTTAAAAACATCATAAATCTTGAAACAGTTCTACCAAATCCTTGTTTTAATTTACTATGTGTATAGGTTTATTTTTTTCTGAAATAAATCTTATTTTCAACCTTAGATGCCTACGCAGACTTTTTTAGTGAGTATGCAGTATTAAAGGTCAGATAACACTCTTCTTCCCACAAGAAGTAGAACGAAAAACTGAGGAGATATTTCAGCTAGATAGAAAATCTAAATTGAACGAAGAAAGTGCAATACAATAATTTTTAAAGAAATCAGTAAAATCCAAAAGGTAGCAATCTGTGTTAATTCTGCAGCAAAATAGTTTGAGGTGTTTGGGTTTCAGGGTTGGTTTTTTTTTGGTGCATGAGATGTATGGGTTTTTTTTATTTTAGAAAGCCCCCCCAAAAACATAATAAAACACAGACACTCGAAGCTCTGCAATGCTACAGTATTGGTACTTTGAAGCCCATAGAAGCTCCTGTCACAGCCCAGTGCACTAGAGACTACACCAACAAGAAGAGAAGCTGGTGCATACCCCTAAGGAGCTTACTATTTACACCTCCACACTGGTATTATATCATTACAATTATACTAGAGTCTGTCAGATTACATTACCAAGGGCACAGAGGCTAAGCCTTGTGGGGTTTATCTGGCCAATCAGCACACTGTAATTATTTATTAGCCTGGAAGATGAAACAGTTTTTCCATCTCAGATCTTTCTACCTTGCTTTCAGACAGCTTTCTGTCTCAAATGAGAGGAAAAAAAAGAAAGTGAAAGGATGATTTTTTTCAGGAACTATCAGTGTTAGTTCTCTTTGAGCCATTTGGAAAAGTTACTCTAAGCAGACTTCACCTCTTGTTAAACAAATTCATCTTTGGGATGGTATCAAAAAAATAGCTTCAAATTTGAAAAGAAAAAGCAGTTGCTCCCTGAAGTCGAGGAGACTATAATAAAAAGAGAACTTGTATGCAGATGTAGGACCTCAGTAGCACCACTGTGTGACTCGTGGTTCAGCCTTGACTTGCACCCACCTGCTCTCATCCAGGGCTAAGGGGCTTGTGTATGATTATCCCAACTGACTGGAGAACAAAGCATGGGTTTCAATGTGTCCTTTCACAGCAGTGGATGACAGTGCAACTCTTGTATTTTGCTTTCATAAAGCAATATATTTTCATTTCAGTAAAGATTGTTTTAGTTCGGAAGAGTACATACACAGCCTGTTTAACCTGCAGTACTAGTTCACCACTACTGAGGACAAGGTCAAGAACAGAAGACATATATTTGGATCACTCCTTGTTTGTAATGCACCAGTGACAAAGACATAACAGGGCTAGAGAAAATGAGCAAGGAAATTCTTGGCTGCTGTTAAAAATTGTTATGCATTTTAACTGCGCTCCAAGAAATAGGATTTAACTCCCATCCATCACTGAAAAACAGTGCAAGTGGTATTTCAAGAAGTCTCATTATCACCACCTAACAGCTAAACTCATCATAATGACATAAGACATTAAATGCCAGAAGAGAAAGATACTAGTCTGTCAATCTACCACACTTAAACATCTGAAGTTCAAGTCACACTTGTGATCTCATTCCTTCTCCTGATTTACAGGCAGCATAGTGCAGGAAAAGAGCTACTATGAATCTATTTCTCTTGAACTCTTGGGGTCAGTTAGATTGTGCAATTGCCCTATAAATCTGCATATTTCTGAAAAATACTTTCAGCACTGTACAGCTTTTCCCCACAAAGATGGACTTATAAATAAAACTGGATTTATTTTAGGTCAATGAGTCACTTTTTTTGTAAGTATTGTAAATACCTAACCCTCTTTCTTGAGGCACCTTGAGTTGTAACCATTATTCCTATTAATTGCATTGCTTTTATCATGAGTTAACAAGTTGCATCTAGAAATAAAGATCAGATCACAACTGTGCTGTGTAGCCTATTCTATACCAATACTTCAGATTTAGAAGCCTAAGCTGAGCTGCAGTGTAAAATTGTGTTCTTCTTCTCTGATACCATCTATGGTCATATCTGCAGGTATTAATTGCTCTTTTGATAATACCAAAACTAACTGTATTAATGCTAACAGTGGGAACATGGACTACTGCAACTTATTACCAAGATCCCCAAGTATATAGAGATACCTTGTCCCCTTTTACTCCTCCAAATAAGATGGTTTAACATCAGCAGTGTCCAATTCCCTGATGACATTATTAACTCAGGCCTGCAGCGTTAAATAAGTCAGATACCAGATCAGACAGAATTAAAATAGACAAATTAATCAGCAGAGGATACATTGTATAATATCCAGCTCAATCTAACTACATTTATGCTACTGTTAGAATTTAGAGACTGAAACTTGCCTTTAATGAAAAATGAACTTTTTCCCCTCATGTAGCAGAAGCTACCTGACAAAGGTACTGCCTGGTAGACTCAGAATAATAAGAAAAAAATGCTGCAAAGCATTATGGTTTTAGGCTGCTTAGTAGCTGAAGAGTCACAAGGCACATTATGTTTTCTATAGAATAAAACACACCACAACACACTTGCAAATTTGAGCTGTTTATAACCTTGCTGCTTTGTACTGCGATCCAATTTGCACGTTAGCCTTTGCTACTACATTTTTTAACATAAGAATTCAACACCTTCCAGGAAAATTTTGCCTTGTGAAGATGTTCATCTCCCATCTCTTCAGACCTGACCACTGCACCGTCTAATGGATCTATGTCTATTCCAGATGTGGATATAGCAGTTTACCTCTTCAAAGCACCACATAATCATTAACTGGGAAATTATCTGACAACAATAACCTGTCTACCTCACAACTGCCGTCAATGCTGCACTCCAAATACTCTTCATTCAGTGCTGCTGAGAGCTTCACTGAGGACACAAGCTTCCTTATTTTTCAAGTATAATTGTTAAGATTGATGGGTGCCTCAGAGGGCAATACCAGTGGAAGACGGCCTAGTAAGAAAGGTCACAACTGACAAAGGATTTGTCCCTGACACTCTAGCCTTCAGAAGGATACCAAGCAGTCAGCTCACACAACAGTAGCTCTGGTCCACAGTCAGTGTATGATGGGTGTTTAATATTTCCAGAAACAAAATAATGCATTTTGCTACTTTTATGAAAACCAAATAGAAGTCTTCAACTTCCAGCTAAACACAGTTCTGTTCAATAACTAGTAAATTCTTCTGTATTTAGGAAAGAGAAGGTGTGGGCTGATGTATCTAGGAATAGCAAACTACTGAGCTAATTCCATGATTATTCTCCTCTGAAACATCTGCTATTTAGAATAGTACATGCAGGATTTCCACACAGATTGACTAACTTGATTACTACAGATACACCAGGTAACATTAAGTGATTTTACATTGTTTGGCACAACCAGTCAGGTCAAGTAGTAATTTATTATTAACTGGATACTTCAAAGTCACCTTTATCAGTTATCACATATGAAATATTATTGTGCAGAAAGGAAAACCATGACAAGTAATCCAGATCATTCAACAGGTCTCCTTCTGATAAATGCTCCCTGAGAAAGGGCATACACAGAAAAAGGATCCCTGAAAAGCTTTTATTTTTATTTGCAAACCAGCTGCAGCAAATCAAACATACAGAAAACTAACAGATTTATTTCTCCTCCATCCTCTTTATTTCTCTATAAACACTTCCAACTTCAGGACATTATAAGAAGAAATCCTTTATTTGCATTTTACCTTAATGAGGCTTTAGTAAAGGGGAACTTCAAGGTAAATCTGTAAAAAGGACATCTCTCCCCAAGGCAGAGCAAGCCCATAAACCAGAGTACTATGATTACTTTACAAGTGCTTTAGTTTCCCAGCACCTTCTCCAGAACAGAAAATTAATTTGTCAAAGACTGTGAGGCTAATTTGAGAATGAACATGGCATGATCAGAAAAGTATCTTTTAGTTAGAGATCATCTGGAGTACACTCCAGCTTTCTGCCAGGATAGAGAAGACCTCACCTCATTTTCAGGTCTGTATAGCAAACACCACCAGACATTTGCTATATTTGTAGCAACAGCAAGCACTGATGGCCTTATCAGGCTGTTTTCAATTCCCATTCACTTATAAAAAACGTTGCTCTTTTTAATTTATTTGCACAGTGATTTACGCTGCAAATAAGAACAAAAGAGATAACTTCTAGAAAACCTTCATTGTTCTAGCAAAAAACTTCTTCATACACGTCAGACCACTTAATAAAGGTATAGAAAAATATCATTGCTTTAATGAGCACACACAGGAAGCAACTGATACAAGGTTCACTATAGTATAACTCCCAATCATTATGGGAGGCACATGTTATCACATATAGTTAAGGCATATACATCCCTTCTTTCCTATGAACATATACATTGTTGTTTATATCAGGTTTCCATATCAGCTCCTAGCCTGCTTAAGATGCCTTCCAACTGTGCATAAAATTAAGCAGTAGTGTTGCTTTACAGAAATAAGGTTAGCAGCAGTAGAAGACTTACTTTTTTTTTGAGAAAAGGGCACAAGCTTTGCAGTTTTCTTTGCCATAATTAATTTATAAAGCATTACAAAAATTAACAGGGTGTGATACAAAAGCTATAATGGAAACAAAAAAGTAAATATGACAATTTCTTTGTTCACAGGTTAAAGCTTGTTAAAATTATTTAAATGAGCAACTTTTTTCCTTAATTGGCTAATGCAATAAAAAACAAAGCTAGAAAGCTGATATTTTTCCTCTTCTCTTCAAATCTCTGATTTTAATCATATTCTTATGGTTTTGGTAGCTTCTCCACAGCTGCAGGACCATAAAGTTGTCACCATGTGCATTTCCACTGTGTCATAAACCCCAACTAGATGACAGTTAACCCCAGTGGCCGACTTGCTGAGGAAGGGTCATAGAGCCATTTCTAATTCACAACTACTGTATTGGAATGCATTCTACGATTGTTTATGCCTTGGGGGAGCTTTACAGCTTTTCACAGTAAAGCTTACTTGTTCTGTAAATACCTGCAGTTTCACTGAGGATAGTTTCTCTTTAAGGTGTCCCCATTCTTCAGGTGTCCCAAAATGATCTTGCACAAATGATGCACCCAGTTTATTATAGCATGTCAAAGCTACCATGTCTATTGCCAGTTAATGAATACTATTACTCATATGTATAAGCACTGTAAAAGGCTGATTTTGTTATTCTTAGTCATTGAAGAGACTCTTTCAGAAAAGTCTGGAGTATTTTCTTTCTAACACAGAGACTCTCATGAAACTAATCAAGCCATATCATATTTGTACACACTATTTAAAGATGTGCCCTTACACACCTAGTGCACTGCATATGTCCGTGGGCTGATATTTTGAGAAAAATCAAGGATAGCACACATTGAGCATAATCATGACAACATACTGTCTGCATTTCATAAATTAGTGTCCTCAAGATCTTCTCCACTTAGTTAATTGTTCTACAACAGCACCTTTCCATCTTGGTCTTTTCAGACTACTATGTCAGCTCTAGCAGTTTTTCCACCAAAAAAAATGCAAATCTAACCCATTGCAGTAAGAAATGGAATTGCTCCTGGTTGCACACTACTTAACAATATGCAGTCTATGAACCAGAGCAGAAATTAATGGAGAAGTAGGGACAAGTTACATTAGGATTCAGATTCATTGGCAGTATCAAGGTTTTGTTTTCTTCATGCCTAAGTGTCCCCTTCCATTTCCTTTCTAGCTTTCACTAATCCAGACAATTTAGAATTAGTACAAACCCCAAACAAGCTAAAAACCAAGGAGAAATTACTTAAATGAGACAAGGAACGTTAAATAGATTTTTTCCTTCCTTCTTACTAGCTTTAAAACAGTATCTTTAGAAGCATTCCCACAGAGAACTGATTTAACAAAGAATGAGAAAAGAAACTGAAGTATAATTTTTTGCTGTAATGCATGAAGCACAGACATAGAGACATTTTGTCTATCAGTTGGACCATACTATAAACTCATTGATACTGCAGTGCACCCAGAGCAACCTAAAGCAGCTGCAGATTTAGGAAAGAACAGCAGCAAGTCAAATTATGGTGATATAGTCTGTCATATTCTGTAATCTTGTGCAATTAACATGCATCCTCCCTGTTCCTGCTAAAACCTAGCCCTGAATACACTGTTGCTACTATCACACTCCAATATTTAAATAAGCCATAGACTTTTTCCTGTAGATATGTTAAACTTTCTTACTTGCAGAGAGTGTATATTTTGCCTGGGCAACTGTCATAGAAAGAGAGGAAGAAGGTCTAGAAAGAAAAATATATGATAAGTTATTCATTCAAGCAAATGATAAGCAGTTCATCTAAGATTTGGGGGGGGAGAAGAGGGACAGAACCCAAAAAAACCCCACACAACTGTTGTGTGAATGGTTTATTTTTCTGCTGGACATCTGTCAGAAAACTTGAACCCCACCTATAGTCCCCTCTAAGACTCATTCCATTTTCTCACTGCATACATGATGAATGAAATTCTAATTGCAGAAATTACTTAGACCTAGCATTTGGTATCAGCTTATTGAGATATAGATTTTGCCACATTCTAATAATTCTTTTGCCTTTCCTGTAAGGCAGGAACTAAAGGGTTTTTGATTTTTAGGTGGTAGAACTACTCTCGAAACAAGTATTATTACTTTGTTTTACCAGATTAACACTAACCTGTTTTAATATTGTTATTGAGAAAAGAAGTATAGTCTAGTTATGAAAAGCACAGAGAAATCAAGAGCATGTAAAGTCTCCTGTCCTTATAAACACTATCTTATTTATTTAGTTCTTGTGAACTCTTTGTGCATGGTTCATTACTGAAACAAAGGCTACAGCTAGCAGCATTTATGTCTTCTCCCAAGTGTGCTCTTAGGGAATATGTCCCTGCTTCTCGTTGATAATACTTTGCCACGTCTTTGAAAGAAAAGAGGAAAAACTCTCTTGCCTTTCAACTTTCCCATTTATTCAAGAAAACCAGCATGCATGAAGAGTAAAAATACTTGAAAGCATTTTTGGGGGAGAAAAAGAAAATTAAAAAACTGAAACAAAAAAGAAAACACAAAAAAAACCCCACACACAAAAAAAAAACCCACACCACAATGTAACCACGTTGGTAATGTTTGCATTTGGCAAACAACTCTTAACATGATTTATAACATCACATTGTTTTACTAGCTCAGAGGAATCAGAAGGATTTACTAGTAGTTAATTTATCAGTTTAGGCCTTGTTGTAGGACACTGTTCCAAAGGAGGTTTTCATTTGGGTTTGCTTTTCTTGGTTTTGTTGTGGATTTTTTCCCCCCACTCTGGCCAAGAAACCTGTCCTGGAGAAGACACACAGACCTGAGCCTTATGTCATTTCTATGACACTGTTTTCCAAATGAAGTATTTCTGGCATATTACAGAGCTACATTACATCTGTGAAACCTAGCCAGCACAAGACCAGCTTTACTGCTCCTTGGTACTATTCAGTTGTGCTACAAGGCTACCCAAACATCAACAGGCTTGAAGCAAGACTCTACAACTTACCTTTGTAATTGTTAATTTGCTATAGCAGAGTTTGCAGTGCCCTGTTTCAGCCCTCTAACGAAGGCAGCCCCCTGCATACACCTGCCAACTGTACCGGGTCCCCTCAGAGCTTACCCTGAGCAAGGACACTATACGCACATGGGCCCAAGCCACTTGCACAGCACTCTAGTCCCATCTGCAGGGGAGTTTTGTCCTCACCTGGCAATACCACCACCATCCCTTTCAAATACACTGCTTGCAGCAGTTTTGTTAACACAGTTTGGAAGAAGTCAGTAGAGTAATCCTTAATATTGAATCTTTTTAAGCAAAGCAGTGCCCTGCATGTAGCAGCTTTTCTCATGGGAATGTCACTAGGGAAAACCCAGGTACAGAAACAACTGACTAGCAATAACCTTGTTAAAAATTTAAACTCCATAACAAATGCTCATATTTGTATGTCACCTTTCCTTGGCTTCAAAAACGTGTAAGCTGTACTTGAAAGCTGCTGATATCTACACCTTCTGTAGTGAAAAATATTATTCAATGGGTAATTCATAAAAGAAACTTGCACAAATATCTGAGTCCAAGTTTCGTCATATATGTGTAGCTAACAAAAATAAGCACCGCCTTTGAGGCCTGATGATTGAATTGGAACCCACCTAACCAGGACATAGTCTCAACTTCAATGCAAGCTTTTCCAAGACCAAAGGCACCTGCACACCAGCCAGAGTGTAATTTGCCTTTCTTTCCCAGCTTCTCTCCAGCCAATAAGACATTCTTCAGTTCCCTTAATGAAACACTAAAATCTGTGGCCTTGTACAAAGAGAAAACTCCTCCATGAAGAGAGTTCTAAGAGTGAAGTTCAAGAGAAATGCATTCAGATAATATGTCAGCTATTTATGTTGCAGAGCTGAATAAATAGGTTGTTACATGAACTCTTGTCTTGCTTATTTATAATTTGCCAGCAAATGAAGAAAACCTCCTATGCAGCTACTGGTCTCTTCCAATAGATTTCAGGAACTACTTAATAGTGACAGTCATAAAAGGACTTAATTTTTGGCTAAGTGTCTCAGTGCAGGAATGGATAAAGCTATGTTGAATAGACAATCTTAGTTACTGGGGCATAAGGCCCAACTCAGCCACGACAATATTGGAACTGTTCAGCCCTTTAAAATCACAAACATTCCAAAGACTTTAGGAACACGAAAGAAACTTCAGCAGAGTGGTCAGCAAGAGAGGAACTCATAAAGCAGTCTGTGGTCATGATATAGGAACTACTGGTTACAAGCACATTAAGGGCATTCAAAGATGAGATAAGAAGCCAACTCATTATAGTGACAAACAGTACCCAGATGCAGGAACATCTGCTCAGAGAGCCAGACACCTGCCCTTGCAAACAGCTACTGTTCTCAGCCTAAAGGCAGAGCAGCCTGGAGGAAGACAGCTGCACTGGAATCCTGGTGCAGTGACAGCTGATGTCCCAGCTAGCAGCAGTGTAAGCCAAGCTCAGCCTGATGGCACTTGAACCCTTCAGTGCAGTACACACTGGGCCTCTGTCCTACAGTAACAAAATGAAGTATTTTATTATATGACGCTGGAAATAAATGGAGTCAAAGTCAATTCCCCATCTCATTTTCTAAAATCTGTTGATCAATTATTGAATTAATGGAGCATCAACTTTAACTAGTTTACAGGACAGGAAGAACTCCTACTGATGACAAATCCAAATGTATGGAAGTACAGTAAAGGGTGATGTGCAAGCAGGAAAGCTGAAAAGTAGTCTTTGGATGGGCTCAAGCAGACAATCAAGTAAAGGAGTCCAAGAATGTGTTAAACAAGGGTCACAGCCCAGAAAGGGCTGATAATTGTAGACTCTGCACCAGAGTGCTTTAAGAGATCTCAAGAAGGCAAAGCTTCTGCAGGGGACTGTTTTCAGGGAAGACGTATGGCTTTTCAGACAAGTGGTGTGATACAGAGGCACTCAGGAAAAGACTATTAAAGAGAAATGTTAAAACATAATGAAATACAGATACTGGGGTGCCCATTCCTTAAGGAAGTGCATGATTTAACTAGATGTCCAAGCACCCTTATTAGGATCCACCAAAAGCTAGAAATAGAATTACTCAAACTCCTTTGACTAATCAGGAAGTCAAGGCTCCTAACTTTGTTGCCCAAACTAAACTACCTAAGTTATGCGAATACCTCAGGCAATCCATGATTTTTGCTCCATCTAAATGCTTTCTAGCATAGTATTGAAAATACTTCAGTAAAGAAATATGGTATTAGAAGCGACAGCAGGAGAACACAAAGCCAGCCACAGTTACTTAAGTAGCATAATAGCTACTTGAGTTACTTCCTAGAATTCATCAAATCTAGAAAAAAGTCTGCAGCCTGAACATGTTCACAAACTCAGTTGAGGCCCCAGAAGACAGAGATTCATTTAGGAATGGGGCATTGCAGTAACACGCATGAATAAAAATTATTTTTAGATTACAACAAAGTCATTATGGACAAAAGTTAAGGAGATCCAAGAAGCTGACTACCAAAGCACGTAACCAACTTACATACCAAGATTGGAATTACTGTAAAGTTACTTTTAGTAGTGATATGACTCAGCTAGGCATCAGTTACCCTAACCACAAGAAGTCAAATGTAGCTGCATAAATATTACAAATATGACTGATGAAGAACATGTTGAAGTGAAGCCACTACTGCACCCACCCTGTCAAGACAGTTTGCAGCAGTGGAAGAACCCTGGATAAGGACTGTCTCTGCCTGTCCCCTCCCTGAAATTCTCTTCCAGAACTGCATTCTTACAAGCCAACATGCACTAAGGACACAGCTTTCAGGGCTCAGATTAAGCTTTAAATAGTCAAACCTATTAAAGCTCATACTTTAAGTCAAACTGGTTTTTTGGGGTTTTTTTATGGAACCAAGTCATGTTTCCCCCTTACCCCACCCCTAATTTTATAATTACCAACACAAAAACTCATTCAGTTTACTAATTCACAATGGAGAACTTATGACTATTGACAAAACATCATATAGCTAGGGTTCAAGGGCAGGTCATAGTCTATAATTTTGAAATCCAGAGGCAAAAAAGCTTCCTAAAGCTTTTGTTACCACAGGAAAAAAGGTGCAAATGCTATAAATAAAAGCAGTAAAATCCTTTCTGATTACATTCTCCTAAGATTAACAAAGACAGATGCCAACATATCATAGAAAGCAGATAAACACAAAGCTAATCAGTAAACATGACGACTACATTTTTGATATTTAAATATGAAGCTTAAGCTTAATGAATACACTAAATTAATTTTATCTTGCCAGGTATAACAGAACCACTCAGTTAATTTCTAATTGTTCTAGAAAAGTTGTTTACTCTGAAATGAACAGTGAGGTAAGTAATCCAGGCCTAAGCATTTTCTAGATTGCCACCTCAAAAGTTTGTCTTGTGAATATTTTTATATGATTGTCTTGGAAACAGTTTCAAGTATAAATACATGCCACAGCAAAAACTTTTATGCCTATAGAAAACTCAGAAAAAAACCTATTCCCACTAAAACTACAGCCTCATTTTCTAGAGTAAATCTGCCTGTTTGGCTCATGTTAAAGACTAAACCTAAAATAATATTACTCCACTGAACTTGCATCAAATTATGACTGATAAGTGCAAGGGGAAAACAGTTTTTATGGTAAAACTGACTGGTGGAAAACACTAAAAAGCTTGCTGCTGCTTGATAAAGAAGTGCTCCATATTTAAGAGACAAAACAGGTGTTTGCAAATGTGTCTAAAAACAATGTAAGTGCTGTTGGTTTCTGTAAATACTTGGACATTCTTAGACATGCATTTCTTAAATATTTGGTTGCATAGTAATAAAAACATGAACAAAACCCTCAGAACCAGAGTTCTGCAGAAGTTTACTGGAAACCTAAGTAAGCTGGGTCCAGTTACCCAATAGCATGCCCTACTGACACTGAAAGTAGAATACTTTTCCTCCTATTTTTTAGAAGAGAACTGAATCACAAAGGCCAGCAAATATTGTCACCTTATTACCTAAAATGGAAACAGAAAAAACAAAGCCACATTACAAAATTGTTTTGGTTTTTTGTGTTGTTTTTTTTTGCACCTTTGCCACAAACAGGCAATTTTTTAGCAGCATTCAATTAACTAATTATGCCAAAATAATTAAAAATATTTGCCACTGTAGATGCTGGTTACATTTTCTTTTTTTTTGTGTCAGGTTCAGGTTTTCAGAAGATGACAAAATTAAGGTTGCATCAGTGGGTAAAGAACAAGAAAACTATGAAGGCAAGTATTTTATAATTCTATTCTTTTAGTCATTTTTTCCTCATATGTCTACAATTTGGCAGAAATCTGATAAGCAGATCTGCAAACAGAATCCTCCCTAATAAAGATCTACAAAATTGAATTAGGAAAATTCAATAATGATGAAAAACATTTCTATTTTAAAAAAGAATTTTAAAAATTTCTTATTGTGATGAATGATCAATATCATGCCCTATCAAACAAAATATTACCTACGAATACAGTTGATTAGGGCTAATGTGCTGTAACCAAATTTTATTCTTCATGAATATCTATTAATATCTACTAAGCAAATATCACCATATGGAGAGATGTCCTTCAGTTTTTGCCCTCTTATTAAAAATAAATGCCTTGCAACCATAGGTGCTGGCCAGTGCTCACTACAGCATTTCTAGCCCGTCTGCAAAAACATCATGCTTCAAACAGTGGCAGTCCCTGACAATAGTTATGCTTTCCAGTAGGTTTGCCTGGGGACTTGGTATATCTGTTCCTCAATCACCATTTAATCCAGACAACAACACAATAAATTAACTAACTCTTGGACACAATTTAAGTATTTCAGACCACTTCTAATATTCATCCTATCCATGTTGCATGACCACCCACAGTGTGCATGCAGAAACCAGCTCCCAGTAAGTAATGTCTGTCTGAACCAGCAGGTATGGCTCTTAAGTATTTTCAAATGTAGGTTTCACATTCTGCCCTTACTGTTTATTACATCTTAGTAATTCCTAAGTGGACAACAAAAGGCTTTGAGAATTTGACACAAAACATACCACAAACAAATAGAGTACAATAGCTCACAATAGCAACCTCAGGTATTTTTAATCTATGCTAGAAGAGCATGAAACAGATCAATCAGCACAATTAACAAGGCAGCATGACACAGTTACTCTGAAACAGTTCATCACAGCTTGATTTCTCTAGAAAAAAACTTGAACACATTAGTAATCAAGGTAAATATTAGCTTAATTATTTCTAAGGAAACCTGTGGCTCAGCAGTGTCATGCTATGTTAAAGGTAACCTTTTCTGTTTCAAATGGAAGTCAGCTTCAACAGTAAGATAGGAGAATCATGCAAGAATTGATGCTGTTTTGTTTACTGAGCTAAATAAAAAAGCACTCAAAAATATTTACTCTATTTTAAATATTTATCCTAACTACTCTTTACCTGGATTTTCTGTAGTTCCTGCTTATTTTTTAAATAGTATTGGCAAAGCTTTTCAAACAATACTCATCTTGCTAAACAATTGATCGATTTACTGAAATGCTGTGTTCCTATTTATTATGTATCAAAAGTTAGACATAGCACAGGCTTAAATACAACTGCAGAAGGAAAATAGCAGACAGTAAACCCTGTGGAAAGTAATAAATTAACAAGATGCACTTGGATGTTACTTATCACAGAGCTACAACACATTAACTTGAAAAGTGGGAAAATATCCTGGCACTTAAGCAAGTCTAGTCAAACTCATTGATTTCCAATCTCTGCATTACAAGTGACAGAATAAAGGCACAATATGACAAAAATAAGAACAAGCTCATATTTTTGGAATGAAAGTCAGCTACAAGACTGTGTTCTTATCAACATTCATACACTGGATTAACAACTGCAGCAGAAGATCTTACAAGATAAAAATCAAATGAATGGATGGTCAAGTTGTAAAGACCTTGCAATATTTAGGGTTCAAAATTTGCAAAAAAAAAAAATAAAAATTGGCTGTTGCTGAACTGCAAACCATAGTGTCCTAGTTCAACATTATCAGGTTCTGGCTCTTCATTAGAGCTACTATTATTTTTCTGCTAAGAAAAAAAAGTACACTTTAGATGGCCCTTTTGTTTAACTATTTTACCTACCTTCCTTTTTATTGAAGGCATATGAACAGAGCAGAATTTGCACCTATGTCTTTCTGAAGAAACACCTCCTTGGCAGACCATGCCACTTACTAGAATTTACTTCTACTAGAATTTGTACTCAAGATCCTGACTACAGCACAGTCAAATAATAATCCATAAAAACCTGAAGTTTTAGAATTCAAATAGTCACAGTAATAAGGAATTCAGATTTTAAAAGTATCTATCTTTTCACCAAGACAGAAATATATGGAGATGTTGCATTAGTTTTTGTGGTTGCCAACTGCTTGCTAATTATGGGAGACATTTGTTTAAGCCTTTCATTTCAACACTGGTTTGGATGCTTTAAGTTGCAGCAGTTTAACTTAAAACACTTGTTGCCTGGGGGAGTTTTCATATATAATAAAACAAAATTGGAAAAGCAAAGATGTATTCATCACTAAAATGTCTTTCTGTCAACATTGTCTCTCTTGGAAGGAAGGTTCTGCTCTTTTAAGATCTATGCACATTTTGTGAATGTTATTGCTGAGGGAGAAAAAAGTTGAGATCAGGACAGAATCAGTGGGCATAGCTAAACTTCTAATGATGGCATTTATTGGGGAAAGGGTGGCCTTCCCCCAGAAACCACCTAAAAATGTGAAAAAAAAAAAAAAAGATTATTTCTATGAAGAGAGAATAATAGTGGTGCATTTTGTGTAATTAGCATCACACAATCTCTCAAGTGTTAGTGAGCACAAGCCAAGCATAAAATCAATAAGCTAACAGCTAAGTTGAGCTATTGACTCAGCTTTCCACAAGAGTTCAGATCTCAAGCATTAAAGGCATTTTAGGTAAAATAAAAACTTATTATCAAAGCTTGCAGTATTTACATGCACTGTATGGAGAAGAAATCATACAGCAATTTAATCTTTAAAAAACCCACAATTAAGACTGAGAAAAAGAATTCATTACAAATGGTATTTTACCAGACCTTTATGTGAGGCTCCAAATTTGTGCCTTAGAACAGGCTAACACACAAAGCAAGACAATGATACTTGCTCAGAGAAATCTGTTGCCATAGAAAACACAAGGATATAAACTCAGGAACTGGTAATAGGAGTAAATTAAACCCCAGTTATGACAAATAGAAATAAAGTACAAACCAACATATAGGGCTATGCAACAACTTAGCCAAGGCAGCCAGCACTTCTTTTGTTTGCTTTAATAACCTTCAGAAACTCCTGTCTTCCCATCTATGGAGTTGCATAAACAGACCTGCACGCTGACACCAGTGTACCTTTTTTCTGTGAAATGCTTACCACATGCAGGTCCCAAAGGACTCAGCAAAATAGACATGAAAATAACCTAGCATTGAGAATGATCTCATCCTTGATTAGTGTATCAGCTTAAACTTCTTTTTAAGGCATAACACATCTTACCTTCTAAAAAACCCGGAGCCTTCTCTCAGCTAAAACTCACATGAATTTCTAAGCACTTGCCATTTGATAACAACTCACTTTAACTGATTCATAACTAACTTCAAAATGTTGTTGTACGTTAATTTCTGCAAATCTAATTTCAAAGCTTTGCTGACAAAGCACAGAAGTTATATAATTTGTCACTTGATAATGACAAATGAGATTAAATGCAGAGATATCAGTGTAATAGCTTCATAATTTACTCAATAGCCAGAGGATTAAAGTTTCATTATGAATCAATAATCCATCAGCCATGGTGTAGTGATGCATGTGTTATTGATATTTAAATTTCTACTACAATTTGAGTAGAACAAAAACTGTTCACCTTTGAAGGAATTACTGCACTGATAAACAAAAAAAACAAAAAAAACAAAAAAAAGAATAGTGATTTATTGTTTAGTTTGACTTTGGATTTTAAGGTACCCCACAACACACATCCAATCCCTACAGCTGAATGCATCAAAAATACTAGTGGTAAACACATGGCCATTATTCGATGCTGTGGTTCAGATGAATCAAATACCCTTACCTCATTTCAAATCAGTACATACTTTTCTACCCCTATACAGCTCATGTTCCTGATAGGAATTGTTTGAGGCTCTCCTAGACT
>NW_009953964.1:2524001-2587482 GCF_000747805.2 Chaetura pelagica
AAAAAAAATAAAAACCAATGTACCTGGTGAAACTATTTAAATTTTTATTTTGTGCTATGCTTTCCAGTGTTCTTAGCATAGCACCACCGGCACCTAAATGCCAAGGTTCACTAGTTCACTACTGCCATCCTGTCACCGGCTGCTGTTCAGATCAGCAAATTGGTCCCAAAATACTCACTTGAGGTTTCGTTTATGTTTGTTTGTTTCATAGTTTCAAGGGTCCATATAATCACGTACATCAACATCTTGACGTCTCATTCTGTAGAATTAGCCTGTGAGTAATTTCAGATGCTATTGTATTAGTAATTATATTTCAGACAATATTATGGCAAGCCTCCAGTTCTATCAGCTACAAGAGAAATGCAACCAGTGTGCTGAGATGCCCTGCTTACTCTCCCCCTCCAATTTTACGGCCAAAGAACAAATATACAGACTGCTTATCCCACTACAGGTTCTACAGAATGCTTAGACCAACCAGCCTTCCTTCTACAATTAGTTAGATGCCAAGAACTTTTAACATTATTTACACTCTGTCTCTCAGATAAGTATACCTTGCAAGACATTTTCACAGGAACAAATTTGTTTAGATTGCTTTGATAGCAACTCAGTTGCAAAAGTCACCAAGTGTTACATTCCCCGTAAACTGAACACTCCCTTGGGAGGAGGAAAGTAGTTTTAGCATAAACACTGAAGGTGCCTCATCTTCAATAACATGCACTGAGGGGTTGCCCTTAGCAAAGATGACAGTAAGACTGCAAAAACTGGAAGTCTTTGAGCATCTTGTCTAATTAACATGTTTACAGGTTTATCCTGTAATGGCACACTGGCTGGTAGCACTGAAAAATTACACTTGCAGCTTGCTTTTCAAGACATGCCCAAGTAATCTGCATGACAGGTAATGAAACTTTGTGCTATTACCTTTAGCCTGAAGCAAAGTTCTTAAAATATCCTTTTCGTATTGATTTCTGATGAAATTATTTGTTTTCCTGCAAACCGGAACCCATAGACAAAACCAAAGCCTAATCAAACCAACTCAGGCTAAGACTGTGATAAAAGAACCCTTAAAATACAAAGCAGAAAAATTACTCCTGGTCTTTGACAGAGTGACTCAGTTCCCTTAGGGGGATAAGGGTTAAATCTCATCAAAAACAGCCAGAAGCCCTTGCAGTCTACTAACAAGGGTGGGGGATTACTAGGAGCTCCACATCTGTTATTGACAATGCTGATGAGCCTAATTGGCAACATGCAGTTGATCCCCCTGAAGCAGCAGGGAAGAGAAACAAATAAAGAGCAAAAAAGTGGGTAAGACAGCTTGAGCAATGCACTTCCCAGAATGGCTCTCTGAATAGCCTACTCTCATATGTTGCAGTCCACTGGCCCCTGATAGCAGAAAAACTTCTGAAGATTGAGGGGCTGCTGCAGGCTTTGCACCAGTGGAGTCCTGGCAGTCAAACAGAATAGACATATACAAACAATATACATGACAGCAAGGCTGTCCTTACCTCCTGTTACAACTAGCAGTACCACACCTGCCTCCAACAAGACAATTTATTAAAGTACAGCTCTGACTTTTCATAAAAAGCATTGCCACAGACTTCAGAATTTTTCTAATAAATGTGTCATTTCAATTTTCATTTAAACCAAAAATTTACCTTTGTTTTACCAGTTTAATTTATGATGTATGATGAACATGCTCCAACAGTTACACTACACTCCAAACACGCTATTTTTGTTAATGATTATTATACATATTAAATTAACATAATATATATTATATTAATTGTAAATAATAACACCATCTAACATGGTCTGGCTTTGAACCAGGTTCACCCTCTGCAGTACAACTGCTAAGTTGTTAGAACATTATAGTAGCTATTTTAAGAGTCAGAAGAAAAAAATGTGTCACCAGGCCTGAAGTAATAAATCAATCCAAGGTACCTAGAGTAACCTTCAATCTTTTATTAACACTTAGAATATAGTACTCTGTGTCCAAGAAATTTTATCAAAAGGGTTCTCCATTGCAAACACTAACCTACACAATTGGATTAATTTCAAGCCTCTTTCCCCTACAAGAATCCAGCTGCTAAGACATATTGTCCATGGTCATAAAGTACAGTTAATTAAAATATGATTAGTGATGTCACCACAAGCCAGAAATATGCCAAAAGGAGAGACAAAGTTTGTCACTAGTGAGCAACAACAGCTACCCAGTATGCAGAAAAATAAAAGCCAGATGAAAGCGTTTAAGTCCAGCCACCAGACTTGCTCTGGCCATTTGTGACACCCATATTGACCACAGTGTCCTAACTAGTAATAAGGTGTTCCAAAGTTGTTGTCAAGACCCTCTGAAGTTTATTTTTTTTTCAGCTTTCTATTAGGTTGTGGGGTCATGACATTCTCTCTGTACTAACAGAATTAGAGAGATTAATTAGAACTAAATAAACCAACTAGTCTTGCTGAAAAGCTTCCTGCAAGCGCTGCTCTAGCGCCCATATGAGCCTAGTATCTACCTGCACAGGTTCCTCATACCTCACTCAGGGTTGTGCATGCTTCTAAAATCCACAAGAGACTTGAGGACTATGTGCCCTCTCCATGCACACAAATTTAAAAGCAGGACATAAACTTCGCAAACTTTCACTTCAAACAGCCTTCTTCTCTGTCTATAGAAGGCAGTTTTCCCATTCTGTTTAATCTCACAAGCATTAAACTCCTTGCCATTTCATGTGTGTTATGATAGATTTGTTTTACACTATCAGGAAACTTTTTTTTTAATGGGTGCTATGCATTAAAGACTACATAGTCAGCAGGGAAAGAAAAACATTTCTGGAGGAGTATAGTAATTTTACAGTCTCTGGTTTCTAATACATTTTTACAGCAATCCTAGACTGTATTAGCAAGTTCCAGTTTATTGTCAAGGTTCTGCACAACATCCCTCAATGACATGTCAAATCTTTACCAAGGCAGTTCAACTCCTAAAGATGTCCTCATCAGCAGGAAACTTGTCAGATTAAATTGCCACTTCTTGTCAAGTAAAGATATATGATATGATATCCCTTTGCTGCTGATGACACAAACTGTCCTTTCACTTTGGATGTATTTATGGATTTCCAGTGTTTCTGACTAAGAACAAAGATGCTCATGGCAAGAAAGCAAATATTGTTTGCTGACCATTTTCAACATATAAGACTCCTAACTTAATCAAAATCTTTCGTTTAATTTCCACATTGCTTTCCATTATCTTCATATATGTCTAGGAAATAAAACTGCATAGATCTTAGAAGTGTTTCCAATAGTCTAATGCAGAACTTAGACCTTGTGGGGAGTCAGTTTCTGGATCCTACACTACACCCAAGAGTTGTGCAACAGATCAGAAAGGTAGAAAGTGCCATAAATGTCATGGAATATTTATTGTGAAGTTTTACTTCCATCAGCATTTTTCAACTAATTACAACTCAAAACCCTGCTGTTGGCTTACTCAGTCAAAACATAACTGTACAACTCAAACACAGAATATTCTAAGCAGCTTCCCTAACTTGACAGAAAAACAAAACCAAAGATCAACAAAATATTTCTGACATACCTACACAACAAAGTTTTCCTAGGCTCCTTTACAGGTTGCATTTACACATTTGAGATTAAACAAGATTCATATTTATACTCTTCACCCCTCTAAAAAAAAAAAAAAACACCAAAAAAACAAACAACCCCAAACCTAGAGCTCTCTGTACATTAGAAACTCAGCAGTTTCATACAAGTTTTTGTTTACTTTGTTGTATGTGTTTCTGTTTTGTTGGTTTTTTTTCCTTGAAAGAACAAAGCAACCACATCTCTAGCTTTTGGGGGAAGAAATAAGCTGCACCTTTATCTACAGTATTTCAATTATGAACTAGAAGCTACATGTAATGCAGACTAATGCTTTCTAGGTCCCAGGAAGAGAACAAACTTTGGTGATACCTTAAAGAAAAAATTCAGTTGAGCTGCACTGGTATACTTTATAAAGTTGATGCATTTCATTAAAATGAATTCCTAATGGCAGGCAGAAAGCTTTCCGAAGTCCTCTGAAGCACTAGTGCTGATTACTACCTGTTATTTCCTCATCTGCTTGCAGGAACACAGATTGCTTACTCTGTTCTCATCACAAACTCACATGACTCCTAGCAGTGTCTGGGAGCATAATTAAAAAAACTGTGCCCTAGAGAAAGCAACTGAGGAGCTTGATCTAAGTCAGAATTGCATTCACAGCCATTCCAACTGACAGCAATTGGTGGGCTGCACAGCAAGTTCAACAGACATCAGACTGGTGCTAAAACATTTTCTGGGACTTGATATCAAGTTTTGCAAGATTCTCCAAGCCAGCTGATTGGAAGCTCCAACTTGCATGTTTCCATAGGATAGATTCTATCTATAGTAAAACTGGACATCAGTGTTTTCAGAAGTGATAGTATTGCTGAATAAAACAATCCAAATTTAATCAAAGCAGTTTAAAGTGATCACAAAATGCTGAAAAAAGGGATTTTTATATTTGTTAGTCACTTATGCATTGCATAACAGTAACTCTTTCCACTAACCTCTTCTGTGATCCCAGACCCCAATTTAGCTGATCCTATTATCATCTTCAAAGATGAAAGATATATTAGAAAACTGAAGCTATAGACTAATGTTACCTTATTAAAATCCTATTTACACGGAATTAACATAAATACAAGTTGGTAAACCATATGCTACCACATCTGTTCCTCTGTGTATTAATAACAAGACTGTCCCCTATAGGGCTCTCAAATTAATATGTATTAGAATATATTACAAAGTATTTGGATTCTCTTGACAATAAAATTTGTAGCTAGATTATTTGTAGACTTCTATCTTCAAATTATTGCTGCTGCACTATGCCTCAGCTGCTTCTCCTAGTGTGATTAAAATACACCACCTGGCTCTTCTGGTAGCAAAACTTAATAGAACTGTGTCAGTTTTCTAAATCTCAGCTTGTTACATTTCAAATATTTTCCGATTAAAAGTGTCAGGATATTTCAGTCCTTTGACAAACAAAGCAAGCTTTGCCAAACAAAAGAGTTTTGTCTTTCAACTTCCAGGACACTTAATACATCAGGAGCTTTTAGTAATTAAGGTAGGGGAAAAAAGCACCTCACTACAGAACCAAGGTTTTAAATCTGAAACAAGATATATATTCTAGACAAACATTCTTCAAATAAAGGCACATTTTCCAATTAAACTAACAGATATTCACTGCACTGCTTAAAGCAAGTGTTTGTATTTGCTCCTGAAGACTAGCTGCACCAAACAGCATAATTTAACACTGACTCACTACAAGCAGAGCATGCCTACCACCTTTCTGAGCTTCCTCATTTTATACATGCAGATATTACAATCAACACAGATCTAAGTTAGCTCAAAAACTATACAAATGTTGTGACTTTTTTTTTTTTTTTTTCCCATTTAATAAAATGCCTTATCAAAGCATCAAAGCAAAGGTTTTCACAAAAAATAGGGATGAAGCTTTTGGTGACTGCTTCTGGCCCTTCCAGACTGCCACCGGTTGTGCAAGAATTCACACCTTTGTATAAGAATTTTAGTGTATTATCACCATGGCTTTTTCTGCCCCACATAATCTGAAGCAAGAGTTGCATTTTTGTACTTGCAAAGTAGTAAGAAAACCTATAGCAGCCACAGAGGCAGAGGCAGACAAGGAAACCATGTCACCCAGAGATCCATTTCCAGCAGGACTAACCACATTCCAATTGGCTGTCTTCACAAAAGCAGCCACTTCATCAGTTGTACTGAGGAGGGGGGGAAGAGTCCACTAATAGCAGCAGTGAACTGTTTTCTCATTAGTTTCCTGTCGCTATTCTTCCTTCTGTTGCTTATAGGTAGCCAATAAAAGAGTACTGGATACATATAAAGAAGCTTGCACATTGATATTGACATCACACTTTTCTTATAAAGTTAAGGATGCTTTCAGTTACTTTGCTAAAAAGAAATTGATGAAACCAGGGGAATATTTTAGGACACCAAAAACTCTCGTGTATCTTATTATTTTATACATACATTTTAAAAATTTCTTTTACACTGTGCAACTAAGAGCAGCCACAACACCATTTTTTAGATCAGATGTTAAGCTTGCTATGAAGATTTTACTTAAAAAAAAAAAAAATGCCAACACACAAGACTATAGATAATGCATCTTTAGATTTACTATGGACTCCTCTTTACAGAGAAAAGACTACCCTCAAGGGCTACCTTTCAAAGGCTGCTCTCACAATACCCCTTTAAAATGCTTCCCCCACTTTAAAGGTTAATAAAACAAGGAATAAAAAAACCTAAAACTGTCTGTGAGCAAGTCAGTTATAAGCTAGAAAAAAACAGAGTTAAATACTCCTCTGAGGCTGTGAGGACTGTCCAGGCCGCAGGGTCAGGACACTGCACTCCCAGCAGCCATTTTAAGAAAAGGAGAAAAGGCTGAAGGAAGGACCTGCATGAAGCTGAGACAAGCAGCCCAGTACCAGCTAAGAGAACCACAGATAAGTGCCCTAGGATCATCATGGTATTTCCCCCAGCTTTGCCAAGATTTTTGCACTCAGGAAATGCAGCCTCACCTCATAAATGCATCATGTTTTCCTTTGTGGTTTGTTCTTTCCATACTTTTCAGCCCCAAATCTCCATTGTGGTATTACTCACTAACTCCTCAAGTAAACCAAGGATGACCTCAGACATTATTAAAACTCTTGGAATTAGTCCGGCCTGCTGAGGCAAGACTGCTCCTCACAACCATTTCTCATAGCCTCCCTGCACCCTGAGGTGCAGCCGCTGCTCCAAAATGGCCACCCCGTAACTGCAGGAGCTTCCTTGCACACCTTGGATTCATCCCTCACCAACAGCACAGCAAAATGCCAGCTCGCTTGCTGAGAGTATTTTTATACCAATCAAAACACAAGCAAAGCGAAAGCACCCAGGCACAGTTTTTGTCTTGTTTTTACCTCAGCTACAGGGAGGGGTGAAAGGCCTTTTCCCCGAATTAGCTCCAGCACTTCCGCGCTGTGTTCCCTTGCCAAGTTCATCACAACTCACCACTGGCAAAAAGTTGTGACAGACCCAAGCTGTGGGCCTCAGAAACAGCTCAGAAATGACAACTGCCAGGACCCTCAGAGAGGAGGGTAAATGGGCCAGTGATACCAGTCTGGGGCTCAGCCAGGGCTGATCCCACCCAGCCAGACCTCTCCTCCGACTGCTCCCCCCCTTCTGAGGAACTAGCAAACCAAGCCAGAGCTGATCCTTTTTGGCTGGTGACAAGAACACATTTATTGACTCTCTACCAAGATGGTTATGTAAGAAATGCTCAATTCTGAACACCTGCCACTCCACACTAATAAAATACTGTGCTTGTTGTACCTCTCATCAGACACCTGTGGCTTTTTTGTTTCTAATTGAATTAAGAGTTGGCTTAGCTTTTTCTTGTGGTCTCTGAAACAATACAACAAAATATTGCTGCAAATTTCCACTCTGTGGATAATTTTGTAGTTGAACTTTATCACTTCTGATAATGACAGGTATATTTATAACTTAGAATTACATTTCACTGTTGAGCCACTTTACAGTTTAGCTTTCTAGAATACATTTCTAAAAAGTGATCCCATAGGTTTAAAATCCCTCTGCTTTTTTTTTGTAACTGTGAAATGTCCCAAATCAAAACCCACTGCTCTTACAATGGGTCTACAATGCTGTATGTGTGCTTGCTCTGCTCTCAGAGCAGTTTTTAAGATAGCTAGTGATAGGCCCAGGAGTTCAGAAGCAGTTAAATATTTTTTGTTTAATACACTTGGTCCAACTTACTCATCTCATAGCAGAGTTTATATTAATGGCACAGCACCCCATAACTAATTGCATGACAGGTATAGGGTTTCAAATGCAATTTACTAATAGATCTTGCTCTAGTGTTTTTTGAGTAACACTGAAAAGTCCACCTGAGTTTTTTTTAAAAAATAAATAAAATTAATTGTATAGAAAATATTACTAACCAATTGTTTTTACTGTATTGTTTTAGTTTCATAGTTCTGGGGTCTGACTCATGAAGTCTATATTTTCAAAATCTGCTAAAACAGGAAAGTATCCAGCATATAATTCTTTTTGTATTCACAGAGCAAGCAGAAACATAATGAAACAATCTTTCCTCTTGGTGAAAACTTTTCTCTGCAGTTTCGAACTGTGCAAGAAACTAGTCACCACTAGCTAAGGGGCCAACTGATAGAAAAGGCCAAGTGCAGCCTTTTCCATTTCAGCAGTATCAGAGGAAGACTAAAATTTGTCACAAGTCAAGCAAAGCAGAAACAGTACATGTAATTCTAGGTATTAGGCACCGGTTGCATCTTTCTGGGAGGGAGGAGCTTTGAAGTGAGAGGAAAAAATACAGAACCAAACAGTCCTCGGCTTGTTGCACACTGGGTCTTCTCCAACCTTAAATTCATGTCATTTCACTTGCAGGCTTACACAATGCCTGACGCTCCAGGAAAAGATGCAACAGTGCACTGCAGGACACAGCAGGTACTGTCATCTCCTGGAATGAAAAACAGCCTTAAAAATAAAAGATAATCAGGAATTTTAACTCGTGTTAAGCAACAGAGCAGGAACTGCAATATTCAAAAAAGTAAATCACTTGTGTAGTATAGGGATGGAAGCCATGCAGACAGATTTTAAATTATTTTGAATTTTGAACAGCAATTATAATTCTGCTTTATTATGTAGATTGGACAAGGTCCCATTGTGAATCAGATTGCTGCATCAGGTATTACAGAAATATGCGAGCTCTAGACCTTTTCATGTACAATTTCATCATTGCCTGCAATATTTCCTTCAGTTTTGCACATTCATTAATTGCTTGAGTTTACATGGTATTAGGTTTGGAAGTGTTTCATTGCTTTCGAACTAAGACACAAATATAATGATTTTTTCCAGTCAAAGACAAATAGATCTGATCAAGAGTAATCCTACTGAGCTCTGGTTCAAAGTAGTGATAGTGAAGGGTCTCTCTATCACAGACCAGTAGCCCTTTAGAATAGTATCCACATATAATTAATATAAGCATGTCTTAATAAACCATATGCTCACTCAGCTGTTCTCTGCTGTATTAATAACAAGGCTGTCCCCTGAGGGACTCCAAAATGAATGTATATTAGACATATGTATCCTAATAACCAGAAGGTAACACAGTTGTACTTGACTTACTTTAGAGAAGTATTTAACACAACATTATTTTAATGACTTTAACAAAACATACGTGTTCGTTGGCTTAAAAAAGCAGTTTAAGAGGTTGAAGGTAAGTTGAATATTGGGATAACAAACCTCATAATTGGCATTCCTTTCCATTATATATTAATTACAAATGGGATTCACGATAATAAGTATCTAATATTCCTACCTCAAAAAAAGGGAAAGTGGCTATACAGCAAAATGCAGCATAAGAAAAACTCTTGATTACTTCATGTTTCATTTGCTGCTGCTCATTATCACACGACATGGACTATAACAGAATATTGGTCTTCACAGTATTAAAGTCAGCGACCCTACTTAAAAATAAAAATAAATTAAAAATCACCCCTATTTCAAACCAAGGCTCAGCTAACTGATCTTAAATTTTCAATCACATTTCTCTTTTTCTAGAATGGATATAATTTTTCACAGAACGCTTTGAAAAATATGAGACTAATCCCAGTGTGATTGTTTAAAACCTGGATATTTTTGTGGGATAAGAAAAAGGCATAAGTCAGACATTTAAATTACACTGCCCAGTAGGTTCTCAATGCTTCTGAAACATTTAACCATTTGAGCCCAAGAGTAGGAGTTCCAATTCAGGTGGTCGTGCTTTCAAATTCAATTATCTGTTCCCATGGAAAGTTGCAGAGTTTTCTCCAATTGGTATGTGTTTTCAGCTACAATATACAAAAAACTGCAGAAAATTGTCTGTTCACCTGAAGCCTTTGGAAGTGTTTTCATTGTCTTGAGTGGGTCAGTTTTACTGCCACCCTAACAGCTCAAACTGTATCCCCAGTACAGAGAAGCATCTGTCATCTCTCTTCCAGTCTCATTTCTAGCATAGCAGCAGTTCCACATGTTTGAGATTTTAAGTCATCTTCATACATGACTGAAGTTATTTTTTTAGGGGCAAAATAACCTCAAAAAACCAAACAAAATATTTCCGTCACCTGTGTCCCCACAGGAGAGGGAAATGAGGAAATTGTTCTGCAGGTGCAAGGTCTTTTTACGACTATCCAAAAAGGATGGAAAAAAACCCAAACGTATTTGTCTTTTTAATTCTAAATCTTTGTTACCACTTTTTTTTTTGTTGGTTTCGCTGCTGTGTATAATGACCACAGGTTCCCTTAGCAATGGAGAAACCATATGAGTATCAGGGGTACCCCAAATAATAGGCTCACGGTGGATAAAACTTCTTTTATCACTCTGTGCCTTATACAGCTCTGCATAATATGATACATTTCACAGAGAAACTCAAAGTTACATCTCCTGTTCTCTAAGTAGATGTGATCTCTACCTTACAAGATCCACTGATTGTTAACAAAACACTTGTCATTTTGAGTCAGATAAAAAGCAGCTGTTCTTTAAGCATTGATTTCAAAAAATACACAGTGTTCTGGAGCAAATGGCAATTAACTGTTAAAATGGGAATACTGAGAGCAGTTCTCCAGACAAAATGCTTTTGTTTATCATTACTTTTTAAGTCACAAACTTCTGAAGTAGATGCAAGTGTCATACAGTAATGAAGCCTAAATATTCAGATTAAAGCAACTACAGCAGGTTAAACATCTCCACTGGGCTAAGTTAGCTGAATTGAAATGTCTGGTCTCAATTGCTTGTTTCTGTGCAGTGCTTTCACCAGCTGACATGCAGAAACTTCTTTTCCTGACAAAAGACAAAACATTTCTGCCAGCTGAGGTGACATTGTGTTCATTCAATAATGATACAACGCCCTGAGGTTCTTCAGCAAGGAAGATAACAAAGAGAATCCTCATTAACTAACTGCAGAAGAATGAAGGTCAACCCACAGAGAGAATTTCATGCTTACATGTCAGTTAGAACATTTGTTCTTCATTAATTCTTTAAACCCAAGCTGGGATATAATCTAGCAGCATTTTAATGTCCTGTACTCCATCAGAAAAAAACTCTCAGGATGTTGTTTTCTTTGTACTATGCTTAAGAGGCTGTTTTTATAAGCACATGAGTTCACATCATTGGGAACTAATAAATGTTTTAGGATTGTTACAAGACTGGATGTAAGACAGGTAATAAGTGTGGGTATTTCAAGACTAAATAAATGAGGAGTGCTGTAATATATCCCAAGAAACTCACTATATGGACATGTTAAAATACTACTGCTATTATTTATGTTTGTGCACTAGTTTTGTTATACTTGTATTTTTAAGCCCTTTGTGATGAATCAAAACATCATGCTTCTGTCAAGTGTAATATAATTTTATGCAAGATAATGTATTTTCTAATATGCATTAGTATTACTAGCAAAACCAAAGCAGAAATATTCATTATTGTTTCTTGTAATAGTCACAAAATATTACCCTGTAAAGTTTCAGAAAATGTCATGATTTCTTAACTGTCACATTTTTAAATCAAGTATTTATATTGGCCACATTCAGGAGATTTTATACTATTATTCCTCATTAGGCTTGACACTTGTATTTACTCAGCTTCTCACTGGAAATCAGATAATATGAATTTCTTCAAAAACTACCTTTGTCAAAGATTTTTTTTCCTCCACCCAAATAAAGATCATATATAGATCTTTCTGTACATAAACCAGATGTTATTAGACAGGAAACACTTAATTATAAGAGTAAAGTGGGTCTCATATTTCCAGACCCATGGAATTCAGATTAGCTCAGATTTGTGGGGTTGTTGTTTTTTTTTCCTATCTCAAGATGCTTCTTCAATGCTGGGCAGAATGTCTTCCTCTAATTTACACTAGTTTATTGAAACTTGAAACAATATGACTGCTTTTGAGACATACATGGCTACTGCTAACTCATTTACAAATCTTAATTATTTTTTTATCACTATAACACACTCACCATGTTTGTGATTGGCTTCTTCAGACACAGACACACCAACAGGTTAATGGATAGCTCAGTGGACTTTACAATTTTCTAAGAACAGCAACTTTATTTTGCATTTGCCATGGTTTCAGATGCCTGTCTTTCAGGCCCAGTTTTTTAATTTCCAAGACTTTAAAACACACAACTCTGCCTACCACAGTGTGACTTGCTCCAGGTTTCTACATAGAGCTTTGGCTTCCCATTCTGTACCCAGAGCCTTAACTTGTGTAGTTAGAAAAAACATTATGGATGCATCTGTAAACATTAAGGTCATGAGACGGCTTTACAGAGGGGAAGAACCTTACCTAGTAGGTAGAACACAGACAGTTGTCTACAGCACAGATACAGAAGCTTCCTTAATTTCTTCTCCTGTGCTTGAATGGCTTCAAGCACAGGATTTGGTTCCCTTTCTTTGCTGAACAATTATGAGGTAATGTCTGGTCCACTTAGCAAACAGTGCAATTTCCACTTTCACTTCTATTCATTTACTTATTTTATAATGAAGAGCGAGCTCTCAGAGTGAACAAGCAATTACCCAGCACCTTCCTCGGGGATCTCTCTGAACATGAGGAACCAAAGCATTTAAACATGAATCCAAGCCACCTTTGGTATCATCCAGGGGTAAAGTCAATTTGAAAAGCTGCTGACATATCCAAAGGTCTCACAGACAATCAGATGAGTTAAGTGTGTTAATGTTTTGCTAATGAAAGGAAAGATAAAATGTTCCTGTTGAACATACCCAGTAATTGCTAACAGATTATAAAAGTGTGTGAGAACTTCATAGCTCTTCCTCTAAAGTTCATAAAAAATAACTAATCTAAAAACTTACCTGAATATCCTGAAACTTTTGTTTCAGTTTGCTGAACTCATCTGTGAAAATGCCAAATTTTAATGTACCTTGGACGAGTTTTCCACAAATGTCTGATTATATAGATGGGTTTAGATGAATTTAAATGAAAGCAAGCAAAGTTGGGGCTTTATGTTTTTATTTTTGGGGGGATACTGAAACATTACCTTACAAAAGCAAGTTAAAAGATGCAAGATAGTACTCATTCAGCAACAAGAATGTATAAAGGTTACCTCTGAACCAGTAATTTTCTCAGTCCTATTCTGCTGTTGTGCACCCACTGCAAAACACAAACATCTCAATAGTGGAAAATTATTCCTTTTCTTCTCCTGTAAAAATGTTAGTGGAAATAACATTCTTTTATTATTCTCTTAGGTAATAATTGATATCAAATAAGTAAAACAGACTCCAAGAAAGTCTTCCGAAAATATCACAGCATCTATCTGGATGGGAGTATGGACTTCATGCAGGTTACTTATTGATCTAAGAGAAGTGAATATTTATTCAGTATACCGAGCCATGTTCTCAATTATGCCCTTTTGATAAAATTACACAAATGAGGTTTGAAATAATGCCATTCAAATCTGCCACAGTTTACAACTTCCTCTTAATATCCAAAGAAGACATAAGATAGTAGAGTTAAGTATCAATTCTGCTTCACATACATTTAATATACTGAAGGAATAAATTTAAAGCTTTAGAAAATCCTAAGCAATGAGAGACTTTTTTCATACAAACATTACTATCTTGTGCTACTGGGAAAACTGATTTTTTTATCTTTTGTCAATCAAAGTTCATTTAGTCAGAAATTACCAAGTTATTAGAACTGCTATCTTGTCTTTTGCATTTAGTTTTCAAACTGCATTACACTTAGATATCCTAGTGACAGAGAAATAAGCAAATGGCTCCATTTCTGTAGCTTCCAGTTCTGTAAAGAGAATCTGAACGTGAAAAAGTAAGATCAATGGGCTTCATAATAATTTTGTTCCACTAAAGCCAATTTGAATAAAACAGAAAAAGAATTCACATATGGAAACATCTTTGATAGCTTTGGATAAAAATAAACATTGTACATAATTGTGAGCTCGTGCACAAGTTGTCTTTTTATTTTATCATGTCTGTGTGAAGCATCATTACCATATGCACACTGGATTTCATTACGTACTCTTTCAAACTGCTAGCTAGCTGAAGTGCAGCAAAAGCTCTGGGAGAACATAAAGTGTAGTGTGGCTGTAGTGGCTGATTGCCACTCTGGGCATGTGATTGTAAGGATTCTACATACATTTTGATCTTTCAGTAACTAATTTATCCCCTTAATTTAAATGAAAGGTAGAATGGTTTAGCTTGAGATAGATGCAGTAATTCTGACCTCCAGTTGCCCATCTGGTCCCTCTCTGAGGTACCTCTGGTACCTTTTAGCTATTTAAGGGTACTGCATGTCAGGAGTTTTGCTTTTGGATCAGCTTAGCATCTAAAAAGACCTTGTAGCTACTACAGGAGGAACAGCTGAGATGTTCCTGCACTGGAGTAGGAATGTCTGAGTGAGGAGTGATGTGACTACATAAACTTTCTTTATCCCAGAAATAAGCTATCCCCATAGTCTGTGGCATCATGACACTGTTGGCAAAATAATGGGCACAAGTTGGGGTGTTGTCTTTCTTCTGAGATAAAAATTGCCCGGTTGTATGAGATAAAAGTGACATTTGGTCTAATGTAACCCAATTTTAAACTGCTACAAAACTGCTTGTATAATGCTTAACGTATAATGTTTAATATACAATCCTGAATGATTTTGAAGGGATAAAACCAGAACTCAATTAGTTAAGCTAAATAGCGTTTTGTTCCTCATTGGCTGCAAATCACTGTACTGGCATTTTGTTTTTTTCAGTTGTAAATTGTAGACTTTCTTTGAACCTAGTCCTATTTCATAGGAGGATAAGCACATTTTAGATTCTTCAATACAGGACAAAGAAGAAAGCAGGTGATATGCAATCAAGTAATTCAGACCTATTCAGCTTCTTGTAGCACTTCCAGACCAATTGTCTCAAATAAACAGAGTGATTCCTTGAGAAGAGCCACACAAGTTGCCACAACTCTGACCATGTCCAGCACTGATTGAGTGGAACTGCTTCTCACTGCTACCAAATTGATATATTTCATCCACCACCCTCTGCTTGAGTTGTAGCTTTGCCACCGTATCTGTTGTCATGCTGTTTTGGCATGTTAAACACCATCCTACAGTAATCACCTGGGGAATGCAGGACACCAGAAATGTATGTGGTACTACACCACATTAGGTAGGAAATACTGCAGTATCGTCTCTGCCCTGAAATCTTGCCAAATCTTACTTTCCCTTGTAGCCAAATACTACTGAAGCCATAATGCACACTAAGTATAATTTTGAGTTTTGTAACTGCTGGCTGAGCACCAGCCCATAGAAGTGATAAATATTTTACTATTTCCAGCATCTGGCACTAGCAACATTTTAATTTTTAATTTGTTCTGTGTGATTTGACATCACCTCAGATAACCTGCTGTAATCAGATGCTTAATTTTATAAAGGAAGCAGAATTTAATAAGCAGTTTTTAAAATATACACGAGGCATTGTGATGTCCTGACATGGAGATAGCCCATTGCTAACCTCATCTTTGGTTGCCTCACCTTCATAATCATTTGGTACTAGTCTTTCATGTCAGCAAGGTGACAGCACAAAACTAATATTGTATATACGTAAATACTTAATGCACTTTTCTCTGCAGATAAGGATCACTTGTTGGACGAGCTATAGTTTTTTTTGCAACTCAGTTCTTTACTTGAGCAGCAGAGAAAGTGAGTATTTCTTCTTTGCCTATTTAACTTTGAATCCTTTGTCAGGTGAGGGTGCCTCATTATGAACACGCAGAGATGCTTCTAGAGACTACTGTAACACAAATAACTGAACTGACCAGACAGTACTAAAATAATTTCAATGAAGGCTCAGCAGATGCATGAGGAGGCCTCAAGCTCTTATACATTACATGTTTGGAAAAGTGCAAAGCTTAACCTATTAAGCACTCACTGTATCTGCATTAGCCTCTGTGCAATATGTTATATGCCAAATAATTAACATTTACTTGTAACATATATGCAGACACTGTAAGTACATACATGAACCTTCTGAAAAAAATATAAGCAAATAAATACAAAAAAAACATTGCCCAAAATTGAATTTGAAGATTATAAAAGGCTTTACAATTCAAGCACTTGAGCCATAGCTTTGTAATAGCAGAAATAAATCGTGGAAGCCTTTGACCTCATAAACCATGATTATGATATCTGATGGAATCAGACCCAATGGCTGATGAAACCCTCAGGATAAAATATATCACACAAATTCCAAAAATGTCAATAGCAATGAAAAACTATTAAAGTAGACTAAGACACCATCTAGAATAAGAGAGATGTAGAATTATGTTCTCATAGAGATTTTTTTTTTTAAGTTTTACAGGAGGCATCGGTGGATAAATAAAGAGCACAATTAATCCCTGAAACACTGGGAAATGTGAAGCTCAGGCTTTCATTTATCTTGCACTCGTAATGTTGCACTACCTATATCATGAATCTGACAGCACTGTATGATATTGCTGCTGCACCATCTGTGCAGCAATGCACACCTAAACTCCAGAGAAATGCTGGAGGAATGGAGTGGAATTTTTAACTCAGCATTTCTTTTAAAATATTTTATGGAATCTCACTGCTGACCCAACATAAAAATATTGCTAAATACTGAACAGTAACAGTAAATGTTAGAATTTGGAAAGAAGACTGGCTTTGTGAATACATATAATGTGAAATCCTACCTTGGAGAAGACAACTAGTGCTTTGGCACTCTCAGAACAAGACCCAAATTCAATCTGTCATGTTCTTACATAGATGAGAGTACCAAATGCATTTATTTTCATGGTACTCAGATCTGGGAGAGAAAATACAGTTCAAAGTGGAAAAATAACCTTGCAATACTCTGCAAGAGGTTGTCTGTTTTTTTTTATAAATATCAGATGCAGTTGAGGAAGATGCTCTGAATAACAGGAAAAAAACAAAGCACTGAACATAGCGGCTGATAGAGGACACCAGCTCACATGACATAATACTTAAGGAAAATATCACAGTATTTGCTCTTTTGACAAGGACACTCTCCACTGTGCAAATGAAAAAATAAAAGCTGATCTGAATGAAATTTTGAGCAATTAAGTATAATTTACTTAATTAGTGTAAACAGAGTCATTGTAAGTTGGTAGCCTATGTAATTTTCTTCACAATTTTCATTATCTATATTCCTGCTAAATTCCTTTCAATAGGTTTAAAGGTAAAGATTCTACTTGTTCTGTGAATAATGAAGAGAAATTTAGTTATTATTTAATTTTAAAATAAAAATAAATTACTTACATAGTTACCTATATCTAAGCACCTTTCTCATCACATAGATAAGCATGTATCCTGTTCACATAAGCAAATAATTATTTTAGGAATCTGAAGTGTTCTTTTATTACCACTAAGCCACTGTTAAGCTCAATATTAAGAAATAATGACAAATATATTTTTCTTCTGACTATAATGACCATATATACATGGTGGCTAGAACTTCGGATGGAGAACAAATAAAAGCCATTTCAAGAAGCATCTTGAAGAAGTGATTATGCTTTCCAGCTTCAATTCCTCTGGAAGATGGCCACCTCTGCCTGCCTGGCTATAAGAGAGAGGAAAGAAGTGAATGGAATCATCAGATTGTTGTGATGACAATACTTAGTACGATTTTTTTCAGTCAGATTATAAATATTATATACATTTTTTATTTTCAGACTCACGTGCCATTGAAAGAAAAATGGTTCTACCACGAAAATAAACTGCCTAATCTACATTAACTTTCAACAAGAAATGGAAAAACAGTCATAAAAATAAAACATGGTCCATATAGGTTTCAACAATAGCAAGACATAAAAAAAGTTGTAACACATTTTTTCTTGTGCATGACTCCAAATTATGCTCTAGCTCCACCAGGAACTCACAGGTTTTCTTAACCCCCTCTTTTTCTGAGAACACTGCTTCTAACCATTTCCACTCTGAGGATTTCTTTCCACTCTGTTTTTTTGCATTAAAATTAGAGTTTATGTTAACTCAATCTACCTCCTACCTACAAAAAGCTAATTACTGATCTCAGTTAAGCCCATAAACAGTGCTTTTACTTTAACCAGGGGTCATTAAATACCAAGGGAAAACACTTTCTCCTCCAGATGGTTGGAGGCTTATCTCTACACAACATGTTCAGCATTTGTTAACCTGCAGAGGAAACTTCCAATTAACATGCTTTGACTTTAAAAAATATAAGCAACTTATTACACACAAAGCTGTTACCAGCTGTAGGCAAAATTACTGATACATGCACTACATTAATTCAGTTACTCTAGGACAATTCAGCCTAACTCCATGGGTTTCATTACTCTACATTTCACTTGTTTACCTTCTATATATTTTCAAAAGAGTCTGGTATGATTTTTCACAAGTAAATATATACTTAGGGTATTTAATTTTCTTCCTTCAACACGATGGAGGTGAGTATCCAGCATGAGTCCCTTAAAGGCCACTTGTAACTAGCAAAAATAGGAAAAGGAAAAGGAAAAAGAAAAGGAGAAAGAGAAAGAAAAAGACTTCCTAAGCTATTGCAGAATGTTCTAGAAATTCATTAGATTTTGCCAGATTGGGAGGGGGATCCTCTGAATTTTCTTTAAAATTATTTTTTTCTTATACTTCAAAATTGTGCTCCTTTACATTTTTTTCAAATTTAAATATAATTTTAATTTTACTGCAATGTCACATAATGATCTGTAACTTGTAAAAAGTCCTTACAATAAAGTAATTAATTCCAGTATTTTTAATCAATCTTAATGTCCTTTTAAACCTGATACACATTCCAAAAATATTTTCTTTAAGAGAGGAGCCAAGAAATCTATTATTTGCCTATTTCCAATCATGATTTTTTGCAATCATAATTACAATGTAGTCATTCATGTATTGTCTCTTTTGTCAGAAAGCACATTAAGAGCAAATAGATTAATACACAACTAAGCAACAAGGTAACGGCTACTGCAAAGGCAGCAATGATCAGAGGATGTCTGTGAACTCTTAGAACAAGACTGTTACCAAAAGCATTCACTATACAATTCACAAATTATTTTTGGCTGTTGCCCATTTTATGAATGGTCTATTCTTCTGTTTTTATTAATATTGTTGACTAGCTACAACAGGTGACATTTTTATCCCCTTAGGCTGTCCATTATCCAAATGAAGGGCCATCTGGAAAGGGATTCTGTTCACTGAAAAATGTGACAGAGCTGATGGCTTTTTAACTGCAAGTCATCTATGATTGCTGGTAAACACTGAAAATTAGCATTGATCCCCCTCAAATGAAAAAAACAACAATAATAAAGTGCTTCAGATAGGCTTATGGAAGCACCTTCTCGGCAGATGTGCATGCTAATTAATAATTGGAGATGGCAACCCTTCCTCATTTTTGTAAATTAATGCCAGTTGAATTCTCTAAAACAAATAAACATGACCACAGATGGAGCAGCTACTTGTATATGCCCAACACAGCATATGTAGATTAGGAAATGAGGTGGGCCTGAAGTCTCTGCCACACTCCAAACAAGTAGTAGACAAGCACCATTACCATAACCTGCCACACTCAGAAAATCAGATAGTTCAACCTTTTGCCCACCAAGTTACATTCTGGGAGGGCTTCCAAAGCTGGAAGTAGATGCCACATTGCCTCTTGTTTTGAAGGCATTCAGTACAGAGGCTATGGCTGGGAAGAAGACAAGAAGCACCCACATGTTCAGATGCAGAACAAGGCTGCCTCCATTGGGATATCGATAACCCTAAAAATTGGGGTTTGCACCAACAGTGGAAGAGGATTTGTAATAGAAAAATAAAATATTCTCCATTCACCTGTCTTCTAGTATTATTGTTTTCCTTCTAAGGTGATGAATACACGTGTAGTGAACGTACTTGCCAAAATCAATAGGAAACTATTTGTTGGCATTGATGCAATTGAACCAAGCTCTCTAAGACAATATCAGCAAAAGCTCAGATAGGGTCTGACATATTCTTACAAAGCTGTAAACTGCTGTGACTAGAAGCAGTTAAGATCATGAGCATAAGAAAACAGCTTCATAGTTCCAAATATCCTCTGAACTGAGATTATCATTATAAACATGCTTATTTTATTATGCAACTGTGCAGCATTTACTAATTGAAAAACATTGGTTCCACTTAAATTGGACACCACCTCATGATCTTTAGAACCACTGACTGAAAACGTATTTTGGTGGATTTTTTAATTATTTTTTTTTATCATCTGAGACCAGAACTGCAATACTCAATGTTTAGTCCAGTGCCTTTATGCTGGCACTGAAAATATATATTTTTAAAAATTGTTCACATACCTTATAATTTCAGAAGACATTCAGAGTATGATTAACTTGTCTTAGAAAAACTGTATCAAGCAGAACCTAAGATTACATCAGGATTAAGAATTCTTGGTTTACTTCTGCCTACTTTCTTATATTGGAAACCATCTATATCAATCTGCATCTGGTGCCATCTTTGTGAATGCCTGAAGAACAAGTTTGGCTGACATAAGCTTTCACACTTGATCATGCATGTGAGTGAGTGTGTGGCTTACACAATGCTCATATATCAAATTGATTGCAAGGAAAAAGTTAAAGGCAAAAAAAAAATAATGAATGAAAATAAAACCTACAGCAGTAATGTTGAAGATTTCCAATGTGCCACAAATAAAAGCAATAGACTTTGTCATAGCACAAAACATGAAAGACTTAGTTTTAAGGTACTGCTCTGCACAACATAACAAGCAGAACAATAAAATTATTGCCTGCTTGTCAACAAACATCCTGCAGCTAGGAGATAAGATGCTGGAGAATAAGTACTACAAAATAGTTTATCATGCAACCAACAATGATTAGGTAATTTGGACATTTCATATAGAATAAAGAACTATTTAAATCAGAAAGCATCAGACATGCAGCGACAGGGCTTATTTATATGAAGTTTGTGTCTCCAAGCAATGACTGCGTTCTCTCAAATTATAAGAAGCAACTTTTTAAAATGAAAGGAGCAAATTAGATGTTTGGTATTATTTTAAATTAAACCAAACAACTGGTATGAATAAAAGGACATGTCCTTAAGTATTCCATAATAAAGGGGGTAGCAACAGGCTGGCAGGACCTTGACTTGTTTTTCCACAACAGATTTGAAGTGCACTGTAATAAAATGTACTGAAAATTATTTCTAGTCCTCCCTGATATCACAAATCACAACCTGTACAAAGCCACATGAGCAGTCGAAGATCTTTTGGAGCTGTGATTCATATGTGCACTGCTCAGAGCTGGTACTGCTCAGTATTCTATAATCAGGACTGAAAACATTTTTCATTAGTTTCCTATTTCATTAGAGCTGTAAAAAGGAAGAGATGGAGTCAAATGCAAAAAAAAGATGAAGTTGGTATATAAGGCCAGTATGTTTCTTAAGTCAAAATTTAACCTGCTCTGTGTGTGTGTGCATATATTCATACTCAATTTCTGAGCACACAATACTTTATAAAGTAATCATGGAAGAAGTCCCCTGCTGCCATTTCAGAAAAAGGTTTCTCAATCTTCAAATCAAAATGTGCAAAGTAGAGCCCTAGGTCCCATATTGAATATATCATGATAATTAGGAACTTATTCTCCAAAATATTATACTATGCAAGAGAACAGTACCTACCAAATAGCATCTTATCCTTTTCATTAAGATGAAATGGCTATTAATGCCACTTTTGATATGTAAGTACACACAATGTATCTATATATCATTACTACATAGAAGACATAATTAATCCATATGCCAAGATGCAGTTAAGAGAAAATAAGTACTCAAAGTCTTTTCCAAAGATGAATAGAATATTATCTGGAATTTAGAATTATTTTAGTAAGAACATATGAATTACTCATAGGCTAGAAAGTCTCTTCTCTGCCCTGAAGAAGAAATCATCCAGAATTCACCTGCGAGGATGAAATACGTAGAATAAACGTAGAGAACAGAAAGAGGAGCTGAGCTGGCTCTCATAATTTGCTTCCTTTCACAGCTATTCTATTTGTACTAGTTATTTGTACATTGCTGCATAAATGTGATGCTGTAAGTGAAGCTGAAAATGAGTTTTTATTCCAAGAAAAGTAAAACACGTTCTGGAAGATACAGACAAGAGACAGGGAAAGACAGTTGTAAGACTACAATTTTCAAACAAATAAGAAACACTTTACAAAACCTGTCCTTTTTATCTTTCTCCACCTAAAAGTAAGCAAGCTCTTAGAAGTCCTTGGAAAAGCCTCCTGTGGGAGAGAAAACATCTAGATTAAAACCACAAACATTATTTGTTCCTCATTGGAAAATTTTCCAGTAACATGGGAAATACCTCCTCTATAGATGCTTCTAAAAGAAAATAAAGGATAAACATGTGCAGTCCATGTTCCTCCTCTACATATTTGCAAAGAATGCACCAATAAAACACTGGAAGTAGACTCTTTACTTCAAGTCCAGATTTACTTAGAGAAAACAAAAGTAATTTCTATTAAAAATCAATCTTCTTCAGGGTTAAAGAGATAACCTTTCCAGGATACTGGGACAGCAAATGAACTCCTGACAACACTGCTTTGTCAGACTAGGAATAAAATGCCTTTGAAACATCTAACATATTTACATGTGTTCACCTTATTAAAAAAAAATAAAAATAAAAAAATAAAAAAATCAGCAATTATTATTATTCAGGTTATTCAGCAATGAATATAGTATTTCTAGCCACTTCGAACCTCTTTTCTCAGTTCAAGAAAGAGATTCTAGTGAAAGAGGCTTATGGAAACACAAAACTAACATATACAAAAGAGCCTACTTATTTGAACCCCTGTGTTCATACTGTAATTCAGGTAACAGGGAATGGTTTTGGTTCTTGGGAAAACACCCCAAAATTGCACTGTTATTAATATTACACACAGCTAAAACACAGCTATTAAGATATCATGATGCCTTAAATCCTTTTACCCTATCACACAGCACTACATTGAGTGTAATTAGATGTGCTGAGCAAATTTCTCTCTTGCTCTTTTCAGTCACGGTTGTTCATCAATATGGGAAGACAATTTGCAGAAAGTAAAAACAACACAATGTTAAAACTCATGCACCTCTCACCATCTCATTATCTATTATTTATTTTTCCTTTTCCCTTTGGCTATTTTCTCTGTCAGTCTTCTCCACAACTGCACTCCCCCTCACTAACCTATTTAAAATTACTGAGCCCCCACCAAACAAACATTCACTAAATATATGGCTGAATATATCTTAGAATACAAATTACAGGGCATAGCATTTCAACTTGGTGAAAAATTCCATCCAAATTTAACCCACAGCAACCATGTACTCCTATGAAGGCATGAAAATCACTGATATTGTTAGAATGTCTCCCTCCATTGCAAAACTGATCTTGGGTATTTTGTACACCAGGGCTCTGAATAATGAGCCTCTTGGAGCACACACTCACAACAGTTTTGCAGCCAGAGTGCAGAGTTCTGCCTTGACTTTCCATGGACAGGGCTTTCCAAATACCAAATAGAAAGTATTACTTTTCTCAGAATTCTGTATAACTATATTGTATTAACTATTCCTGCAGTGTTACTAAAATTATTTTTATGAGTTAATACTGTATATATCAAATGAGATTCTGTTAATTCAGTAATAATAGACTAATGCTTTGCTGTGTTGCTCTTCAATCTAAATACCTCACATAGTATTAAATACATGACAACTATTTAGTTGTCAAATGTCTATATGAACAGAGAGAAATCCCATAGTTTTGGGGGGTTGGACAGTGAGAGTGTATATACATAGATTTTTTTCAGTTTTTCCAGTGAACATGTCTCCTACAGGACGCCAAAATATTTTTACTGGAAAAGGGAATCACTGGGAGGAGGGAGAGCAGGAAAGCATCCTGGCTTCCAGCCTACCTTACAGGCTAGAGGGAATTATTATCTGATCCTAGATAATAATAAGAAACTCCTTAATATTCCCAACACAATGTAAATTCTAGGCAAAACTGCCCAACTCCTCTGCCATCTAAACATTTAACTCCATTTTATTTTGGGATCTATCTGCATCTCAGAAATTTTAGTGGTGGTTTCAGCTACTGTAAGCAAACTGATCTTTTTCTGTAATCTGTAACATCCTGTACTTTCGTACCACACACCTGACAAGTGTTCTTTTCCCCTTAGCAGAATGAGTCTCAAGACATCTAGACAAAGGCACAGGGCCCCCTCACTCTGTCTTCTGTAATGTCCTTCCTGATTCTTTTCACAGATTTAGCTATTATCTTAGCTCGCTTCTACCATGCGAAAAGATGGATGAATAGCTCCCAGTGTAGTTGCCACAGATAGCCCACTCCATAGATCACCCAGTAAGTTGAGCTGAAGCATCATGTAGTCTGGACTCACTGTATCACATCAGATGTCATCCCACATTGCCTGGGGCCTGTGAAACCAGACTTGCTCCAGCAGCAGAAAGCTATGTCGGAATAACAATCAGGTTGCATTATTAGTCATGATAGGGGGAGTTAAAACTTACAGTTGTAGCTTACAAGACTCCTAATGAGCTCTTTTCTGTCTCATGAAAGAAACAAACCCATTGACTTCAGGAATCCCATCAGCAGATACTAGACATGTAGCTGACAATCACTACCTGGCAGGATAAGGGTGATTTCTCTGTGTAGTTCTTAAAAGTATACACCAGGCCTGTGTAATAATCAAAAGTCAGCCATCCAAAGTGTAACAGAAATGACAGATAGATGGAATATCTGAAAGGACACATGCATTGTATTCAGGCAAGTCTTCCTAACATCTATTCTGACGTGACAAAATAATTAGAAAGCTGCAGCGTCCTGCTCCGGAGGGGTTTAGTGAAAAGAACCTTGCACATCTGCTTGCAAATTTAAACCTGACCAACTGTAGCTTCCAAGAGGAAACGCCATCTTTCCTTTTTCCTTTTATTGGTTTATTTATCTCTCTCCTCAGCACCATAATGACTACATATACCCCTTCAGAGGAACCGAATAGCTTATTCTGTAACTCCTATGTTTTGAAGAAGTTCAGTGGAAATGTTCCATTCAGTTCTTCTGATCATTAAAATCAGAGGAAATTGCTGATAAAAAGACAGTGAAGTTTTTGGATATGGGATTAACAATAAAAGTCTACAGGGGGTTTTATAGAGATCATCCATAAGAAGCTACTTTATTACTTTGTAATATATACCCAAGGCTGATGATTTGAAAAAGCATCATGTCATATAGCTGCAAGAGTCATGGTCCAAAGCTGAATTCCACCATAGGTGGATTGAGTCTTCCATGTGACAAATGTAACTGATCTCAGGAGACCCAAGGGATAGTGAGCTGGATCTTTCAATTATGCTATCAGCTATTATGACATTCTCCAAACCAACAAATTGCCAAAACAATGGAGATTTCATAGTCTCTCTAAATTTATTTTGAGAACAATCAATTACAATTGCTATTGATACATGCTTTAAATGAAAACCACGGTGAGCTTCTGACAAGGGAAATTTACTGGTATTAGAGATTCAAGGAAATTCAGCTGTAGCTAGAAAGACAGACAACATTACTGAAGTTTTCGTTTGCAGCCAGAAAATACTGAGAAGGAGAGAAGAAAGAACTGAACAACATTACAAACTGACAGGTCTGTTATTGAGCCTAGTGAAAAGTTTGTATCAAAGCTTAATTGTCTGAATAGCCCTAAGCTTTTGGGAATATAGAATGCACTCAATAATAGAAAATTAACCACTATTTGGAGGGCATCACTTAATTCTAATGAGATCCATGCTCAAAACTTTAAAGATATACAAATAGATGTATCAAAGGGATTTAGATGCATAAATGCCTCTAGTGATATTCTTCATTAGCAGCTAGTATAGGCTTAAATATATCTTGGTCAAACAAACTTGCTAGGTTTTTACCTTCTAAAGTATGACACCTCTTTCTAATTTTAAATTATAAATTCCCTGTACTTCTTATTGTGTTAAGAAGTTTAAGAATGATGACAAAAGGAAAATAGCTTATGACCATTAATATATATCTCAGTTTGCACATTTAAAAAATGCATGCTGATGAAAAATTAATCACACTTCTTTTCTCATTATCCTTGTGAAACAGAAACCCTTTCTCTATAATGTACAGTATAAACCAAGGTCAATACAGAAATTGTGCAAATGTTCTTTGCTTCATGTATTATTTTGGGTGATATATACCTCAGTTCAAACACTCATCTTCTTATATCTGCCATACCAGCTCACATGATCGTGAGCATACCCTTTTACCTGTCAGTATTAACAGAAACATTAAGGGGCTGGGGGCTTGGTCCTTGGCATGAAGGCTGTGTTCAATTGCTGCAGAAGAAAATCCTAGTAGCAGTCTGACACAGCCCAAGAGACTGAAGATGTCACTAACCTTAAAATCATTAATACATACTCCCTTTAGGATTTTTCTAAATTACTGCACATTAACATGCTGGAGTATCCAAAAATATGTCTTGAAAATGTAAAATAAATAAATAAATAAATAAAATCACTTCAGTGAAAGCATGCTTTTGATTTTTTTAATTAAAATCAAATAAATATTGGTATGTAAGCCATGGAACATTTATTCAGACGTGTTTTTGTTTCATAGTTGTAGTTTGATTGGTTTTCACTGATGGGATTTCAGGGAAGGAAAATTGTTTTGCTGCCTCTTCAAAGACATGTCAGTGTTTGAACAAAGTCCTTCCTGCAGTTTGTTGCAGTCAGTGGGACTGCACTGCTCCTGCTGACTGGCAAATCAATGAAGTCCTGAGTTTTCCAGAGCAGGACAGCAGCGTAGATCTTAGAACTTCTGGTACCACAAAGGATTTGGATTGTGGTGCTCAGGAAGCAGTCAAAAATGGGGACAAATTTTACCAAGAGCCTCACAAAGTAAAAGCCATGGATTTTCAATTCAGTTTTTCTCCTGATACTGGAAAAAGGAATGTTAACACAATATCAACACAGGAAATCTGAGTTCCAGGCATGTGCTCCTAGATCAGCAGAAAGACTGCAAACACTGCTACATCAGACTGTCCCACTGGTCTCTTCAGTCCCACCTCAGTAAATACTCTGCTACCTGTTGTCTTGTCTGAGGATGATACCTCTCCACCAAGGCCCTAGGCCAATTATGCTGTTGTGTAGGTAACAGGGAAATGCATTCCTGATTCCTTTTGTGATTGGTGAAGGCTCTAAACCATGAAATTTTATTACTGTTATTTCAGTAAGAACTGCAAATATCCTGAACCAATCCAGGCTTTTTAAAATTCCAATTGCAACTTATTCCTTATGGCATGCATCCAACAGGCTTTAAATAAAACATACAAAACTTTTTTTCTCTTAGACTCTTAGTAATTTTCCTGCTATTATTTCTAAGGGTAACTTGTCCTTGCACTCTAAAGAAGATAGGATCATCACAAGGGACCCTAAAATTAACAGTTAATTTGAACTGAAGTATTACTCAAGAGAAACATCCTGTTCCTGGTTTTGCCATCTGTTTTGTTTCTACATGATGCTCAAAGAGAAAGAAAATAATCTATTAGGCAGACATTTAATATTTCTTATGATAGGAGATACAAAGTTTCCCAAAATGTGTCTTCAAAAAGCTGCAACAGTAGAAAGTAGTTTGAAGCCTAAAATGAAGTGTTAATTAACACACATAATAGCAATAAAATCAAAAGTACAGAAGATGAGGGGAAATGATGTAGTTCCCACTTTAACATGCTACGTCACAGCACTCAATCTGAGGAACTGAAGGGCATAAGAGAAGGGAAAAAACCTCTTGCCCTACTGTGCTAGAAAAAAAGAAGTTGCCTACAGCAGCTTCTCTGAGCTGGTCTCATATTTAACCCCCAGACGGTTTAACAGCTGTGGCTAATGGTCAGATCAGGAAAGCTGTAACTCTCAGGGCAGAGCAAGCCAAGGGGGAGGCTGCAGAAGATAATTAGCCAATCTTGCAATTTAGCTGGGGTTTTATGGCAAGAAATACACTTGGTATGTCTTACTGTAATCTTAATGCTGCAAAATTTGTTCTTTAACTTTAGTAACTGTATTGCATTAAGTAAATTTATGTTGTGAGTAACTACATCTTTTATTGTTAGAGGTTGTCCACTGGTAAGTCTGAACACATTGCAACACCAAGAGGCAAATTCAGTCATTGACCAGCAGCAAGTGTAGAACTCCTTAGTATCCTGAAAGGTGGTAAGTTTCACCTTGACAGGAGTGATCACATCAAAAGCACACTAAAAAAAGCCTACCTAGAAAGAGATCTAGCAACAGATGTTTAGGATTTTTCAGTGCTGTAGTCAGTGCTCTGAAATTGCTAATACTTTTGAGGAAGGACAGGAGCTGGGAAGAAAGAAGCCATGATCCCATATCAGAGAGTGTTTTAATTCTGAAGTTGCAATTTGTCTGTCTTCTTTTTCCCTTTGCATGCTGAAGTTGCAGACCAGCCATGTAATGCTAGGAACAAAGAGTTCCAAAGAACCAGTAGGAAAAAACTAACCTGTTCTTACTAATCCAGGACTTGGGCATCAGTGGATATATATAGTTAAAAGGGAGTGGAATTGTGCATGTGGGAGAAGTGGAAACTGCATGTTTGATAGTTGATTTTTGTTCCAAAGAAGAATCTTTAATTGCTTAGAATTCAGTACCTGCAGCCCAAGTAGTTGTCAGGAACATTATAGAAACAGAGGCAGAAAAATAAGTAAAAGTTATTGCTATGTTAGATATATTTTTCAGGTAATTGAGACACAATTAATACTTCTCCCTGTGTTTTGGGTTTCTTGATCACTTAGTTTTTCCTTATTTCCAGCTATATATTTAGTAAATTTATCAAAGAGGGTCAATGGGCCACTCTTTATGTAGCTAAAGGGCTGCCCCCATGCACTCAGCTAAGCAGCAAGGGTTTTCAACATGGAAATGTTGGCTAAAAGCTTTGTTTCACATGGAAGTTAGAAAGAAATAAAATGCAGCTGAGGACAATCTGATCCCTGACTGCCCAAAGGGGTTCTAGTCATCTCACCACATGGATGGTGAATTTTTGGGGGTCTTATCAGAATGGCTGTGATTCTGGTCATTCTGATCACACATTTATTCTCTTAAAGGAATTATCTGCATTAACAGATGGGCTTATAATCTGTTCATTCTTTTTGAAGTCCCATACCTCACTTATCAAGTGGAGGTAATGGTACATGACCTGCTCCAACAGTATTCTGGCAGAAGAACAAATTAGTAGCCCTGAAAAAAACCCCCATTCTGGGACAATATGTGATTAATCAGCCAGGGTTTCTGAAGACATGAGAGCTAATCCCACACTGTCTGGTCTCAAACCACAGGAAAAAGTGCCAGATAGAGTGCTTCCATAACTACCTGTGAGACCACTTCCAAAAATAAACACATGATTTCAGGGGAATGGAAGGAACCAGAGCTGAACTCCATAATCCATCAGATTAAAATACGGACTTAAAGGAACTAGAATTTGGGGGAAAGTGATTAAATGGGCTAGAATGTACTATCACTACAACATTTATTGGATAATTTGGACAAAACCAAGATTATGATCAGTCCTAGTCTGACTATGCCACTGAAGTGCTATAAGGAAGATTATACTTGGAGAAAAAGACTTGTTTAGTGAAGATTTTTGGAAATGAGTCATCTCAGTAAGAAGAGAGCATTCATTTTTTATGAGAAACAAATAATTTGTTCAATTTGCAAAGGATTCTATGAATCACTGCATCCTGCTCCTACACTTTTGCTGAGCACTTGAAGTGCCTTCAAAAGAGCAAAGACAGAAAAGGGCACAGAGCATCACAGGGGACCACTGGGGCAAAGATGCCTCTGACACAGTTGTTGTTTCAAGTAGCAGAGTTGGCAGGCTTCTTTTACCAGGAGGGCCTGAATGCTGGCTGTCTGGCTTAAGGCACTGTAAGAGGAACAATCAGGAAAGGCTGGAACCTAAAGCTTCTGCAATAATCAACAACCTCACAAACTTGAGCCCTAAGCAGCATCCATCTTCAGCAAATCTCCCATGACAAATGACTTTGGTAGCACCAGCATTTCATTCCTCATTGATTTAGGTGCCTTGTCTTTTAACATCTCTCCTTGTTACCTAGACTAGAGATTAAAAGTAAGGAGAATAAGATCCTTTTCTTTGGCTTTGTTTCTGGGCAAAAGAAGTGGGTAACCACACAGGGGAAAGTGCTGTGATTTGTCCTCCCCAGTGTAAATTCCACATGCAACTTTTCACACAATGAATAATAGACACATTTTCACAGATCCTTTGAGGTGGGATACTATGTTCTTGCCAACAGGAACTTGAGTTTGCTCATTTGCAGAGCTGGAGGTGGAACAGACACATTTTCACAGATCCTTTGAGATGGGATACTATGTTCTTGCCAACATGAACTTGAGTTTGCTCATTTGCAGAGCTGGAGTTTCCCATCTAGATGGGTAGAAAGGAAAAGAAGAATTGAGAGAATAACGTTTGCCATGACAGCATTGTGCCTGGGAAGGTCACACAGGATGTTTTCCCCATTTCACCAGTCTCCTTCTTTGACATGAAGAGTAAAAGCAGGAACACAATATTCAAACACTTTTTCCTCTCTCAGATACATAATCTAAATAATTAAGATACCTAAACCACTAGATTCCCATGTAAAACTGATCTCATGAAAATTTCTATAGAAAACTCATGTACTATTATCACTGAAGTTTGTACATCAATGCATTATTCATGGCCACAAAGTGCACACACTCTCAAATGACCCTCATTTGGGTTGTCCCTCATTGGAACATTCCTCATTTTAGATTCACATTCATCTCTATCCCATACTGAGGCGACCATCTGGTAATTTTTTTCTTTACTGACTCAGCCTGTTACTTTTATATGAACTCATTTAAAGCTGAACACTAACCAATACTCTCAAACACCTTCCCTAAATAAAAATACATATACTGTCTGTGATTATAAAGGAAAGGAAATCTGTAGGCATTTAAAGATCCCACAGTAATGTCAGAATGAAGCCAAGGTTAGTATAATCAGAATTTTTTTTTCTCTAATAAATCTTCCCATTATTTTTTTATGTCCATAACAAACAATGCAAAAATGAGACCCACCAGTAAGACATACAAAAATATAGATAAATCTTCAAACACAAACTTCAACCTCCACAATATACAAAGGTGAAAATATCATTAGGTAAGAAAATTACAATTAAGAAATTACATGAAACTAAATGCATCTAGTTCTTTGAGACAACAACCTAGAACAGACAATATAGTATTTGTAAGTCAAAGCCACTGTCATCAGCATCATCTAGGGGATTATGCACAAGGGAGAACCCCACTAGAGATTTCTTTTTACTACTCCAGATAAAATGCTCAGCTTATTTTATCTTTTTTTTTTTTCCTAAAGAACTCAGCAAATCCACAGCAGCAGAGCTGGGCTAAAACTGCTGGTTATTATTCACTTGACCGGAGGAATCCATTTGCTCATACTGTGTATCTGCCCCTTTCAGTTCATCTTTTAACAACTTTCTAGCAATCCAGTTGCATGCAGTACTAGCAAACCAGGACCACAGAAGGCACAGAAACAGACTGTTAGTAAAGGAACAGTCACAAGCAGGAATATGGAAGACAGAGAGCAACAGGAGCTCCTACTTCTGAGAGAAACCTGATGAAACTGCACCATGCTCATGCCCTAGGAGCACAGAGGAGTATTTCTACACCTGACTTGCAAGTTTTAACATACTTGTATTTTTTGTCAGCTGAGACAGAAAGTTGAGTGAAATGCTGAGTCACACGGATTTCTTCATAAGGGTTGAGAAAGGACTTAATTAATTCAAACAGGGAATTGTGTTTAGAAGTTGTAAGATTTTTGTGACAGACAAAGAGGTATAGCTGTCACAGGTTCCAGGATTTCACTACTCCACTGCGGCTAAACATCCTTTTTTATAGCTATGCTTTCCTATTAAAAAATTCAATTAGCAGAAGAGGTTTTCTACCTTGCTACCTGTTTGTATTCAGGAATTTTTTATCAGTTGACCTATTATTGACTTTCTGCCAAATTTATTTTTTTTTCCAAAACTGTGTGTTAATTTGCCTTTACTTTTCTTAAAATGTCTGTATAACGTATCAAAGCTGAAATATTTTAATCATAGTTTTAGAAGTGTATTAAACTTTGTCTTGGTTATGACTTTATGCTATCACTTCTGCAATAATACCAACTCCTTCAAAGAGAAGGTATTTCCTCCATAGGAGTGAGAGTTCTCTTATACCATCTACAATGAACAGTCCTACCTGCCAGGCACTGGAAGTGTATGAGAGGTGCAGGGCTTAACAAACACGATTGTATTTAAGCACATGAACCACCATCTGCCAGAGAGAAGCCTGAAAATAGAGAAGAAAGGGGAGAATTAGAGCACTAACTACAAGTAATTCTGAGAAGTGGAGCCTTATTTGAATAAAGAAAGTTGAGATTTTGCTTTTTCTAAACTCAAGAAATTGTTATGAAAGGTAAGACTTTGAGGAACATTTTCAACCAGTTTAATTACTATTTCTTCAGAAATTCTTTATTTTCAGTAGCTCTGCAGCTTACAGCTGAGTTCTTGTATATATTCCATCACTGCCTCCTACAGCAGAATTCATGTTTTGTCTCCGTAAAATTATGAATGATTGTTTGGGTCTCCCTGCTCTTGCCTTTGCCCTTCCCATTGTCCCCTGCTAGAATCCTCAGTATTGTTCTGCTCTTGAAGTTCAAACACATCATATTGTTATAAGGAATATTATTAAGAGCTTTGACTGGGATTCCTATTCAGATTTCTCGGTTCGATTAATAGCAAATAATGACTCTCACACTCTCCCTCTCTGGTGATTTGGTTAATTAACTGGTAGAAGCAGCACAAATAATTTCTACACGAGTGTATTTATTGTTTTAAAAATTACGTGAAAATTAGTCCCTTACTAGATGATTAGGCATTTAGATCCAATAATGAACAATAGTCTTCCATTGGCATCTTTTAATTTACTTTTAATCACCAGCTAAGTAACAAAGAAGTGTCTTTTAAAATAATTAAGACTGCATATCAGGTCTCTGTAGGATGTCAACAATAAAGGGGTTAATGATGCATCTAGTCATCATGGAAACAATAAAAAAAAAGTCTTGCTTTAAACAATGCAGAACAACTCTATCTAAATGCATCTGTGCCAGAAAATTCCCACAGATTTACAACATTTTTCATTCTGTAGAGATCACACACACACAAAATAATGATGGAAATCACCTACGTAACAGGGCAAAGATTTAAGATCTGTGAAGAGCATCCACTTTCCTCTAGACAGAATTCTCTCAGCCTCATAGTGTGACCTCAGCTGAGACAACGTGACACGGTAAAAGATGCCTAACCAAATATAGCACTTAAGAGGCACAGAATGAATTTTTTCTTCTATAATATTAACATCTTCCTGCATTTATCTTATTTGGATATTTAAAAATGAAAATTTGAATAACTGAAAATTAGGTCCCCGAATCTTTATTTCAGAGGGATTTTCTGAAGTCTCAGTGACATATAAGAACAATCTTATTTTGGGGTGCAAAAGGGTAAAAATTTTGCTTTGAATGCCACATTTTAGTAGCAGTTTTATGGATTCACATGATGTCTATGTTTTCTGCCATAAAATTAATCCACCATAATTCTAGGACAGGATGCTTATTTATTTATTTCCCCCCACAAATCAGGCATGAAAGCTCTGTATGTGGGCACATGTGTGTATGCACATCCTCTTTGACCCAGCCATCAAAGAATGTTACAGATCTTCAGAGGTTCTGGATGGGAGAGACAAGTACTGCACTTAAAATTACCAAAACTTCTGTAGTATTTAGAGCAGTATTGCACTGAACAGTAAACACAGCAGAAAGCTCACTTCAGCTGTTGATAAAGAAAGTAAATTGTCCTAAAATTTCTCTATTATGAAGCATCCCAAACATGTATTGGCACTCCCAAGAGCTAATACTATCTAATGCATGTGCTCCCTTTGGAAAACTGTCTCTTCAAGGAGCACATGTTTTGGCCCATGGGAGTGCAGTACGTAGAGCAATGTTAGGAGACTGGCAGAAGGCCACCTGTGCTCTGGTTGAAAAGACTTCAGTTACTGTGGAAAAAACCCCCATATAACTGCTCTCCTTACAGCTTCCATTTTCCTTTGGAGAACAGCATATGAAAACAATGTAAAAATGAGAGCTGTTAATGGCCAAATACATAACTTCATCCACCTTCTTATCAGTACAAGATGGTTCCAAGTCCTATGCTTGGGGCAACAGTGAAGGGTGAGAGTTAGAGGAACTACGTGCTCTTGCCAGGTGTAGCATTCACACCCTCTGCAGTCCCAGTCACACCACATCCCCTCCTCCCTTCCTTCTTTCCAGAGTTTTGCTAAGTCTACATGAAGTAGAAAATCTTCACAGTAACAGATACCCCTTGACTGCATATCACATAGGCTCTCCAGGAAGTATAATAATACCATATAATAATACCATAATACCATAATTATGGTAACAAATACAATAATCACACTGTCCAAGCCAGTTGAAACAAGTTGTGGAGGTCCCCAATGGTGTGGCAGTTTATTCCCTGCTGTAATACTCATCTGCATTTTACATTCAGTACACACATTGTCTTCTCACTTGCATCTCATTAACTCCAGTTAACACTCATTTAACCATTTTCAATAATCCTTTACCTTGTTTTCTTTTTCCATTCTCCAAAGACTGCTAAATAGTCCATGCACAATACTGGAGCTAAACTGATGTTAATTTTTAAACAGCTCTTTGTAGAGCATCCCAAATGCAATCTGTAGTGTATAAGAGAAAGAGCCTCACCTGTTTGTGACTTGATGCCTCCATCTATTCAAACAAACATTAGAGCTGTGGCTCAGACACATTGTTTTATAAAATCCTTGTCCACAGTCACCAGCAGATTTCAGCCTTCTACACATCCCAGTGTTATAAAGTTCTGCTTTTTCTTCACTGCACTTTATGTTTTTCCTTCACTGATCATCATTATCATGATTTCTATTTTCTAAAGCCTAGCCTAACATTGCCTTATAAGACATCAATGACACAAAATATGTCATATTTTTTTCACATGTCCTAGAACCTTTTAAGTTCTTGTTTAATAGCTCCGTTATTGAATGAAACCTCTTTAAAGGAAACTGCTCAGCAATTCCAGAAAATCAAACTGCCTACTATGAGTTACAACAGGCATTCAAGATGCTAATTTTTAGCATTGCTTTTGAAAATCTTGACTCAGACACTTGTTTTATAAACATAGGAGATTAAAACTATTAATAATATACATAGTAATGCATTAAAATAGAAGCTTTTGAAAAACTTTTAAAAAAATACTGTTTGAAAAAAATCTAGTGCAAATCCATACCTAATTTATAGGCTGTTTGCAGGAGAAACCAAGTAATTCAAAGAGGTTTGTGATACACATTTCACATAAAGATAGTTATTATTTAAAATGTATATAAATACTCAGGGGTTTCCTTGTTTTTTTAGTCTATGTATAATTTCAAAATACAAATATAGTTAAATTTGAAGGATAAAAAATTATTAAAATACTGTATACAAACCCCTGTGATTAATAGGGTGGCTCTTCTCAGCTTTGTGACTCAACTATTTTCTTCACAGACTTCAAAAAGTAACAAATGTCCACTGTGCAGTTACATGTATTTTGTCACTGTGCAACACAAGGTAAAATTCTGACTATCCTATAGTGGGATATCTGAAGAATTTCTTCCTCTTTTTTTAATATTAATGAGTATCATTATGGTTACCACCCATTAACTTTGCCCATGGGGACACTCCAGAGGCAGTATTCCTCTCTGATTAAAGACAACGTAAATTCAGAAGCACTTTGTCCACCATATGAACACTGGTCTTCTGCTTTCCATTCTCTTGTAACAATATGGCTCATGTGTATTCAGGAGACTTCAAAAGTGTAGCCAAAAAGACTGAAACTCCAAGTGGCCCTTTTATGCCTTTGATGTACAAAGCAAATCAGCCTGAACTCATCAGAGACTAATGATGACAGGGGCTGGACTAATCTTCAAATGATCAAAGCACTCAAAAGTCAGTGACATTTGCAAGGAAATTAATGATTCCCCCATAAAGGTTTTAACCATCTATAAACAGGATAAATGTAGAAATCCTTAGATGGATGGTACCATTAAGCACAGCAAATGTTACTGAAAATAATGACAATGGTGGCTCATTTATTAAGAAACTGTTCTCCACATTCATTTACATTCCACTGAACAGATTGTATGAAAGCAGGGTTTTTTCAGTCTGGTTAACATTCTCTGAAATGAGAAATTACACACTGAAAAGCTGTACTTTGTGTGTGTCATGTCACTGAATTACAAGGGATCATTATCCAATCTTTGAGACACAGAATTATTACAGATTTATCAATTGTTTCTACTGATGTAAAAGGTCTGATAATGGCACGATGTGCCTGACTAACAAGAACTACTTTAATGAAGTTAAATGCTTTAACTTGTTTAATGATTCTGGCGGCAATTATTACTTATCTGGGACCAGAGAAGAAACTGTAAAATATGCTTCATATGATTGGAGGTTAAATAGTGAAACTGTAAATTCAAGGCTGGCATTTGCTTTTTTAGACAATATTTGTTAAGGCTGTTATATATGCTGAAATCATATTCATACTGGCAAAAGATAAAGTAACCAATCAAGAATTCTCAGTAGACTGTCCCTCCCTGCCTTTTGTACTGTATTGCTTTATTCAACAACAGTGACATGGTGTATGAATTATTAGATTAACTAAGTAGTTTTAGGAGTATTTTACATTTTACTCAGTAGCCTCAAGAAATTCTTATATCAAAGAAAAATACAGATGAACAACAGCTCTCACTGTAATTAAGCATAATTTTGACATGCGAACAAAAAAGGAGGAAAAGGAATAACTGGAAAACATACTCTAATAAGTACTGATGTTGCACACATTAGTGGAATGTCTTGCCTTCAAATTTTTATGCATGTAACTATGAAAAGCAGACCAGAAAGTATTTGTTGTATTATGGAAGCACCAGGAGTATAAATCAGTTAGAAATTTTTGATACATAGCTTAAGAAAAACCTACAGGTTTAGTGAAATGCCCCCTACAAATATGGGAGTAGACACATAGACTTCTATTTTTTTATTTTTTATTTTTTTAAATGGGATATAATTAAGCAAATTGCAGACTGTTGAACTATTTAGGCTCTGTTCTGGTAGGAAAACAACAATTCTGCCATTAGTAAAGATGGATTATCTGGAGGTTTTCAAATGGGATCTCTTCCCAGTATGGATGTTAACAACTTAAGAGAGCATGGCCGGGCACACTTTAAGAGCAGACTGTTCAGCCAGCAAGCTGGTGTGCAGTGTGGCAAAGAAGCTCTATTTACCCTATACTTCAGTGTCTGTGGGTAATATATCAGTATTTACATGGAACATACACATTTCAAAATCCCCCTACCTGCTGAATTCCTTTTGAATGGATGGGTTTCAGTCTCATCCATCAAGCCTTACATAAAATTCTGGAATTCATTAACTGAATTGTTTTACAACCATATTAAGCACAACAGAATGTGATATTCTACCTAATGTGTCTGAAATTTTCACAATTGTTCAACACCAAAGAGTTTTGTAAGTAGATTTTCCAGAAGTGAACAGATGTTAATGATATATTGCTGTTCTGGGAATCTAACCACAGGTGTTAAGACAAAATCCTTAATAACTTGCACTCGGATACGCTGCTCTGGTTTGAAGTCAGTTAGGCTGATGAGTTTTTGCCCCTATGAGCTCATTTCCACATCATATTTGTTTCTTGGGATTTTTTTTGGTTTGGTTTTTCTCAAAGATCTGATCAGCAGCTTGTTTTTTTCTAAATCAGAGGATCACAAGATAACTCAGGCTAGAATGGACCTTACCAACCTCTTGCTCAAAGCAGGTACAGCTCCAAGGCCAGAGCAGGTTGCTCAGGGTTTATCCAGTCTCATCTTGAAAACCTCCAAGAACAGAGACTGCACCTTTCTTGTACTGAGTTAGCCCTTGGAGTTAGTCCTTGCTGAATTTCTTTGTGTCTCAGTTGCCCATTCCTCCAGTCAGTTTAGGTCCATCTGCACAGCACCTCTGTCCTCAAGCGTATCAACCCTTCCCCTCATTTTGGTGTCATCTAAACACTTAAGAGTGCACTTTTCATCTCCTCCAAGTCAAGGAAATGAAAATGACAGAAACCAGTTTAAAAACAAACAAACAAACAGTAGAGGGTATTTTACTCACAGATCTTTTTGTCAGACTCCGTTTAAAGGAGATCAAGAGATGTGACTGAAAAATAGCATTCAATAGGGCATGGAAACAAGAGACACAGAGGACCAACCTTTCCCTGTGCTCAACTGAAGCACCAAATTTAACTTGGAAAGCATCTCTATCCAATTCCCTAGTAGAAGGCAGTAGAAAATAAGGGGGTTGAAAAATATTATAAGAGCAGATTCCTAAAACAGTTGCTGTCCAAATACAGCATAGTCTTCCTAAAACTTTGAATGCACCTGGTAGAACTTCTCCTCCAATAGACCCATGGGCTCTTTTCTTTCACATTTCTGTTTGTCTTCAAAGGTTGATTAAAGAAATAAAAATAAAATTATTTTGAAATGACATACTGACCCCAAATGTAGAGACACATGTTTGCAAGGCTCAGAACCCTGAGAAATCTGACTGATATTTACAGAACTCTCCAGATCTATGCTCATCTTGGAGTGCTGTCTCGGTACATTTCTGCTTTCTGAACCCAACTGTTGTGGTTCCAGATTAGGAAAATAGTGCTTTGTTTAAACTTTGTTTAAACTGCAGTGAAAAATACAATTGCCCTGCATTTTTTGCATCCAAGAGATTAAAATAATATTTTTTTCCCGGTCTTTTTGGGGAAAAATTAACCATAAACAAATGAAACAAAGCAACAGAAGGAAAGTGCCTTAGCAATTTTACCTGTGAACTATGCTGGAGTTCTAACTGTAATAACAAAGTTTAAGAAAAACAAAGACCAAGTACTGAGAAAACATGACTATTTTCATGGTTGGCACTAATTCAGGAAAGCCTAGATGGCTGTGTAAAATCTGGTCCGCTTTATATTTTGCAGTATTACTGCAACACTGTTTATTCCCCATGTTGAGGTATAGAATTTGCAGCTACATGTATCCCATTAGTCTTACTTTATTTTTTTACATTAAAGTATACAAATAAATCTACTTCCATTAGTAAAAAGGACATAATCTGTTTTCCCAGTGGTGAGATGGGTTACTATATCTGCACCAGAAAAAGAACCTGGGCATAAACCTGTTTCACTCCTGCTACTCTCTCCCTGGTTCAGCTCTTCCTATTAGTTCTGTCTCTGCATGTCAATGATGTTGGTTCTCCTTTGTTGAGTTTGATTTTATTTAACACCAGTTTTCTGCAGTCACAAGCTTCCTTTCCATTGTTGATGGACATGTTAAATATATCTATAATACTCATTGTGTTCAGTGTGACTAATAAGCTTCAACACTGCAATTTACCACAGAAAATGTCAGTTTTAAATTTACAAAATAAATAGGTTTGATGTTAAGTTTGGAGCATGAAAAAGACTTGTGGAATTCATAGCACTCGTGAATCTCACCCAGGTGATCTTGCCAGAAAGAAATCTGCATGAACTCAGGAGCACAGGCACATATAGAGCTTTGGGTTTCTCTATTTTATTTTTTTTTAATTCTTATTTTTTTTCCAATTGGAACATAGAGAAAATGAAGCTTACCTTTAACAAGTTGCAGTAAACTAATATAAAAGTATTTCTGTATTTGTTTGCTGCACATGTAACTTACATTATTTTGGTTCTTTATGTATGTCACTGAATTACATACACACACACAAAGAAGAATATGAAATGTAATTAACCAGACTAAGCTACCAATTGCCATATTTTCAATAATCAACATTTCAAGGAATTATTTGCTGAAGAACTACTAAAAAAACTTAAAACAATTATATTTGAGGATTTTGCATCCATTCACAGTTGGAAGTACAAACAGAAAACAAAGTGAATGGGAATTAAATTATTTGTGGAAATTATTCATTCAGCTGTCACCTTACTATTTTCTTCTCTTTAAATCTTAAATAGTTGATTTCATACTAGAATTCAAATTAACATTATAGTCATTCAGTAAAAAATCTCAGTGACAACTAAAAGAATAACAATCACCTTTCTACAGCTTCATGAAAGAGTAAAGGTCTCTTTTGTTCTCATGTCAAACTTTTCATAAAGAGAGAAACTAATTCTGTTTGTCTGCAGTTAGGAAGTTATAATTCATTTTTTTTGTATAGCATTTGCTCATCATCTTGAAAGAGAAAAGAACTTTTCAATTTTTCTCCATACATTTTCTTAAAAGCAGTTTCTTGAAGAAAAAAAACACAACAAAATTGAGACCAGTGACTTTCCCAGTATTTCTAACACAAGCTTCTTCTGTGCTCATGAAAGAACATCTCTGACTCCATAACGAAGTGGCAGGTGATGCCTGGGCCACATTTAATGAAAATTAGTGTTTTGTATAATCTGTTCCATTACATGTGTTCAGACATTAGCAGAACCAGCTCTTCTAACCTTAGCAGGGTTCTGGGCTTGACTTGAGAAACAGACGACACATCTATTAGAGTATATGCTGATGGGTGATCTGCACTGAGCAATTCCCCTTTCCATGGGATGAGAATTAAAGCTGGGGCTTTCAGTCTATATAACCTTTTTTTATAATGTCACTAACTTTTCAAAAGATTCAAGAGAATTCCCAAATTTGTTGAATGTATTATTCTGATTTGAATGCAATATAACTTAGTTCTCATATAGTAAATTAAATGCCTACAAAGTCATTCAGAAGAGCTTGGGTTCTGAACATTTTTGAAAATGTGGTCTGAACTGTCAAGTGTCAAGTCATATAAGATACATAAAGCTAAAGAACTTTATTTATCTCAATTTTATGGGTGTCTAGCAGAAGAGAAACAGGGTCTGAAATATTCAAGTCCCAAATCAGAGAAGACAGTGAAGCAACCAATAATTTTACATAATCTTCCTTTCAGCATTTACCACCTCACACACTTGAATTTAGATAATTTGGAGTTTTAGGATCTTAATATTAGTCATCAATGCCAGTTCAGTCACCAACATCACCAAATCACTCAATCTGTTTATATATCAGATCCTGTTCTGTAGAACATAATTGTGAAGACAACTCAATAATGGCTGTGATGCTCCCAGTGTACAGGGAAACAGATAAGTGCCTAATACATTAGTAACTGCTTTTTACCTCTCACTTTGCTCCCTTAATTTAAGTTCCCTCCTCCAGTTTGCTGTCATCCACACTGTTCCTTCCTTCTTTTCATCCATCTGTACTATAGCTCCCACATACTCTTTCCTATGTACCCTCACATGCACATCAGAGCAAAGGATAAACTTAGCAGCCAAATCTAGATATTGGTATTTGCCATTACTAACAATAAAGTCATGCCATTCCTTCCCATCTTGCTACTTCCCTCCTCCGTACTGTGTATTTCACATACATTTGGATATCAAACAATGAGATAGCAGGTGCTGCAAGGGGACTTTAATGTTTACTCTGAATTCAAACCATTCAGTCATGACCTGGCCCGCCAAGTAGGTGCTGATGACTTCCTCCTAGTGACACTACTATGCAATGCTACTTCTAGGGTCTGTGATTCAAACAGTAATCGAAGAAATGGAAAGATGAAGCATCAACAGATTTTGAAACACAAACAGCTCTCTGTTGCTGCCAGTCAATGTTAGGGGAGGTTCTGGCATCTCTGTAGTGCACAGACAGAGATATCCACCTACTGATTGATTCACCTACAGCAAGACTTGTGCAGTATGGTAACATCATGCAGCACCAGCTATGCTTATAAGCGTGTCAGAGAGCAGCATGATTTGATTCTGTTTGTACTAAAATAAATAATCCTTTATATATACTACCTCCTTTTTGTTTTGATTCTTCCATTAATTCACTAATTAAGTTGTGATCCTGGTTAACCAAGGGTGTTTGATACGGCATGTTGGATATGTGCCCCTTCACTGAATGTGACAGCTGAAGAGCTGACAAAGGTTTCACCTCTAGTAGCTTTTTTATATTTTCTTTCCACCTTGTAATAGAACAAAGTGATGCTCCCAAACCCACCCCTTGATGCCCTGTACCAATAGCATTATTACAAACACAAGGTAAACCATGAACACAGAAAGAAAAGCATTTTTTGTCATCCCTACATGATGACAGAGCTCATCCCTCATGACAGCACATTTTTACACTATATGATCAGACAAAATGATGAATGCTGCATGAGTCCACACACATGGAATCTAGAAGGCCACTAACAGGTGATTTGAAAAATATAGGCTCATTTAAGCAAGTTCCGCTGAATCCTCCAAGACAACTGTAAAGATTAGTGCTCCCAGTTATTGGTCCCAGCCCACTGATAGAGGTTACCACGTTATGCAGGTGCTTATGCTGGCATCTCAAGGGTGTAATTTAGAGTACAGACCCTGAGTTCCACTGGAGTATAAACCTCAGCATCTGAAGGACACATGCCTTGTTTTGCCTTCATGATACGTAGAGGTGGGCTCTGCAAAGATCAGATGGGTCAGTAGCAGAGAAAGCATTACTGCTGCTGTTCCAAATAACATTTGGCAGGCAGGCTCATTTGCTGCAGTCCAAGGAATCACTCAAACAGAACGACACAGATCATGAGTGACAGGTAGAAAAATTCTGCATAGAAAAAGAACAGCTTATTTTGCTTGCTTTTTTACACAACTAAATGCCAGGAATTTGCCTTCACTTAATGCACACATTTGCTACAGCATATTCCATTTATTATTTTTTTTTCCTTTTGATGTTGTCAGGTTATCTGAAATATTTTGTAGCTACATTATTGGGATATGTATCACCAGATTCTATAGATGTATCTGACCTTTACTATTCCATTGCAAACCTCACAGAGGATGAAAAGTCAGGTTTTATGATTTGTTTGTCGCTGTCTAATTATAGGGAAACACTGTATTTTTGATAATAATATGTTAGCAGCCTGACTTACTAATCTGATTCTGTATTGAGGGATAAGAAAGGATCTGTGCACATGTGTATTTGTTCAAGAAATTGCATTTTATCTAAGTTAGCATTGATTAGTACCTACATTTTCGAAAGTACTTGTAGAGAATAATTTGGCTGAATCATTAAATACAGTGTGGTATCTTTGAGAGTAGAAATCTACAGTTCTGTCTGGAAATTAAGATAATACCAGTATTATATACTACACTGAAATCAAACAATACTGATGGAATGAGTTACTTATTTCCCTGAATAAATAAGTCCAATCAGAGAGCAAAAATAATAAAACTGTACAACTCACTAATCATGCAAACGATACTGAATAATTAAAATAAATTGCAAAATGCAGACTGAGTACTATTTGTTTAACAAGTTGTTTAGCCTGTCCATCCAAACTCAGAGTCCCTGCCAAAAGACTCTAGGTCTGTAAAAAAAATACTTTACAGTAAATGTTCAAAATGTCAGAAAAATAAGATATCAATCTTCTCAGCTCTATGCATCAGTTTGACTTCAAAACTATCTTAGTAATGACCAGGATTTGTCCTTATAGTCAGCAAAATATTGCCATGCTTGTTAGCAGGCAAATATACATATTATTCTGGGCACCAGATCATTTTTACCACTGAAGCCCATGATTGCATAAGGCCACCATCTGAACTGCCCATTGAAACACACATGAGTTTGGACAATTCAGGGATGAATAGCAATTTTTGTTCTATTGCAGTCATGGTGCACTTCATGAATGGGTGGAAAAATTCAGCTTCCAACAAGGACACTATAGCTTTCTTCTCAAAGCCATCTTAGTGATTCCAGGCAGAACTCACTAACTTGCTATGAACCCATCTTTAAGAAAATTTCCTAGCTTTTTTGCTAGACCATTGATTGACCCACTGATTTCTTTTACTCTACTGACCTCTTCTGAAACGTAGCTGAATTCATTTGACGTGACATCTACACAGTTTGTCCTACTAATTGAAAGACAAGATGGGACTTATTTCCCCAAAGACAGTCGTAGTCAGCAAGTAGGAGGAAACTTCAGTCATTTCTGATTGGCTACATTTCAAAATCGTGTCCCAGATGTACCTGGTTTGTGTTTTCTATGTGTCATTCATTTCCTTTAAGCTGACACTTTAATTTTGTTATCTCTGATCAGCTAAGACAAGCTGAGAGATATCTTTGGTTTCAAGCCAGTTACATTTGTGCCAGATGTGTCCCTCCCCTTGAGAGCAAACATACAGGTGAAGTTCCCACTTACTCCCAAGTACTCTACATAGCAAAGAAATGATGACGTTGAGATCAACTAACAAAAAATGAGAAAAATGCTTCCAGTAATGACAGATGAACTAACACAAACTATTTCTACTTCTACAGAAAAGTATGCTGAATTTCAGGCTTATTACTCACGAGAATTTTTTTTCTGGCTCATTGTTCAAAAGAATTAAGCTACCAAAAAATGCTAAGGAAATATCATAATTAAGAGGAAACTGGGACAAAGAGAATTACCTTCTCCCACATTTTACAATGCCTGAGCCAGGAACAGAACTATTTCAAAATCCCATGAGATCAAAAATGCCCTGGAACTGGAGGGGACATACATAATTTGAAAATGTCCCAGTGATCAAAAATGAGGTGGTCATGAGTCATTCTAGCAGATGAGCTTTTCTTCTTGACTCTGAAGACTGACAAAGCTACTGGCAAGCTTGAGCAAGATTTGCATGCCTCTGCAGTTATCTGCACAAAAATGCAGTGCAAAGGGGACACAGAATCTATTATGATATTTTGGAATAAGTATTACACTCATATGTCAGCTGAACAGAAAAATGGGAGTTTATGACAGATGGTAGTGGAAAATTGGCAGGAACAATTAAGAGCTGAAGAAGGCAGGGGAGATGTATTTTCTTTGTTAAAAAGCATCTCTGTAATAAAGCGATATGCATTGATTGATAACATTTCAGAGCACAGATGTGTTTTAAGACCTGATAAAGTAAAACAGGTAAGAAGTTCTTGTCTTTTAAGTCAGCTACACTTAAAAAAGGTCCAGTGAATATTGGTCAGCATAGCAGTTATTGACTTGTGAATTCCAGGAAACTGAAAATACACCTCAAGGTTTTTAGATGGTGAAGATATACTTGGAGTAACTTATTTTCCCTTACCCTCCTTTCCTGTTTCCCTCAGCTTTACACAGTTCAGTTGACACACAGAAATCACAATCCTCATACAAAATGTGCTCTACAGGATATTCAAAGAACAATGTACACAGTCTTGAGATCGAAGGCTCTGAATTCAGCAGAGAATAGCTAAAAACTACTGTAGATTTGATCTTGCTCTTCTGAGCAAACTATACCCAAAAACAAAATCAGATTTGTCCCATGGAAGACTAGAGTCAAGATTTGTCTCAGAAGACAAATGTGGATCTCAAGTGAATCTCCAATTCCATAAAAGAAGAAAAAAAGAAAAAGAAGAAGAAGAAGGGAAAAATGCATTATTTTGAGTGGGAAGTAAAAAGAAACCATGAAGAGAAACAACAGAGAAATTTCTAGATATTTCTAGATATATCTAGAAACAAGGTGACAGAGATTGGTTAAGAATGCAAAAACTTGGAGTTAAAGGAATGGAGTGCACAGAAAAAGGCTTCACAGTAAATAAAGCTAACAGTAATATACTGGGGAGGGGGGGGACGACAGAAAATTAAGGAAAGAAAAAAGACAACCCAGGAGGAGCTCAATTCTTAAAAAAAATAATAATAAAAAAAAAAATCCAGAATTAAGTTAGACATAATCACCATGTACCTACTGTGCTCTGCTTCGTAGCCCATTTGATTAGTTCCTTTTTGTTACTATTCAAGTCAAACAACAATTCAACCTGACACAGACATACAGGGTGTGGGCATTTGTGTTAAAGAAGCTACTTTGATCCCTATAGAGTGCAACATTGTTGAAATACAAGTTTAAAATATATTTGTGACTTGCAAATTATAAATATTGCAAACATGAAGACATTACCAAAGCTTAAAGAAACAGGTAAGGAGGTTAAATTCTAAATTTTCCTTCTCTCAGAACTACTTCTATGTTTGAGAAGAATGGCAGAATCATGTCAGTGGCCACTGGGAGATCAGCACTTTCATAACATTTAATGTCTCGTTGGCTGTAAAACATTTTTGGATCTCTTTAATTAGGAAAACGGATCAATGCAAATGTCCTGATGAATATCCCTCAATATTATACATTTCAATGACTTAGAGTTTAAGGACAAAGTCTAAAGGCTACTGTCTGTACTCACAACGTATGCAATGAAAATGCCTGCTGGCCACTGGGACATGACCTGGTCACTGAAAAATAGCCAATACAGTAGAAAGAAATTGTGAGCCCAATTCTCAAGGAGAGCATAAGGTTTCCAAGCCCTAAGGCCTGGTTCCAAAACTTAAATGTCAGCCAAGCCCCACCCACTGACTTCAAGAAATCCCGACCCGTGCAGATACAGAGGCACACAGGCTAATTATGACTGTCAGAGAGTGGCTTTCAGCCCAGCGCTCCTGCTCCGTTCCTGCAACACGTCATGCAGCATCTCCTGGCAGTTCTAGATGACAGTGCTTAAGGGCACTTGCAAGTTTGACAAAAAAGTTGGTGAAATTGATTGGTATTTAGCGTTTAGTGGTCTCCTATGAGTATTCCTGTGCTTCCCTGACTGATTTTGATGAAGTGCTTTTATTTGTCTTTCTACCAAGAGACCACAGATGAATTTGCAATAGAGCAGCATGGCTTCTGTTTGTCAGGCACCACTTAGCTATGTTATAATTTATTTTCCAGGAAAAAATATTTCTCATGAGAGCTCCAGGCTAACACAGTTATAAAGCACCTGGATACCGTTCAGCTTTGTGTCTGAAGGCAGTTTCATTTCCATTCATAAACAGAAAAATACCCAAACTGAAGAGGAGGAAGAACAGTAAGTTCTTCCAGGTACATGTGCTACAGGTACAGAGGTCTCCTTTTCAGTGGCATTTAATTAAATCAGTTACCACCTTAGTACCAAAGTTAACACAATCAAGGTTAAAACTGGCCTATATAGAAACACAGACACTGCTGTCAGTAGTGGCAATGCCACTGCAAGCTCTGGGAAGGGTTATTCACTGAACAAAGCAGCCTGTCTCTGCTCATTGCTGTGGTGGGAACTGGCTGTTCTAAATTTTCGAATAGATTTAGACCTGTATTTAACTTTGACATACTCTGCAATAGAGCAATCTTTACCTTGCTTCACCTTTATTTGGTGAGAGTCCTTTTTACTCAGAGTGCAATGATTGTGGTGTTTGTTGGGGTCGTTTTGATCCAATTTTCTGCTGAATTATAGTGATTAGTGAGCACCTTGAAAGTGCCAGGCTCAAAGATCTTTTCTGCTTTGATCACCATTACTGTTATTCAAGAAGGGACACACGTATGGTTACAGGATGAATGTAAACACCAATTCAGTTTCACTGAAGGAAAAGTCTTCTGTACTTTTTTCTTCCTACTCTTTATCTCATTAAAATGCAGGAGAAGAAATGTAGTGATGGATATAATTAAGACAGAAAGACTTTCTAGAACATGCCACTAATAAAAAAATATTATTTCTAGCGTAATTTCTAATTAAAAGAATATTTTTGTTTGTCTCATTTATACCTTGCATTTTAAGAAACAGATGAAAAAAACTGAAGATCCAATGAGAAAATAGGGCCTGTTCATAGACAATTGCTCTTCTTGCCAGTCTGATCAGCTGTGATGTTTCATTAGCAATGACTTAACCAAACCAGACAATGCTTATTGCAGCATCTACCCTATAATCATTGCACATTACTGCTGTTGTGTGGGTTGTTTTGGGGTTTTTTAAATTATTCATTGAACACACTGCAACAAGCAACTGGTACCTGCAGGCTTAGGCTTAGATCAAGTAACCTGTAGTTAGTAAATTACAACAGGACAGTTTGGCAAGAAAGACCATCCAAATTTTACAAACTTTGGTACAAAGAGGATGAAAACCAAATTTTAAAATTAAGTTCAGACAATTCACTTTTCATGGAACATGTTGAGTACTCCCATCTTTCCATACTGAAGAATTACATTCATTCTTTCTACTATTTGCACACTGGTAGCGCTTCTGCTTATTCCCTCCACAAGGTCAGTTTTTATTTAACTTTAGCCATGGCAAGTTACTAGCAAATGCAAAACGGTGAGACAATACAGACTCCAACAGTCTCTTTTGCTCCAAAGACTTTTTTTTTCCTGCTGGAGTGGGAAGAATGGATTTTTAAAACAGTAATGTTACAGAAATTACTGTGAGGTAGTGAGCAGGATAATGAGGGATTGATTGTGCTGAACTGGATGAAGGGAGATGGATGGAGCACTGGTTGTACTATGGGAAAGAACTGCAACAGCATTATGCTGCCTTCCTGCCTTGCGAGCACCATGGGAGAGAGATTCTGATGCAGGAGATGCTGAGGGGAAGAGAGTGGGGCTAGATTAGAAAGCCTGCTTTCTAACAAACTTTGAGTGAAACCTAAAGGCAATCCCTTTTGCTCTGTGGAGCTGAGCTATGCATCTGCAAAATGACAATAACAACACTTCTTAATTGCCAAGCATTAACAGTGGAAAGACAGAAAAGTAGTCAGATGTCATCATCAGGAGGACAGAGTAGCACAACAGCAGCATAACACAAGAATATATTTCTATTTTTTAAAGTAAATTCAAAAAGCATTCAACATTACTGGGATTAAAATGGAAATGGAAAGAGGATATTTAGGCATATTTTCCCCTCAGAAAATAGCATTGATATAATTTTGTTTTGACTTTATAATTCCCATAGCTTATTATAATGTAGCTGTCCTCTTTCATTTGTGATTGGAACATACAGTGCAACTGCATATATTTGTGGCAATGGGTTTATTATTATAACAACTCAAGGGAATCTTCTGAATTGAGGGAAAACATTTACATTGAAACAAATTACGTTTTACCAAAAACCTAATTGTTACAGGGAGAGCTGTACACTCTTGTAATTACACTGTACTAATTACACACATAGCATTATTTAAAAAGAATACCATTGTTTATTTGCAACATCCTCTTCTTCTTTACAGTTGCATATGTGAACAAGAAGCAAGGAGTTATTCCTACAAAGTAGCAGAGAGATTGTTACCTCCACAAAAACACAAAATTAATTCAGTAGAGGAAATCTACTCTCAGACAACAAGAGAAATTCCTCCTGAGGCAAGACATTCTACAATTGTTTCTAAATTTCTGTACAATTAACAAAGCACTTACCATCTGCAGTGATTGAGCTGTCAGATCTGCTCCTCTGAGATAATTTCAGTGACATTTTTTAAAATAGCATTAATATAAAAAGCCATATTTGATTTGTAGGGATTGGTGTTATCCTGCATACAGAAACTGCAAACACTCAAGATGGAATTAGTTTACACCACCTGCTGATTAACACCAGTAGCCCAGATCAGATAAGTTGAGCTCAGGTACCAGTGGGATATCCTTTGTTGGCTACAGTGGCAATGACCCTATTTTGCCTCCTCTTTTTTATTGTGTAAATGCCTCTCTAAGATATGAAAAGGCATCTCTGAAAATTCACTTACTTAGACTAATGCACTAAACGATGTTTACGCTCCATGTTAAATGGAATTATTGGAAAAGTTAAATTTAAAGAAAGAGGCTGATTCTCTGTTGCTTGGTACCTTCACTGCATGTTTATTTTGACCCAACTAATTGGTGTCCACGCTACCAAGCAGCAGTAACACTCTTTTTACCACAGTTGTGAGAATATGAGCGTGCTCTAAGGCATCAGAAAATCAAGCCCAGTACTGTTGTGTTTACAGAGAAATAACATTGTCTTTTGTTTATCATTTATAATTAAAAATACTATTCCAAAATAGCATAATTTGTGGATTAGCTTAATCTCTTTAACTATTTTTTCTGTTGCTGTTTTACTTAAGTATTTATAGATGCTACAAGAATGCTTCTCCATTGTAATATTATTATTGTAATATTATTCTTTCTCAAACCTAAATTTCTGGCAAATGTTATTTAGAGACACCATGAAACACAATTTCATCTAAACTAATACACACTACTCTCGATCTGGTTTTGTAAGTGATCTTTTAAAAAGTAGAACAGGAAAAGACTTGGATGTTGTGTGGCATGAGAGATGAATGCATCTTCGGTTCTAAGGAACAGCTATTGAAGTTTCAGATTGGTAACGATCACAGTCAAAATGATATTTTAATCTTAGTACACAGTAGGGAATAGACAGTTACTGCACAGTGCACTAGAATTTTAAACCCCCCTTGACACATGAAAGAGCAAGTAGTCTGACTTTTCATCTTATTTCAGAACAGAAACCACAGAACAGACCACCTTCTGGAGGTGGTCTAGTCAAGTCCAGCCAGTGCTCCTAATACAGAAACTTTAAGTTCTACAGTAAATGTGATTGATCCTTTATCTTTGATATCAGTTCCTTGCCACAACATCAGAATGAATTTCCTGAAGTGTAAGGTTAAAAAACTGCATAAATGGGAACTCCTACAGTAAAAGTTGTTTGTAAATTTTTGATTAATGACTTTTTACAATAGAAACCATAAAAGGGCTACCAAACTTTCCCAAAGTATTTTTGACAATAAAGTTTAACCTTCTTTTTCTTTTTAGAGACATTTTTGTAGGTGTTTGTTGTGTTTTTTTTCCCAATCCATATTGCTGTTTTCTCTTAGCTCAGTGATAGGGAAGAGAGAGAAAAGATTATTTTTCTGCTTTTCCTGTGATGCCAGTTCTTCTAAAATGAGTGGTTTGGGTGAGTGGTACATAGATCACAACTGAATAGTGTTAGTTAAAGGAAAAACAGTGGATGCAATTTCTTCTTGTTTGCAGGCAGTGGATAATGCAAGAAACGAGAATAAACTCATATGATCTTTTTAACAACAACAACAAAAAAGTAGTACCACAGACTGAGGCCTATAGGTAGTTTTCCTATGAAGTCTGTCAGGGAAGAGAAAGCTGTGGCAGCTGTAATTCTTTAATTTGGAAAGAGACTCAAGAAAACCTCCAAGTCAATTAGAACTTGTACTAACCATGGAGATGTTTCTTGAGAAACAGAAACTAAAGACATGGTATAATCAAGAATAAAAAGTACCCCAAGCCATCAAAAAAGGAGAGAAAACAAGACTGAAAACTAGTGAAAAGGCTATCAGTGTTATTGTGTATAATTGCACACTATTCCTTCATGGACACTTTGAATCAGGTGAACTGGACAAACTAAAGAGCTGGTACTTCACTGGGATCATCATACTTTCAGAGCACTGCTACAGTCTGTCACCAAGAAAGAACTCCTTAACTACTCAGCGTTTCCAAAGAAACAAACAAAACAAAACAAAAAGAAAACAAAAAAACCCAAACAAACAAACAAACAAACAAACAAACAAACAAACAAACAAACAAACAAACAAACAAACAAACAAACAAACAAACAAACAAACAAACAAACAAACAAACAAACAAACAAACAAACAAACAAACAAACAAACAAACAAACAAACAAACAAACAAACAAACAAACAAACAAACAAACAAACAAACAAACAAACAAACAAACAAACAAACAAACAAACAAACAAACAAACAAACAAACAAACAAACAAAAAAAAAGAGAGAGAGAGCGCGAGAGCGAGAGAGAGCAGAATCAGCCCAAAGAACCTCTCTGTCTTATCAGAGCCTCAACTCGTTGTGATTTCCCATACTTCTGAACAAGGACAGTGTTCATATAGAAACTTACCTTGGCAAATGCTTTACAGACATGCTCTATGTCTAGATAAATCTATTTTATATTATGCTATTAATGTTAATCTTATTGCATAACACAGTGATTACAGCTTATATTGAATTACAAGTTATTATAATTCATTGTAGTGGGGTATTACTGTGTGACATCTCCAAGTAAGTGAGCCCTTCATTATTTTTAATCAGAAAAATTGAAGGAAACCACCTATGTAGAGCTGACTTTTGATCTTTTTCTTTCTCATTCTATGTTTGAAGAACAAGCCATACAATAAACTAGAAATTCCCAGAATCCAGCTGGTTTAGTAATTGGTCTTGTATGTGCCTACTAGTATCAATATTAAAAGCCCTGGAAATGCTTATATATGACATCACACTCTACACAGCACACAGACTAAACTACACTGACATTCTTCTACAAGGTGCGTTTTACTTTTGAGACATGCCCAGAAACATGCATACAAATGAGCTATCAAAACTGGCAATGATTTACCTCTGCTTTTAGGCTAACAAGGCCAAGGTTTTAGCATAGCAAGGACAATAGTAAAACGTTGCTTGAGCCGTGCACATTATTTCAACTTTTAGGACATACCCTCTGAAGGAAAAAGCATTCTTTTCCAAGGGACTGTATAAAGATTTTTCATTTGGGCTCAGACAGAGAAATATCCATGATGACACATTTTTAATTCTCTGTTTAAAAAGCTTTTGGTGTCACCTTCGAGAGTCCTAGAGTGTGTTTACTAAGGTAAGCTTAAGAAGAAGGTGTGACAGCTGTGGGTTTTGACATGAAAACCTTGCACACTGTAGGCACAATAACATTTTATTTATCCTATTTTGATGAGCATGTGCTGACATTTAAAAGACTGGAGAAGTTTTTTTTTAAAAAAAAAAAGCCTGTATTTTATGGGAAAATAAGAAAGTCTTTCCACATTTTATTTTGGTTTTGCTTTTCTTAAAGATTCTCACATATCTTAGCTGTTTTAAATGTTAACAAATGTGCAGCAGACCTGAGCATAATAAAAGGAAAAATTCACATATAATTCCCTGATTAAAAATTTAGCAAGCAAATGTATACGTATACCTTTTTAAGGGTTAAAAATTTAAAAAAAATAAATAAAAAAATATTTCCATGCTCACACAAAAAAGGACATTTTAAACACTTGAACTTTAGAACACTTTGTCATGTTCTTTTCTTTCTGAAGTACACATGCTATGGTAACTTAGAAAAGCTGTTATAACATGCAAATAATACTATACTGTACTGACACTGCTCCTGGATAGTTGCTCAATGACCAATATGAAATCAGTTGTTTGTCTAGCTGCTAATGATAAAATATTTCATATCACAAAACACAAGACCTCAAGTCACAGTCGGGATGGTGAGATCAGTTAGAGAGATTAAGACTTCCCTGATTGTGGAAAAATGCCTAGTGGTCCTTCCCACCCAACACTTTGAAGGGATACATGAAGAAGTTTCACTCCCAGTATTAATATCAGTAACCATTAGACACAGAACTACTTCACTGAAGTATGCATACGAATAATAATTTCTTAAAAGCTTTTATGGAAGTTAATTCTATAAGCACAAAATGAATGAGGGAATCTATGAGCTCAGAAAGTGACTCTAACATCTTGTCTTGCTTAGTTTCTGAAGTTCACACAAGAGTTCCAATTACATTCAGCACCAATCTAATATGAAGCAGCTTAATGTGGTTTTAAATCTGTATGTAAGAATGTAAGAAAATGTAAGAATGTAAGAATGACGTAAGAAATGCAAGAAAAATGTATTTAGAAATGAAGAAACTGTAAGAAAAAGAAAAAAATGTAAGAAATGGAAAAAAAATATATTGTTTGGCTAAATAACCTTCCTAGCTCACCCCACTGACGAAACATGTATTTCCAGACTGCATTTTTCTTAATGAAGCTGCACACTGAATAGCACTAAAGAAATTAAAGTAATTATGGAGAAAAGCTAGAAATAAATAGTGAAACAACCAAACTGTTCTCCTCAATTGTGCTGCAACAGACAAACCATAACTACCAACACAGAAGCAGGAAGAACTAAAGGCTTGCCAGCAACAGAGAATGAGAGCAGAGGTATGAAGAGCCCTTTGAAGTGCAGCACAAGTCTGGAGCAATCCTGGGGGTAAGGCTGAGATGAAAGAACTAGTACTCTGCTCAAGCAGATACCATGCATGCTGGTAAGACATTATCAATTATATTTAATTGGATTTGATACATGTCATCAAAAATGTCTTTACAACCCTAAGAGCTGAAAGCACTGCTTTAAATTAAATGTGAGAACCTGATAAAATAATGTAGTTCTAGAAGCTACGTTACCATAATCTCAGTACTGTACTGCAACTGTACTTCAATCAACCTTCAGCTCTAGTCTATAAAGTTTTTGTGCCCACATCAGCACAGAAGTAGATGGAGCCCTGCTACCACAAGGTGATGAGGAGGTGCTGGAGGCATCTGTACAGCATGCAGAGAGAACACAGGCTTGTTCTCATGAACAAAACCATAAGAAGAATTCATTATCAGAGAACTATTCTAAACTGAATGCCACAAAACATCCCTGAGGAAAATGAGATTTCATTATTATATTCACAGATTATTAAGTTTTGGATAGCAATAGATAAGTTGAAGAGGCACCCTTCTTCACCCACTTGTCTCTTAGTCTTCCTTCCAATATGAATTCAGTAAGTAACTTACCTTGGCTTTCTTTTCAATCCTTTAATTTCCTGTTTCATTTGTCTTTGCAAATCTTCATATAGTAGAAGCTGGAGAAAGTTCCCATTATGAATCTATATTGAACGGGGAGCTTGGTATATTGCAAAAGAGCAAATCTGCAAATAATTGCTCACTCTTCCCTCTGTAGAATCCTATGTCATATCTCCATTCTGAAGCCAAAGGAATAAATCTATTTAATGTGAAAATATCACTGTCCTTTCTCTAAAATTCTGTCAAGTGATTATTTTCATCATCCCACTCTCTTTGATTTGATCTGCAACTCAGAATATACCTTTGTAAAAGTGGTCATCATCATTAGAGTTTCCCCTAACTCTGCTCCACACTGCAACCTCTAGCTTTTTTTATTATCTATACAATTACTAAAATTAGTACATATTTTCCCTGTGTGCCTGATACATATGGTGTTTTGAAAACAATTAATAGATGTATTTGCCACGGAAACCTCTGAACTTTACTCTGTTCTTCCCTCCCATCTATCAGTTACAAGATACTGTTTTATAGTTGGAGTATTGAAGTACCACTGTACATAACAGAATTACTCTCTGTTACCTTGAAACCTCTATGTTCAGGAAAAAGGAAGTAATAGCTAAGAAATTCCTGGAATTTTTTTTCATTTTGTTTTCCTTGTATCAACATTCATCAGAACTTATGACTAAACAAGAAAAGAAAAATACATTGCAGACAGAAGGAACAACCATGGCAGCATACCAAAGCACTCATCCTGAGCAGCTGGGCATAGCAGGCAGTGCTTAGCTACTGGACATTTTTAAAATCATACTGGAGAAAGTACAAACTGCACTGGACTTAGGAAGACCACAGTAGCCATACTTTTAAATGTTAATCTGCAAAGGTGTCTCATAGTCTTATAGCATGACCAGCATTAGGATGCATTCTCCAAACTCCTCTAATATAAAGGAATTTCAATGAGTCTAATCAAAGGCCAAGAGGATAACAAAATGTCAACCAACAGAACGGCTCATTTCTGTAACAGAAGAGAAAGAGTGAGAGTTATCGTAACAGACTGGTTCTAGGCTTTACACTCAGGTGTAAAAATAGGAAACTCACATTCCTCACAGTAAATTAAGTTGAACTAGATCCTGCCCTCTCCTCTACTGTCTGAGCAAATAAAAAAACTTCCCTGTTTCAGACAGCCAGAGATCCTGTGGAGGTGGAAAGAAGGTAGGGTACCTAGCAGGAGGGAGAGGATAGAAGAAGTCACAGGCAGACAGGGCTTGCAAAGATGAAGATGGGAACCTGGGGGTGTCAGCAGCTGAAAAAGACTTGCAGCTGGATTAATGAAAAAATGTTTCCTACTAGTTGGTTTGTATATATAATTTTCACATAAGCAAATTATGATTTAAAAGACTGTAAGATACCCAATTCTGTTCCTCCAAGCTGCAAAAATACACAGTGATTTTCTGGCTATCCATCTGGGTAAAAAAGGCTACATTTAGCTTTTCATTTTGGAAAATTTACTCATGATCATTAATAAGTAACATATCCTGAATAATTTTTTTTCAGGTTATCTATGCAGGACTTCTATGATCTTATGACATTTCATGCTAGATTCACTCTAAATCGCTTTTTTTTCCCCTTTATTTTTTTCTTCCCTGCCTTTCAGACAGGTCTGTAAAATAGTTCCTGACTCCATGTTGACCTCTCTTTCTCTGCCTCTTCACTATATACTTAACTCAGTAAGTAGCACATGAAGTTTACTGAAGTAGACACCATCAAACCTGACAACAAGATAAAAGCTCTGCCTTGTATAAGCAAACAATGGTACTAGTATATGGAAGGCCTAGAGGACAAAAGAATACGACTATTGCAATTCTGTTACTTACAGCTTTGTATTCCAGCTTTTATGTATTTTTTTTCTTCTTGACATTGAATGGAGCTGGGTTATCCCCAGGCTCCTTTAGGTATTTATTTCAGAATATACATCAGTCTGCAGTCCTTCTACAGCCTCCATTACTTTAATACCTGAGTGCCTCATAGTCTTTCACTATCTTGCTCTCACAACACCTCAGATGCAGACAATTTTTATGGCACCAGTTTACTAAGAGAGAATCAAAATGCACAGAGATTTTTAGGTATCTGGTGTCTGGAGTGAAATTCAAATCTCTCCCTCCGCTCTTTTTAAATTCCCGGGATCACCCTTCAACTCTTCAAAATGAGATTCAGGACAACCTGAATACTAAGCAAGGAGTTGGTCACAGACAGACTTGAAAAAAATGAGACTAACCTGCACGACAGTTACAAGGTAAACAAACCTATACTTTTGTTTTGAAGCTGTCAATACCACACACCACTATGCATTCAGAAATTGTTAATATGAGTCCTGTTTAGAATAGACACATATTCTACAACTGAGCACAGATATGTCTTATTTCATACAGTTAAAGAACGGCCTAGGGACATACCTCCTCTCATTAAAAAAAATCACCCAAGATAAAGAAAATTCTTGTGCAGTTCCTTGTTCTGCCTGAAGAAATTAAAAATGTACATTTCTTGAGTCATAGGCAAGTGTCACTACCACCAAACTACACCACAGGCTGGGGTGGGCAACCACAGTGTATTTCCTTGGCTTTAAAAGAGAAGAATAATTTTGGGTTCAGTGGTCTGGGCAGAACGAAGCAACGTGACTTACGCCTCAGACAGTGAAAACATTGTCTGATTTTATTTTTATTTTATTGCTTATTGCCATAGGTATTCTAGCGCAAGTCTGGATTGCACACTTTTTTCAGTAATGGGACTGTCTCACAAAATTTAAGGACATTGGAATGCTGAATCCTGATGTAGAAGATCTCTGAAAAAAATTCAGTATAGGTCTGAACAGCTGGGAATGTGTATCTGAGGAACTAGGAATTAGAGCCAGAAATAATTCTATTGTTCTAAGACAGAAAAACGAATTTTTTTAAAACAATAGCACATAACCTTCCCGTATGTCTGTGATGAAATGCCAGCACCTTTTTTACCCATTGCTGAAGGAGAAACTGCTATAGTAAACTTTCATTTTCAAGCTTTTATCTATTCTATTACAGTTTATTGAATATTAATAAATAACCATCTGCCAGTCTTTTGCAGAAGTAGCTGAAACTCTGTTTGCATTTAACTTGAAAATAACTCCTTCCCTTTTCACAATCTTGAAGAAAGTGCAAATTTGAGATAATTATTACTGCTTATACTATTTCAGTGGTCTGTCCCTTTAACAAACAATATTAAGATTTATGAGATATAGTCAGCTTTAGGACTCACAATTAGTTGTCCCTTAATTACTGACTTTAATAATATTTATTCTAAAGTTATAACAACTCTGGCTTAGAAAATGACCCTAAATTACTTTAATTTATTAATTCACTTAATTAAAATACTTAATCTTGAACAGCACTTTCAGGCTGTTCAGATAAAGGTAAACAAATCTTCAAATTAAATCAACACTTTTTTTCCTTTGATATACATAATTAATTTTCACTCAACTCAATAAATAAACCTTACGTAAGGTTGTTCATAGGACAACAGAAAATGGCTTGCTGTCAGCTTAATCTTCCTGAACACTGTAAAGCATTTTTAGTTATGCTGACAGGCCCACCGAAAACCTCTTGCTGGAAAGCAATAAATATTAGCTTTTTTCCCACTGGCACTGCAAGGAAAAACATTTATTTGTAAATGATGATCATTAATCAGCACTTTTCTACAAGCAATCAGAAAACCTCCCAGGCTAAAGCAAACTTGATGGAAATAAAACTTCTACTTGCAATCAGATTTAACTTAAGCATACTTTCTCCTTAAATAATCAAAACATTTGTTTTCTTCTTTTACTGGCCGTTGGTAGAGAAGTTCAGTGTGCAAAGGTTTGCACTTTCTATCCCTTGTATGTTACAAATGAAAGTTCTGTAATGAACTCTAGGACTTTATTATGGAGCTCACAGCACTGCCAAGATTTTCACATGTTTAACCTTACTAGTGCAATTAGCTCCACTGAAATCAATGGCAATCAAATTAACCACATGCATGGGATGCCAGTGACCATGATGAAAGCTGTCACCCATATAGGCACAGAAATAACTTTAAAAATGTAACTTTTACTATTAAATTTAGCACATTTCCTCCCATATGTAGCTCCGCTTGCATGTATTTCATGGCAGAAATAACATTTTTAATTTTTTAACAAAATTCACCTGGATATCTCTTTACAGCATATACTTGACTATACCTTCCCCTTATATTTCAAAAGTTTGGTCTCTATCTTGAGAACAGCTGCAGAAGGATTCCTTCTCCCCCTTGTAGATTAACATGGATCAGAAGGCCATGTTTTTTTCTCAATACACCATCTCCTTATTGCACATTCATAGTTAAAGCTGGAGTGATTCTGGTTGTTTTTGTCTGTTAGCTGTATCTGAATAAGAAAATGATTTAAAAAATTGAGCTTGGTATTTGCAACCTAAGCCTCAGTCCTTCAGTCCAACTCAGCCCTGAAAACCTCTAGTTAATTAATGACAGATCTAAGGAGCCACTGTCATCAATATGATAATTAGATGAGACAAGATATGAAAAACAGAGGCTTCAGTTGATGATAAAAAGTAACTTTCCATCACTCCTCAAAGGTTGTTTATAGCATAGGCATATATATCTGGTTCCCATGATTTTTAATAGAATTGCAATTAATGGATGTCTTCACTGGACTGAAACAAGCATAAAATTCCTATATAAGGACATGCTGTCATGAGTCTTCCAGCTGCTTCTTGTATTCAGGAGAGCAGAAATAAAGCAAAGTACTCCACGTGTTTGAAGAGAAGAAGTTGCCAACATTTTTTCCAGTTTTTAGCTTTGTTAGGTGAAAGCACAGCAGTAAGAAATGACTGATAATTGCAAAACAGATCTCTATTTTTGATGGAGAATTTTCAGCTGCCAATCTGGATTTGGTATGACTTCTTGATAAAGTCTTTGGAGTATTTCTTTTTTAGCTAAACTGTTGTTCTATCTCTTACTTTCATCCTGAACAAATTCATAAAATATATCTGGGAAGACTTTACTATATTTGTTTGGTTTTGTTTTCATTTTCAGTGTGCAGATATTCTCCATGTTCAAGAAACAGCTAAGCAACATCACAGATCATTTTCCCACTGTTGTGGTAATACAAAAATAGTCTTTGGGACCATTCTCTGAATGTCATTCAGATGCCTACAGTTGGTGCTAAGAGACATTTCACAACATTTTTTAGATGCCTAAACACTTCTTAAAATCTGGTCCTGTGAGACTAAACTTCCTGGAGTGCAATGGTTGAAACCTTTTTTCCAGGTGAATTTAGAAGTGCTCACAACCTCAGGCCCAAAGGATAGACCAATGACCTTATTAGACAGCTATTCCTCAGCCATAAACAAGTTGCTTTGTATCTTCTGCTGAAGCTCACATAGGCTGCAGTGCTGCTTGCAGGCAGCTTGTTACCGTCAGCAATAACACACCAATCATGTATCCTAAATTAAACCAATTGTATTAAAAGTCCATGCTGTCAGTTGCCTGCTGCTGAAGAAAGGAAAAAATAAAAAGTTGTCACACTAGCAAATTGTGTTTAAACATTTAAAAGATACATATATATTATATGAAAATGATGCTAGACTGGGACCAGTTCTGTAAAGCCCTCATTTTACAAGTAAACATATCAAACATATATAAACTGTATTATATATTCTGTTTATATACATCATAATTATACAGAATATATGTCATATAAAAATGTAAGTAGTATAAGATTTAACAATATATACTTTAAGTGACTATAACTTTTTTATATCTAAATCTTAACAGCATTTTCATTTTGGTGATTGGTCCTTGGTGACTCACAGACAAATATTTTTAGGAGGCAGGAAATGGGTAGAGTTGGAAGATTTGCAGCTGGAAACACTAGAGAACTTCCTATTCATTTCACTTATTGTCCAACATCTCTCTGACAAAACACTGCTGTATTTTCTGGTCTCAGTTGCTGTACAGACCCTGCACCGTGTGTGGAATGCGGGGTGTGCAGAGCACCTTGATGCAGGGGCTGTGAGGGGCTCCAAAAACCTTTGGGTATGATATGCACATGCTGTGGCAACTGTGAGGACACAGTGAGCAGCCCAGGGCTGAAAGATGCCAGAAACTCATGGAACAGCAGGGACATGGGAGAGTAATGAGTGGCATGGGGAAAAATGGAAACGGTCAGAGAAGGAATGCAGTGAACTCTAAAATCAGAGTTTAAGATTGCACTCAAAGTGCAATTTGAGTGAGTGCAGCAGAGGGAAGCTGGAGGCAGGCTGGCCCCTGAGCTGGCTGAGAGTGGTGGAAAGGGCAGTAGGGGAGTCCCAGCACTGCAGTCCCTGTCCTGGGCAGCCACGGCGGGCAGCACTGCAGAGCCCAGAGCTGGCATCGCTCACCTGCTCTAGTCCATTAGGGCGTATTACTGGGGTCTTTGTGGTGAGGGGATTTTGGCAGCCAGTTTGGATGTGCTCAGTATGAGCTGCCTTACCACTGCTGGGATTTGCCTGTTCATTCATCTAGAAAATGATTAAAACTTTGATCTGTTTACTGGTTTATTAATAAAAGGTAGCAATTCAAGTTGCGAAGGAAAAAAATACCAATTTCTTACATCCTACAGAACAACAGCATAGCAGAAAAAGGCACTTTTCCAATATTTTCTAGGTAGTGAAACATTGAAATGTCATCCAGCAAGCTCCAGTTTATCAGTGATTCCAGGATGTAAAAGGATCATGAGCCAAGTCAAATGCCAGAAAGGCAGTGATGTGCTCCCAAGTACCTCACACCCACGCTTCTGAAAGTGATGGAAGGTTGGCACTGAGGACCTGAAATAATTCAGTTTGCTGTACACAAGCAATTAAGTTCAAACCAAAGGTCAGTAAAAAACCTAACGACTATGCAGGCTCAAAAATTGCTCAACTTCAAGCTTCCAGTGGTATTTTTGATATTCTACATTTATCAGTGGTTTGGGCCAGTTTCCCACAATGCTCTTCCAATTATTAAAGTATCACGGTGCATGTGGCGGGACCAGCAAGATATTGGTTGTTAGAGAATGAAGAAACATAATGTTAATGATTTAATTACTGTACTGTAATTATTCTGCTGCATTAACCTCATTGATGACTGTACTAACACTTGACTGCTAGAGGGCGCAACAGACTCCTCATGTACAGAAATGTATCACAAGTGTAGACCTTTCAGTCCTGGGCTTACCCTGCACAGCAGCAGCGATGTGAGAATACTCAGACTTTATTGATTTGGGCTGTCAAGTGCTGACACTACCATGCTAACAACCAGGCTTCTCCTCAGGACTGCAGAGCTCTTTTATTCCAAACCACACTACAAACCAGTAAACAGACCTTAAGCAAGCTGCTTAAATACCTGTCTCAGATTCCAATACACACAAAAAAATTCCTGTCTAAGCAAGGGGATACCGGGGTATTTTCACTCTCTCTGAGACATTCATATCTTACAAGACAAATGGGACTCAGAGCTGTGCCCTTGTGAGAGGAAAACAAAATGACCACCATTTGGCCATCTACAGTTTAGCTGCCTAAATGAAGGAAATAATTTGATGAGTACCAAATTCCTACAGCACCTTTTTCCTGCATGTGTCCAGAACCAGGCTGGGAACCAAACTCAGTGTGAGCTTATTAAGGAAATACTTGAAGGGAAGGAATATCCACAAAAAAAAAAAAAAAAAAAAAAAGAAAGGTAGATGATTCTACTCCATATTGAATGTTTCAAAGGAATGGAGCACACATTTCATTTACTTTTGCAATTCATCACTATTTACTCATAATGTTGTTCTTGATACTCCCTATAAGAAAGACAATAACCCCTGTGTGGGAGACACCTCTGCTCACAAACCACAGTTCTATGTCAAACTTGACCTTTCATCTGCAGAGTGAACAGGCAGATTTGAGGTCTAGTCTATGCTCTTACGTTATGCAAGCAAAAGGTATACATTTGCTGAAAATTGGTACACCTGAGGCTTTCTACTGCTTAAGTAAATCCACCTCTACAAGGAACACAAACTGTTTGCCTGTACTCCAGCAGCCTAGCAATTACAGCAGCTAGGACTGGAAAGTTTTGTCAACAAACCTAAGGTTTTCACAGAATCAAAATAGACTTGGGAGTGGTTCCTGAGAGAATTACATGATAGTTGCAGCTTATCCAGGCATGATTCAGGTAATACATTGTCTGTAAAAGCACTTCAATTTGTGCAGTCTGTAACATACCAATGAATCACCAGATCAGTGAGGATGATTTGCTTAGTTCTCTAGTCACAGAAACAACCAAAGATTTCAGATCTTGAAGATGATACTTGGTGTTTGGACACTCATATAATTTAGGTCTGCCTCTAATGAAGGCAGTTATGGCACAGCAGCATAAAACTACTATAAGATAATGCAGACTCTTAACTTTCCAGTTTTCTAGAAATTATCTTGTCTAATACCATTTGGAATAAAAAATTCAGACAGATACTGCTCTCTGTCAATTCCTAGAAGTCATGAACAATTTAAAAACCTTGGTTCAG
>NW_009953964.1:2587633-2744242 GCF_000747805.2 Chaetura pelagica
GATAAACTTAATGTGGATTAACCTTAATTTGGAAGTTGTCCCCATCTAAGTCAGTTTACTCAGGTACACAGGCATTTTTTGGATCAGATTCTAAAGACTGTGTTTTATTCAGATAAACATTACTACCTACCTGAAGCACTCCAGTTCTAGATTTTACTAAATTAGTATAACATCATGGCATTGCTTAATGCTTTGGAATTCTTGCTTTAAACAGTGCATTTTCATAATTGAGAGGGCTTGAATTTTTTTTATCATGAGAATCTTGAGTTAATTAACAGTTCATATCAAGAAGATCTATTTCAATTTTCAAAGATCAAGATTAACAATAAAATCACAAGATACTGAATCACTTTCCCCCATTTACTGTATCTGAGTGAGACTGGAATCTGAGCAAGACAATTCTTATGAGACATACAGCTATGACCAGAGGCAAAAAGTCTGGGAATCTAGTGTAAAACATTGTTCTTGTGCGATTTCAGGCTTTGCAGACTTTTCTTGTCACTGTAATCCTTTTGATTTCAAGGCAGTCACTACGGATTTACCCAGGGGCACTAAGACAGAAGCTGGAGGGACAGCAGTACAATTTTTTTTCCTTAGAAGCTCCTGACTAAAGTCAACTGTCCACTATGATTTTTACTCGGTAAGATATCTGTACTGTAAAGAAAACCCTCCCTCCTTTCCCAGATTCTGAATTTTCTTTTTCCAAAGTACTTAGGTTTGAAAATTAAATAATACTGTTGCTATTTGTAGGTAAGTATTAAGATAAGTACTTTGAAAGGGAGGATGTGTTTAAAAAATAATGTCCAGTTCCATTTCTTTTTTTCCTTGCTAGAATTTAATGAATTCTTCATTTGCTATTATAAACTAAATATTTCCTTTGAGTCCAATTAGCACAGCTGAAAGAAAAAGCAAAGCAAGACACTGTTCAGCATGCACCAATGCAATGGAAAATCAGTTCTTTTATTCTAGCTTTAATAACTGCAGCTTGATTAGAGAGAAAGAAAAAGCTATAAGAAAGAAAGGTGGGGGGGAGACGAGACGGCCTGCCAAATTAGTTCTGTAAGAATTCTCAACCTGTCTGCTTTCTGGCTTACTATTCAAATGCTAATTAAGCCTTTTTGTAAACAGAATGGGTAATCATGGAAGACAAAAACAGATATAGGAAACAAATGAAATATCACACCTTATCCGATCCAGCACAAAATTTCACTGATGAGCTTTAGAAGTCTAAAAAGTTTGTGTTTTTTGGTCTCTTTAAAAAACATAGGAAAGGCACATAATTAATGTAAGTAAAATATAACATAATAAAATAATAAATAATAAAGAGCAGTTCCTTTTGAACAATGAAACCAGTCATGTTACAATTAGATAAGAGGATTTAAATTCACAGCTATAAACATGAAAGTGTACCATGGGACTGGATAAAGGCAAGGTTTTAATTCTTAAAAATTAATTACATGGCATTATTGTTATCACTACACAGGATGCATTAATTATACAATTAATAATAAGATGAAAGGGATATTTTTTTTGTAACTTTAAATCACTTGGGGACATTTGCTTTTATACAAGAATTGTCCTTCAGGCATTTCTATAATCTTGTTACTATGCAAAGTCAAGACCTTAAAACTGCTAGTGGACATAGTGGAGGGAATGGATCTCTCTTAATTTAGATTTGGTACTTACAAATATTGAAGCAAAATTTAGATACCCCTGTAATTGGGGTCTAAGGTGTAACAGATTTGTTACAACTTCTTGTAAAATAAAGACTGATGTTATTAGAAGCAAAGTACATCCAATATACAATCAGGTAAAGGTGGCTTCTACTGCAGAATGCCTACAAATCTCTTGTACAAAGCACCTAACATCATTATTGCACTTAGCCTTCCAAATGAAGTTTTCCATCTTTTAAGAGAGGCAGAAGTAGGCTTTGTTCTCAATAGAGTAGGAATATATTCATAACACCTGCAGTGTCAGACCTTCAGTCAGTGTTTAGTCTTACAGCCCCTAGCACATACTTTCTAAATCCACAATGGGGCCATTTGCTAATACCAGCCTTGCTCAAACCAGACTCTAAAAGCTTGAAACCATATACTGAACAAGAACACTTGGCACATTAAATTGACCATCTTTCAAATATACACATTACATTACAAAGAGATCCTCCTCCTAACCAGGCAACTCTTCCCCAAGAAAAGCCATCAGGAGAACATCACAGAGTCTGGACACCGCCATATGTATTTGGACGGGGTATGTATGGACTCTGCACAGATTATTTGGTATACCAGGGAAGATCTCTTGCATTTCCGCAGAGATCCATTGCAAGATCTCAATGAAGCAAGCCCCTTACCATCCATTTTAAATTATAGAGTTACTTGGCAGATATCACTTGTCAGAAAAATGAATATTCTGCATTCAGTACACTGTTGAATATAATGTTTAGCAGCGTTTGACTTCATTAAACTGCCCACATGGAGGGATGCACACAGGAATTTAAAAGGAGCATGGACCCCCCCTTGTGATGTCATTAAAACTCTGGTAAGGGTTTCTCTGTCAGCTTAAACCTCTGAAAATGAAGAACCTTTAAGAATATCTCCCTCTGATACAACTACATAATTATTTCCAAGTTACATTGCTTTTCTGTAGCATTGTTGCTATTATTTCTCATACATATATTGTTCTAAATTATGGCCATCTGGGAGAAATTAACTTTATTTGCCTGTCATTTTGATATCACGTGTGTTCACTATGACAAACCCCCTTTCTCATGAAAGAGCTCACCTTCTTTTCAATTAGAACTTCCTCCTCCATATCCTGTCAGAGTAAGCTCTGTAGCTAAGGTACAGCAATATGATATGAACCTATTGTGAGACTGTTCATTTCTGCTGAGCTTTTTAATATAAGCTGTATTTTGATTTGTTATTATTTATATCATCATAGTCCTTTGAGAACCCAAGGAAGGGACAAGTACCTCCTTGTCCTCAGCACAGTTATCTACAAACAAAGCAATTCTATCAAGCATACAATCTTCACTATAGGAGATGAAGGTTTTGCTTCTCGTTTTGGGTTGGGTGTTTTGGTTGTTTTGTTGTTTTGTTGGGGGGGTTGTTGTTTTTTGTTTGGTTGGTTTTGGGTGGTTTGATTGTTTTGGTTTGTTTTTTTAAATGGAAGTGTATTATTTAATCAGATTTCCTGGAATATTGGGCAGCATTTCTGTACAACAGAGGCATCAACTTATAAATGAGTGAAAAATGGCTCCATTTTATTATAATAAAAAAAGTCAAACTTTATTTGCACTAAGACAATCAGATTTTTTTCATTAAAACCTTTGTCCTTTGTGCTTTGCTAATGAAAAAAGCAAAACATTCAATTTTCAAACTAGCTCTACCATTGTTACAATAAATGAATATATTAGAGTAGCACCAAGTGATAATAATGAGTATCAAAAGCTCATTTAAAGTGTTCAATAATAAGGAAAAAAACTTGCTTTTACCTGAAAGACTTCATATTATATACATAAAGAAAAAAATCAGTATGTAGGTGTTATTAACAACGGGCTAAATTCTAGGAGGTTCGACATTTCTGGCCATGGACCAGGAAGGTACATGACCATGAGAGTGACTCAAGTCTCATAGCTGAAGTCAACAATCCAAATAACTCCCTGCACTTTGTAGTATAAGCCCGTATAAAAGAAAGTGGGAAAGAAAAGAAAGGTGACAGAAGATAATTAAACTGTTACTTTAAAAAGATATGTAATTATAGTGCAGCCCAGAGTTACGGGAATCTTTTCCTTCAAGAAATTGCTTTTGCCTTTTGAGAGAACCTCTTGGGAAACTGGGAATCACATGATATTATTCCTCACACATGTCCCTAGGACCCCCCAACCACCCAATGGGTACCTATTTCGAGCAGCTTAGTGACAGCGCGCATTCTCAATAACTTCTGCTGAAAGACAGTGTTGCTTGGAACTCTGCACAGAATGTAGCCCTCTCTGTCCTAGAACCTGAATTTTCAAATGCAAAGAGCCTGAAGCTGCTGTTGGTATATTCTGTTTTCCCCTCACTCTCCATCCAATTTGCATATAGTTGTTTGTGAACACAGCAAAAGTCAGTCTTCCAAAAACTAGGGCTACCTGGTATTTCTGGAAGCCTTCAATGTCAGAGGCAATACTTAAAATTTGACACTACAAACAGCCCAAAGAAATTAGGATGAATTCTGTCTCAGGCTTTTTCTTTTTTGGCTATGACAATATGGTGTAAGGATCAGAGCTAAAACCCCTGGTTTCTGTGTGCGTATTCTTATATGTATGAGCACACATTGAAATGTAGACATAAATATTTACTGTGATATACTTATAGGTGGAAAAAGAGCTACTAAATACGAAAAGTTTTTCCCCCTCAATACAGGATATGTAATATTTCTTTTACGGCTTTGGGTCATACAGTAACAATCTCCTCCATACAGAACACAATACAGCACCATGTAGAACTGAGCCCACAGAAACAGATTTTTTTACTATTTAACACTTATGAAAATCTGTCTTTGTTTTTAAAAGCTGAATTTTATTTTGTCTGTGTTTTCTTCATCTGCTGCCAAAAATTAATATTTAAATACAGACAGTGCAATATATTAGCCTTATCTAATAGTGCTATTTAACATTTTTATTGAATAAGGATGGGCTCACACAGGAAAAAATTAATCTACACTGTACAGCTTTCTGATGTAGGTAAGATAAGGTTGAAAAGTTGGTTCGTTTTTTTAAATTACTAAAAAAGAAAGTGAATGTATAGTTAGGTCCCTTAGGTATGTTGAGATTAAAAGGTCCAAGGTTGCCGATGAGCTCCATGCTACTTTCTATATCCATTACCAGTTCTAATATTTGGGGTAGAGGAAAATACATCTGCCAGATAACAGTTCACTGACGGCAGCACAGAACATATTTCTGGTGCTTATATGTAAAATCTAAGATTTAGTTCACAAGAATTCAGTACAAACTGCTTCCTTGGCTTTACCAAGTTTATGTGAATTGTCTGTCCCCTTCAGGAGATAATTATTTGAATGAAACCACTGACTCAAAATAGAAGATGACAAGAATGGCAAAATGTCAGTTGGTTTGTGTTAAGACACTGGCAAAGCTGCAAGTCTGGATCACCTCTCTGGAAGATCACACACAAAGCATGAGGATAATTTTATTTCATTCTCCTTCAGTTGTAAAAACAAAACCCAGTAATTCTTTATCACAGATGGGTGATGACAACCACCTTTGCAGCACTCTCAGACAATGGAGTTCAGAATTTTGTTTTACCTTATACTATAAGTGTTTAACCAGATGGATAGGAAAAGCAGCATGTGAGACCAAGACAGGTACAGATTAAGATGTACCCAAGAGAGACTGAGACCAGTACTGAGACCAGTCTGTTTTTATGTGGCTTCTAAAGTTCTTTAGATTCAAGGTTTGTGTTCACTCACAGGTCCTTTATATGTGAATTTATTGAGCAACCAGATACAAATGAAATATTTCTAAACTAACTTAAATCTTGGAATTAGTCTGAGTCCTCAGGAAAAAGCTTCTATGAAAAGCTGGTATTTTACTTTTTTTTCTGAATTTAATTGGAAACATTTTGCATTGTTACACTAATCATTCCCTTAGGAGAACAAAAGACAAAAACTCTGCCAGCAAAACTCATTTCTTTTTTGAGATCTTGATTTGTCAGACATTTGTACTTGCAAGCTACATCACAGCTCTACCACACACCAGAAAAACTAATTTGTGAAGTTTATAAAAATTCTGTATTTCGAGATTAGAACATGACACTGGTATCATTTACAGCAGAATGAAGCCAAAATAGATTTGCTGAAATTCATAACGTTAGAGAAAAATATGACTGATGGATGTGTGACATAAATCAAATGTTAAACTTTTACTGTAAAGTTGGAACTGTCTCACCTCCTGAAATAATTCATCCATACTCACAAAACATGACATTATTTCTCTTCTGACTGTCCTAGAAAGACAGGTACTCAACATAGGTCATAGCCAAAGAAGCATTAATTTATCCTGCCATACTACTTTCAAGTTTTGTTCCAACTATTCATAATTCACTATTTGTTAATCTCCTGTGTGTCATGTAGTGTCCCAGGCAGTAGAGCCTAACGGCTAATTAGGCTCTCAATAACAAGCAATTTGTGTGAACTGTACGTGACTACAGAAATCGTTAATGTTGAGAGTCAAGAAAGTTTGACTGTCTGTGACATGGTACTTGACAGAACTGTAAACGTTCAAAACGGGAAACAAAGAAAGATGAATGCCAAATATTTTAAGCAAAATGTGCCAACAGACAATCTTAGGTAGACAATAAGATCTCTGCTCCAGTGTGACAGAACTGACAATAGTAATAGACATTTTCTAAATTTCATTTAAAGCACATTCCATTCATGTAGATTTTTCATTAAAGAAAGAGGTTAACAATATAAGATACAGGTGCTTCAGCTAATCACAAGGTAACTGTGAACAAGGTTGCTGTGACCAGAAATTTGTTTTTAAAAGGCATTTCCAGTAGTGGTAGAGCAAGGCACTCATGCAATGTCATCTGAATTACTCTGCATAATTCTGACCACCTATACCCAGCAGGAAAAATTAATCCTTAAATAAACTTGACTATCATCACAATAATAACAAGGGAACAGAACTTGAACTGTACAATAAACGTGTAGGACAGAAAGGTAAAATGTCAATGAATAATGACATGAAGTATAACTGAGAGGATCAGTGCACACAAGCAACAGGAAACAATATTGATGTGTAAGAATGCAAACTGGTCAATTAACCAAAAAACTCATAAAAGCTCATACAGCTTTGTAACGATGAAGTGAATTCAAACCACTGAAGAATAAGGTTCCAAAACTAACCTTTTTATGTTTGGGCCAAAAAAAATAGCAGGAAATTTAAGAGGGAACTTCAAGTTAAAATGAAATTATGATCACTTTCTAGCTTTATGCTCCTAATTAAGCAGAGTAGTCAGGTCTGAATACTGTGAAATACATGAGTATTATTTTACTTAGGCCTTTTTTTTTTTTTTACTTTCCTCCTTAAAAATAAAAAGTTATTTAAGGCAATGTGTCAGGGAATAACAGAAGACAGTTCAGAAACAGCACTCTCTTTTCTGCTATTTTCCCCCATCTGCTGAAACAATAATTTCAAATCACTGGCCTTGAGCTCTGCATTTGACTGATATGTCACCTAGTGAGGGTGAAGGACAGGTTGAATTTCCCCGAGTCCCCCCCCATTCTTTACCTCTTTTTCTTGTGTCCTCTGCAGAGTCTAATTTGGGACTCCCATGCATTAGCAGACAGGGTTCTCCCAAGTAATTTTATTTTTCTCAGCTACAATTATGGAGACTAACAGGACTCTGACTTGTCTTCAGTCCTACTAATCTCCCTAAGAAAGAAGTTTTTATACTACAATAGCAAGTTTTGGAAAACACTGAAGTGCAGCCAATCTTCTTGTGCTCTTCATAAATTGAAACCTTGTCAGCCTGCACTGAAACATTTCATTTAAACATTTTCTAGTGTTGATAAATACCTGTGAGGGATTACATAAACACAACAAATCCAATCTAGGATCTGAGTGGAGAGGAAGGCAGCTAATACAGTTTTAATGCTTCTAATATATTTTTCCCATTCAGCATTCAGAAATGTCAGGCTCTCAGAAGAGGACATCTTGCTCAGCCTCTCATCATGAAACAAGAAAATCTGCAAACCTCTCACACACTTCACAGACAGCAGACAAGGACGACAGAGTGCTGCAGAGCCTGCTCTTCTTTTATGTCTACTTAAGTAATGGTGAGTTCTATGTGACCCAAGTGACTGTAATGACCTAAAGGAGCTTTTAACATCAGATTCTTCCAGAAGTTAGACATTCATAACCACAGTGAAATAATTCACATTACCAGTAATTGCTAGCAAAAGAGGTCTGAACAATGCATAAGCCCTCTCTAAAAGCTTCCACTATCATGACTATTGTCAAGGACTGGCCTTGCACTTGCTTTTGCAACAAAAGTGTGTTTTCAGAAGACAGGATTTTCCAGCTACTATCATGGGGAACAGAGCTAGTAACAGAGTGTCCCCTCCTATTTGAGCAACATGGAGATGGGTTGGAAACAGCATAGCAACCCACATTCCAACAAAGGCTGTTTTCAGTATCTGATATAGACTAAAATGTTAGCTCAAATGGTTATCAGGGAGGATGAAGAAGACTGGAGTTACTACTACCTACTGAGACTGGGATGCAGGAAGGACAATTCTTTTGAGAGACTGAATGCGTGCACTCAGATTTGATCTCAAAAAATTATAATGTCAAAGAAGAGATACACAAAAATGACACCATCATTATGGGATCAAAACCACATTATACCCTAGAGCTGATTCATGTATTTACAGGAGTCACAGGGAAAGTAAGAAGACATTAAATCCTAACATTCTGCACACATCTCCTGGGCACAGAATCAACAAGGCTGATTTTTGGTCAAGATGGAGCCTCATCTTGATGCAGACTTTGAAGTATGTGCTGAAATACAGAAATACTTGGCTTCCAGAGAGATTATAGGAAACAAAAGTGGTGTATTTGGAAATACATTTCAAAATGAACCCTGCTTCAAAGCTTGGCTCTGAAACTTTTTATAAGATTAAATTTAATTTTAAAAACTGAAGAGGAGAAAAGGAAAGTTCTAGTCAATCAATAAAATTACTTCCATATGAACAATTTCAAGCCCACTTTCAAGGAATATTATTTTCATGCAGAAAAAAAAGTTATAAGGCAAATAAAAAGTCTTGGACTAATACATACTTATTTAAAAGCATTTTTTAGCTCAGCCACTGATCCAAAAGTCAATATACTTCACTCAGCTTTAGGACCCAAAAAGAACTGTCTCAAGTATTTGCTCAAAGGACTAAACAAAATCACTTGTTTAATTAATGTGGTTTTCTAGGAGCAGCATACTCAATACATTTGAGAATATCAGTGTCTCTTAAGACAGGAGGTTTCTTCAAAAGCTCATCTTAAGAAGACTTCTCTGTACTTCTTTCCCATCCATGTGTTCCAAAAAACATTTAATGAGCTTCAAAGAGCTACTAAAGAAAAAAGAAGTCTAGCTACTTACTTCCTAGATCTCTATTGAATTTCTTATTAACATATTAATGCTCTGTTTTCTTAAATTTAAAGAAAGCAAAAGAACTTTTCAAATTAAGTTGTAAGACAAGAATGTTAACAGCTTTTTTTACTCTACAAATTCGTATACTCATTAAAATTTCTGGGTTTTTTTAGAAAAAAGATGGCAATGACAATGTTTCTATTTTTAAAACAAAATCCACTTGACAAACTAAGCTCTTTCTTTACAGGTTTCTTCAGAATTTTTTCTCTGACAGAAATTAAGTCATTTTTTTGTTTTGTTTTAATCAGATAAATGGTTTAAAGCATATACTCAAACACATACATTTTAACAGTCTTGTACCCATCTACGTGTCCTACACTGAAACAGTGGTAGCCATCCTGAAGAATTCAGCTGTGTCACCTATAGGAAGTTTTATTTTTCTTTTCTCCAAGCCTCCCCCTCCTCTCCCAGCCTTCATGTATGAATCTATTTCAGGAGATCTGTTTGAAACAGTCCCTGTAGAGTCTACAGTCCTACTATGGGAGCATCAACACTAGCACTTCAGTTTGGATCTGAAGTGGACTTCTACAGTCAGCCTTCAATTCTCCCCACTGACTGAGGTATGATTGTTCCACAGCACTATCTCAGAGCATGAACTTGAAAAGGCACTCCAGCCCAATTAGGCTTTCAATATACGGGCTTAGAGTAAAGCTAGTGCCAACTGAAAACATACAAGCTCAGATGTATACAGTCTGGAGACATGTATACACCTACAGGGGTTACTTGGAGAAAAGCTGAAGGTTTCAGAAAGCAAAGAGAGAGAATGAAGTGATCACAGATACACCTATATGACTGGCACTTTTCCCTGTGACTTCTTGCTTGCACCTGCTTTAGCTTGTTCTTCATATATTTGTGCCTCTGTGAAGCATCATCAGAAACATAATTTTCTGAGGTTCCTTCCTCTAGCTGGGCTTTCTTTTAGCTCTTCCTTAAGTTATCTATTCAGCACACAGTTTCTTTGAGATGCAGACAAGAGAAAGCAAATCTATGCTCTGCTTGCCACATGGCTTTTCAGAGGGTAGCCATGATCCAACTCTTCTACCAAGAGTTCTGCTCCTGCCTGTTAGCCCTAGTTTGAACATCTCCTTTCCAATGTCCACATAGGCCTTTTTATTTTCCTCTTTCCTATGAGATATCTGTGATAGGCTTGCCCTTTTCCTTGCTTCCACTGGCCAAGGAAAACTAAGATGTCTTTCCCAGATGAGGCAGCAGTATGAGATTTACTAAAGGCTCACCTTAAGTGCTCTGTTTTTCTTCAAAAATCAAGCCAGAAGGAAAAGAGGAATTTCAGAAGGTCAAAGCAGAGAAATAAAAAAATCCTCCTCTTGTGACACAGGCAGCAAAATAAAGCACTGTGATCAGAACAGTACTCCAACCACAATCTGCCACCATGTGGTTATAGTCTCCACAAAGAAATTCCATCAGTGGAACAAAGCTTACATATAACTTATACAGGTGCAATGATTTCAAACAATTGCCATAAACTCACACTCAGAAGTGGTTAAGGATAGGTTTACAAGAGGAAAGCTTTACTGGTAAACTGTTCAAATACAGATCCTTATTCCCATCTGGTATACATAAATAAGACCAAATTAAGGAAATCTCCATCAGTGACGAATGAACTAGTTTGGAATAAGAGGTATGTGGTTATCTTTTTCAAACTAAACTATGCTAGCTTTCTTTGCCTGAAATGAATATTCAAAGCAACAATGATTTTAAGAACATAATTTCTACCAATACCATGAAGCATTTTCTAAATAGCAAGAAACAAGTGCAGCTCTTGAAATGACTCAAATCAGGAATGACTAATGAATTAGTGAATCAAATACAGAAAGCCTGATGTGGCTCTCATATTTATCTTCCCCTTCCTTTTTGTTTTCCTTTATTTGCACAGTCCACAAGCTGAAAACACATTTGATTGCTGAAGAAATGCGATAAGAAATAGATAGCCTGATGAGTATTCTAGACCTCATCACTATATGCATTTTGTAACTATCCACAGTAAGCATCTTCCTTACTATTTTATTCCTACTTGTTGTTCAGCTGTGCCCTGCCCAAATTTATTTTCTCTCTATTGGCTGCCCATTACTAACACTACATTGCAGTGTTAAAGACCATGCAGATTAATAAACATTATTAAATGTTTGTATGCTCAACTGCCCAGATATCCCACTTGGCAGTTTTAAAATTCTCTGGTCACTTCAGAAACCACTACAGTCCCTCTCAAAATGTACCTCCACTCTGTGAAGTTCTAAAAAAAGGACAAAGAATGGTATAAACAAGATGCCCATGGGTATTTTCTTTTCCCTTTTTTTTTTTTTTTCCCTTCCCTTCCCTTCAGTAGGGAATTATTTATTAATTATTTCCTCTACCTTGATTATCTACCCATGCAATCTTACTTGACAGAATAGTCCTTATTTCCAGACTGAATCGAGCTGCAGAATACACTATGTCCTATGATCAGTCAACTTGGGCAGATAATAAAAACTAAACATAGTGGTCTCGATATCCCTTTACCTTTGAGATTAAATTACAGGCTCCCAACATCCTCTCAGACTTGGGGCAAATAACATCAAACAACATTTTTTTTCCAGCACAACAGTGTCCAGATAAAAGAAAACAGAAGCAACAACAGAGAATAAATAAGTTTAGGCTAGAAGGAAAGACAGGACTTCAGCTATATGAAGCTCAAACACAAAATCTGTTGGGGCAGGAGGACCAAATAAAGCATTCAGAACCTGGATTCATAATGCATGTGAGTAACAACCATACGTGAGGAGTCTGTATTAAACACTCAGATTCTGACAAAGAAAATCTTTCAGGTCAGCATACAAGCTGTTCAATGTAAAGTTAATGTCTTGTAAAAAAAAAAAAAAAAGTGTTTACATGATACTAAAAATTAAAATGTATGTTAAATGTGCTACAGTGCCCTGGTATAGGAGAAAAACAGATGGAGCTTTCTCTAGTCAAACCTCAACTTGAAAGACACAAGCCTTGCAAAGCTGAAGCTTAGTTGGTGGTGCACTTCGTGTCCTTCATTTAAAATATTCTGTCACTTTTAATTTTGCATCTTGTTTACTTTCTCTGTTACAAAAGAACTGGGACTTGTTTTTAGCAGCTCTGATTAAGTTTCTATTGATTTTTGAGATAGGAAATGGAACTTTCAGATTTCCCACATGAATTTAAAGCAAGTCAGATATTAACCTCGAGGTAAAACATCTGCCATGACATTCAAAGAATAGACAAGTATTATCTTGCTGAAAATGGCATCTGTGCTCAAAACTCAGTGCTTGGCATTTGGATTTTGAGAAAAATGCAAGAAGTAGGACTGTATTTTTACATGTGTAAAATCACTCATAAATACACCCACATTTATTAAAATTTACATTCATTCATATATGTATGACTGCACATACATGAAAACATCCTTTATATACACACAGTTTAACTACTGAAGTGTTAAGAGCTAAAGTGAGTTGGTGTCAAGAGGAATTAATAAGAATCTGAAAGCCAATGCAGAGCTGAAAAGAGACTTTTTACATCACTTGTTTTGTACCTAACCATATAAAATGTATCAACTGTTTTTGAGGATCAATGACCCCTTTCTCATCCTGTAACAACTGCCAACATGTACACACACTTTGTGGCTTTTAACTTCCATTACCAGATTTATCACTCCTATAGGTAGTGGCAGACAGTATTTAGTAGACCAATATATAATAAATATGCATAATAATCTGACATATACGTCATATGTGACAGCTACCAAGCTGAAGACTATTACCCTTGGACTGGTTTTCCACCATAGTAGCTGTCTTTGCTTAGCCCACATCCAGGCCTAAACTGAAGCAACTGCTCTCTCACCTGGTAACCTCTCCCCAGCCAAGAAGGGAAACCAGGAAGAGAAGCCCCATGGGTTGAAATATAAATAGATTGAATTAAACAGCACAACTAATAGAAACATCAACACCAAGTACCTCAGCCTAGCGGTGAGGGAGGGAGCAGCAGGCTGAAAGGGAGGAGCCCCAGGAGCTGGAGCTGCCCCCTCAGCACAGCTCCCCTTCCTCCTGAGCCTGAGGTGAGGGGTGGGACAGCCCTGGGGGGCAGCCGGGGCAGCTGCCCTGCCTGCAGCTCCCGCCTGGCCGAAGGGCCTGCCCTGCTGGCCCGGGACACCAGGACAGTCGATTTCTTTAATCTAGTTGTCTGGAGATGTATGTGATATTGGTGAATATTTCCAGACTATGCACATTTGGGAAGACTCTGAAAACAAAGCCCATCCAAAATGAAAAATTTAGACCAAAAAAAAAAAAAAAAAGAGATGGAGCTGAAACTCTTTTCTTGTGAAGCATTAGTGACTCTCACAACTTACTGGTGTTTAAAATATATTGTGTCTTCAAAGCTAGAATGTGCCAACTCTTCTATCCAAAAAACAAATAAAAGGGAACATTTCCAATGACGTTTTAAGGACATTAAAAAGTAAATTATGCCCACTATCTTATCACGACAAGTTATCGCATTGAGCTCCACATCTCTGGAGACAAACAGGGAGTGTTCCTATCAATGCTCTTGGCAACAGGATTACTCTGCAGCTGGTTAAACTCTGGTCAATATGCTGAGTCCTATTAAAAAGACAGCAGGTCAATGCATTCAAACACCCTTGTAAAACAGCTTTGATCAACAGAGTAGAACATGTTTGAAATGCATAAAGAAAAAAAAAAAAAAAAAGATGCCTTTATAAATGACTTAATCTTCCAGTGCTGAATGCTAGTATTAAAGCTGTCACCAGAAAGATGGTAAGCTAGAAGATGTTTGAGGGACTTTAGGAAATGTTCTAATTCAAGAAAATCAGCTTCCCCAAGGGTCAAAACACTAAACAGAAGTTGGGAAATATAAAATAATTCAATAAACTTGCATGAACCTGAATTCTTAAGTTAAATACAACAACTGTAGGTAAATCATCTTGCAGAAGGTCTTCAAAAAGGCACTTTTGGAAATATGAAAGCATATCTGTATTAAAATGTCAAGGTGTCTTTAGTAACAGCTGACCCAAGCACCAAGCCATGAAAGATATCAAAGGTCAAAACCATGATCAGGTTAAAATAAACAAATATAAAAAGGTTTAGCATCTATTATTATTGTTTGTGAGTCTGCATTATGGCCATAATCTGCATAGCAATTAAAAGTTTAAAATCTTACAAGACATTTCTACAGCTCCAAACTGTTGTTACATTTTCTGGAAAACTGAAACTGTGTAATCAATTTCCTTAGCAGTGATTAAGGAAGCCTCAGGTTTTCCCTGTTCAATACAAGGCACACTATTGTGCCCCAGATTTTTTGAAAAGGATAAAACTATACTTAAAATCAGACCTCTTACCACTGATTAAATGTGCTGTGCTTTTTCATATCAAACTACACATGTTAAAAGATGGTGTGTGTGTGAAAGATTGTATGGGTTGCAGAATATATAATAAAAATTTAATAAATACATAGCATGAAAAATGTCATCACTGATTTCCATATGTGCACCTGCACATAACAAGATAGATAATTTGTGTGGGAGTAGTAACACTACTCCTAACAACATATTTGTGGGACTGTACTTACCAAATGACCCAGCCATTAAACCAGATGGCTGAAATGAAGCACTTAATTTAAGAAAAAAAACCTTGCAAATGTGTTGGGGAAAATTCTCTAATACATGTCTATTACAATTGCTTTATTTGAGAGAAAGAAATTTAAATCTGGAACCAAATTTTTCCTTTTTCAGATCAGGATGTTACAATTTTATTTGGTGATTGCCTCTATAAAGATTGCAAACAACAGTAGTGAGACTAGAGATCTGCTTATGCAGCAAAAATATCTTAGAACAGGATTTGTGTTATTGACATTTATAGTAAAAAATTCTACAGATCTCCATTTGTATACCTAACAGAAGTCAGCCTTTGAGCCATGAACGTAAGTCATTTTGCATTTCAAAAGACTGGCAACTTCTCTGAATTTGCCAAAAAAGGCAATCAGCATTTTTCCCTCTGCAATGGCAGATGATCGCTGGATTATACCCTACACATGTACAGAAATGTAGATACATTGACATGCCATATATTGACATTCTGCAGGAGCCATATACTTAACAAATGATATATTGACCCAGTCACAGGTAATCCACAATCTTTTTTGTGGAGATAGTTAAAGATGAAATCATCACCTGTTCCTCCAGTTGCTTTTTGTTAGCAGTGTCTGCTTTCTTACTCCCACCTTTCTCCAGCTGCCATGGAACATTCCCACTGGCTTCACATACATGCACTAGAAACACAGAAGGCTTCAGAACAGCCCATTAGATTTACTACTTATTACCAGGATCTACTGAAACAGAGTAAGTACAGCCAAAAGGGGGAAAAAAGAACGCTGGTTTAAATCTTCAGTTGAATTGGGCTTAGCCACATCTAGATTGCACATCTGAACAGCCCATTTATAGTCACTTTTCATGAGCACTCAGTTTACAGGCACAGATGTTCAGGGAAAATACATTTTAATCTCAGGATGAAATAATTTAAATATAGCTTTCTGTGAACAGTCATACCAGTCAGGCAACAAGAAAAATACCCATCAAATTATATAACTAATCAGTTTTAAGTTGTGCACGCCTATGTATTTGAATTTCAGCTGCCAGTCTGGAAAAAGTGCCTCAAAGCTTTAAGGAACATTCCAGAAAAGGGCTACATGGTCATGGAAATTTTATAATCAGATACTGATGAGAAATAACTACCTTAGTATGAATGGCTCAGACCAGATTATTTAAACAACTTGAAAAACAAGAATTAGAAACAACTGCTCTTAATGGTTAGTTTTATGGAATGGACAGTTTTATGGAGTATCTGGTGAAAACACAATACTTGGATGTTGAATAATATTTCTATAAAAAGCAGAGATTCAAATATTAATTAATGAAAATCCTTAATATGAATTAAGATTAAGAATTGGATGCACTAGAAGTGCATCTCCACAAATGTTCTATAGGCTGGAGTGATTTAGATGCTTTGACTTTCTAGTTTAATGTATCTCACTGAATTCTAATAGCTGACAATTAACCCTTTTCAACATAGATGGAAAATATTTATTTCAGGTGTAAATAAATTGGAAAATATTTTTTAAAGATCAGTATAAAAAGTAAAGGTTATTTTGAAAAGTACAAACCAGGGAAAAACATTTTTTTCTGTCTACATGGAAGGTAATTCAGGTGCTTTCTTGACATCCTACACTGAGTAAAAAGCCACCCAAGCAATACTTAGTTAATTTACATTTACTTTCATTTCTGTAAATAGGCACAACAATAATCCATGACAGCATTATTAAGTGTAAAGTTTGGAAAGTGTTTTTAGATCTTCAAGTTCTGAGTTCCAGAAATGGTAAAACTACTGTTACTATTTTAACTTTGATTTCACAAAAAGATTAACATGCACTACCATGCAATATAGATCATTAAGTTCATTAAACACAGGTTTGTTTCTAATAACAATTAATTTTTAACACCAACTTTCATACACTCTTCCAAAATATTCTCACAACTTACTTTCAGTGAATATGGTGATATTCCTGGGAATAGATATATGGAAGATATTCTGTTGTTAATGAAGTATACAGGAGAAAGCCATTAAATACCGAGACACATTCAACCTACTCAAATCTATGTAAGTACTGGCACTATGCACATTTTCATTCCAGGTCTCATACACTGTTTCTAAAGTACTTTACCAACAAATGACATGAAGGAGTGTTAGGGCCATTTATACATAGGACAAAGTCTAAATCGGTAGGGGTATCAAAAAGCAAGTTAATACAAAGTACTTTTCCAACCTCCTTTTATTGGTTTGCAATGCTCAAGTAACTGATCAATTGAACAAGTACTATACTCTTCACCAAAGAATTAACAAGATTTTTCTACTGAAAAATTATAAAGTGAAATAAGCATGTTACTCAGTGAAGCCAAGAAATTTATTATACCATAAGGAATAATTTAGGCTTATTTTTTAAATCGTCCCACTCTGAATCAATGAGACCAAAATATTCAATGAAATAAGAAATCTTTTTCTGCTGCCTGTGGCTCATTTTTGGCATTCACATTCCAGAGAAATATACAGTAATTGAAGTTTAAAAAAAAAATCTGAGACATGTTTCTAAGTCCTGCATATGAATAATAAAAAATACATTGGATTTTGTTGCTTTAGTTTTTCCCAGAATGCCGTTATTTAAATTCATGCAAAGGATGCATAAAACACACAGTTCTTAATTAGTTCTTGATACAGCTTATCTGCTTTTATGAGGGTTTGTCAGCACAGCACGAATCAGAATCTTAGGAGACCACTACTTAGCTTGAATTTATGCATGATTTGTCTTTAAAAACAGATTGCTTTGAATTGTTGGATCGCAGAGTAATTGCTGACACTATGGACTTTATCTATATAACAGGTCAAATGTGATTGAGATGCTGCCTTTTCAAGTGTAGTATTTATCATTGGGATGACAAAGCTTTGCATGTATTTAAGACCATAAATGGCACACATTTGCAGGGATTTATGTTAGTAAGTTTGGAAGCCATTTATCAGTTGAAAAACAGAAATGGCAATCAAATACAAATGAGGAAAACTACCAAATGAGTTTCCACTGCTATATTATTTTGTGGATTATAGATACTGCCAGCAGTAATCTCAAACTCCCAAAGTGCTTCTTAAAAGCATGATAAAGTCCCACAACACCCTTATGGAGAAGGTAAATGTTATCTAAACATTTTACAGGTGAGTCTGGCCCTGTACCAGAAGGCCTCACCCAGTGCAATAGGCTGTTTGATAATGCCAGAGGAGAGTATGTGCATCTCACACACTGTAAGTGTGCTTACTCAGGATAGCCCTGCTTCTTCTAGCAGTTTCTGCACAGCCCTCAGACCTTTGCATCGGATGCTCTGAGAAGGGTATGCTCAGCACTCAGGCAGCTGAAGGGGACAAAGTGTTTTATGCTTGCCAGTCATTCCTTGGCCACTAACCAGCATGTGGACTGGGCACTTTCATGCTGTGAAGTACCTGGTGTTCTTCTGGAAAGGGAGGAGAATGACAAGTCATCTCCCTCATGCTAAGAAAGCACAATCAGCCTGCACCCCAATCATCTACATCAGTATTACATCTTCAGCTTAGGCATTTTCCCTGCCTTTGCACAGGCTAACAGGATCTGCCCAGAAATGGAGATTTTGATTTATTACTTGTATTACTAATCTAAAAAACAATTAAGGAAAAATTGTTTTCCATTTGTAATTCCCCTGCAATATTTTGTCAACTGTACCCATATGTCTGGTTTTGGCATGTTGCGGTAGTGGCAAAGACATTTCTCTGGGAGGGCTGCGGTTTCTTCCCAGGGAATCCTAAAACACTCTACATTCATGGCCATGATCCTGCAAGTGCTGGGCATGAAGAACTCCCTGTGGCTCCAGTGGGAGTTGTGCTTGAGAAGTTTTGAAGCTTTCAGCAACATTAGACTGTACCAGTCGCCTGAGAAATTTGTGAATGTGCCAGCCTATACGGAGCACAGCAAACCACTCCTCTTACAACATGTGTCACAGGATCTTTTATCCATACAGAGTATACAGATTTTCTGAGAGTGAGTCAAACTACATACATACAACAATTGCCAGACACTCAACCCCAGCAGTTGCACCGTTGTACAACTTAGCTCTGCCACACAAGGATGTGTCGTTGTGTTCTTAGTTAGACACGATATGGCCAGGAAATGAAATATGGGGTTCTGCTAAGTGCCACTGCTTTAAAAATAAGAAATTAAAGACAAATGATAACATGTAGCTAGAATAAAACTCCTCAAGTCCAAAACTTTGGCTAAACTGTGAGGCACATTTGCACGGACATGATGAGTGAGACTAGTTCCAAACGTATGGGTGGGTACACAGTGTCTTGCAAAATATTATTTTAAGTTTGAATTTAGGCATCTTATTTCAGACACCAAAGATTAGATTGCTGTAATTTAAAATCTACAATGCTGCATATAATTATTACTTTAGTTATGTTCTGTGTTGTCAAGCACACTATGAGACTGCATGGGAAAATGCAGTATTGTGTGGAAAATAGAATGCCATTTTATAATTTGGAATTATTATTACAGAATCTTACAGAATCTTAAGAGGTTGGAAGGGACCTCTAAAGATCATCTACTCCAACCTCCCTGCCAGAGCAGGATCACCCAGAGCACATCACACAGGAACGTGTTGAGGTGGGTTTTGAATGTCTCCAGAGAAGGAGACTCCACAACCTCTCTGGGCAGCCTGTCCCAGTGCTCTGTCACTCTCACAGAAAAGAAGTTTTTTTCTGACATTTACATGGAACCTCGTATGTTCCAGTTTGCACCCATTGCCCCTTGTCCTATCACTGGACATCACTGTAAAAAGCCTGGCTCCATCCTCCAGACACTTGCCCTTAACATATTTGTAAACACTGATGAGTTCACCCCTCAGTCTTCTCTTTATACCCCATCTTTTACCACATTATAGCCCCATATTTGTGATGCAATTAAAGGTTGTGTAAACATGGAAGCAGAGAACAGATTAACCTAACTTGCCTGAGCAACTTCACAGAATCACAGAATCGTTCTGGTTGGAAAAGACCTTTAAGATCATCAAGTCCAACCACAACTTAACTGTACCAACTATTAACATAACTCTACCAAGTCCACGCATTTCCATTGGGAAGCTCAAACAGAGAACTGGCTTCCTTTGCACAGGTGTTGTTTTGCTTGTCAGGGCAATATTTTGATGACTACTTTTTACATTGAAGAAATTTGCCAGAATTTACAATCTACTCTTTAATTTCTGAAACTAATGCTCGTTTCAGTGGAATAATTGCAGAACAGCAGCAAAACATTCAACACTGCTGCAACTTGTTGCCATGCTGGGATGCATACAGAAATTACTGGTTCTCAAGGATCTAATGAGAGCCACTTTGAAAAATCACATACATTTCAAACTGAAATCCAGGTTCGGGGTTTTCAGCACTGATCAGATTAACTCTCCATTTAGTCCAATTTATATAATTCTTCTAACTTCTTCACTACCAGAGAGCAAGCATATGAATCAAGGCACAATTATGTCTTGTGTCTGGCTAAAGTCTAAATGATTTGCATTTGTTACTGTTTGGCTCGTGGCAGTAGTGTTTCATCACATTTAGCTGCAAATAACTTCACATGGGCATGGAGTTCTTAGCACTTTGCTCTAATTTGGTCCACACAATTATCAGAAATTCCTGCCTGTTGCTATACTCTTACAGAGCTCATGTCACAACCTGTACAAAATATGTATTCTTGTAGAACACATAAAATTGCCCATTAAAGCTAAAGCAAAACAGTGTTCTAATTATATGAGCATATCTAACTGAAGAGTTACCCATTTATTGAAAGAGCAATGCTAAAAATAGTTCTCTGTTTTCCCTAGAAAGAGAGCAAATAATTGAAGTGGCAATTTAGAAAGGATTTTTATTTAAAAAAAAAAAAAAAAAAAAAAAGAGGTGTGAAAAGTTATGACATAAGATGGATTTAACTGCTGAGATCTGATGCTACAAGGCAGAGGTTTGTTTGTTCCATGATACAGAAGGAATCTGGTTATGTGTATTTCTAAAATAATTGAGTAAAATAATGCCTTCAGTGCAGCAAATGAGAGTTTTTCCAAGAACTTACAGAGTCAAGATTTCACTATTTCTCTACAACTGAGTATATAGCCTATGTAATGCCTGTCCTTTCCAGGCAAAAATGTTTGCATTTTTCATTCATGGTATTCCTGCTTGTCACATATGTGCCACAGATGTAGGAAGCACATATATTATTTACATTTTTGTCATTTAAATTGTGCAATAATTCTTACTGTCAAACTTTAACTACAGAATGAAATGGAGGAAGACAAATAACATACCTTCTATTTTTCCTACACACACAGAAAATTTACTTCTAAACACCTACAAGAGAAGAGGAAAACCATTTTTTGGCCAAATGAAAGCTGTGTAACACCAAGCACATTACAACTAATTGCCAATTAATTTAGACATCAAACATATTGTATTTTATTCTTTTGCAAGCTGAAGAATGTGACATGTAAAAGTCCAGATTCAGCTGCCATTTTATCATTATACAGGGCATGAGCTAAGATTTTTGTGAAATCCTTTTGTGAAGGACTATTTCTGATCAAATATACAAGGGGTACAAATGTAAGAACCCTTCCAGTGCATGTGAAAAAGTTAACTAAGGAAATCGAGAATTTATTTTGTGCAATGTCATATGGACTGATTTTACTTAAGTGAAAATTGAAAATGAGACTGAAAACCAGATAGCAGTACTATTATCAAGTTAGTTAAGAGAAGAATTTTAAGTCATACACTTATTTTAGCGTAAGAGGGTTTTGTTGCTGAGAGCCATCACTTATTACCAGAATGTCCTTTGTTGTACATGAATAAACTCCATCTAAACATATAATTAATAATGACACAACTTAGGTCTTCTACATTTTCCTTTCAACATACTGTAAGTTTCCATCATGGCATGATGAAAAATGAAAGCTCTGTGCAGTATAATAAACATTTCCATAGAAATCTATACAGTATTTCTGCTTTACATCATGTTTCATTTATCAAACTGAATTAGGCTTTTGAAAGAGAGGGAAATACAGCTTTGCAGTTCAGTGCCTTTTCTAGTCTTTTCTTGCAAGAAGAAAATTGTTTAATGTCATTTCAAGTTCATCCTGTTCCATACACACATGTACACAGAGCTAGGGGTAATTCAGTTACACAGTTCAACATCTCCTTTCTCACAGATGGTAAATGTGCAGACTTTTCCCTCAAGGAAAAAAATCTCTTTTATAAAATAATTATATATTCTGCTCTTTTTTTTTTTTTTTTTTTTTTCCCTTTCACTGATGCTCTTATATTGTTATTATACCCTGTCAGGCCAGTAATTAGCATTCAGGCTCCATCTGACACAAATGCAGCTCTCAATTCTCCTTAAAAATCCTTTAGCACATGGATGATAAGTTAAATAATGTGAGCCACTAAGAGGGGAAAATTCCTAAAAAATAAAAAAAGAAAGAACAAATAAAAAAAACATGAGACAGTGAATTAGCACAGCCTACTTTTGTCATGCAGTCAATGCATGGCTCTTGTTCAGTGAACTGCATGGAGCTAATCCTACTGTGTGGAATAAGCTTTCAGAATGCTACAGCTGTCTTCCTGCAGTTCACCTGTGCTTTTCCAACACAAAGATCTATATCCTCTTCCCAGTCTCACCTTTCTCCCAAACTTCTAAGGTACCTGGTGTAGCTGAGCTTCCTTCTGTTACACAAACTGATTGCCCCTCCTCCATTTTCAGGTCTCTCTAGTGAATAAACATTTCTTCTCTTAGATCAATCATTTCCTGAACACTCTGTCACATACGATACTTATGATACCGTGCTGAACTATTCTAACTTTATTATATTGCTCTTGGTAAGATGATAATGTTACCTAGAGCTATGTGCGTATGACAGTGCTGTCATTGCAAATAAGGAGAAAGAGAATTTTTCTTGTAGTTCAGAGAAGCTCCTCCTTTCCAGTAAATTCGCCTTTAAACAATCAGTGTGATCACAGATCAGTCCTAGCCCAGCAATGATACAAGGACTTAGTAGCATCACATAGTTTTCTGCTGAAACTGTACCCTGGCACACAGCTGTGCTTTCACATCAAGTCAGGCAGGATGTGGTGCAGACAAGATGGGCACAGCACTCACACTGTGTCACCAATCCATCTTATGAGAGATCAGGAGCCAGTGTTTTCTGCCTTCACACACACACAGTGATGAGAGAGGCAGAGTAGCAACTTGTACTGAAACCGGTGGTTTAACATTGTCCCAGCATCCTACAGGTAACTTGGAAATGACAACAAGAGGCTTGTGCCTTGATACCAAATTAGTATGAAAGATTTCTAGGCCAGAGATTTCCGAAGTCCAATGGTCCTCAGCAGTCATGCAACAAGGTAGAGAGTCAATGACCTCTTAAGGGTCTATAGCTTGATATAATACCTCAATACTAGAATTTTTAGTTTTGTGATGTCAAAAGGCATTTACCCTAATACCTGCACAGGCAAGCTCTGCTTTGGTATCAGGCCAGCAATCTACTGATTCCAAACACAGATCTCAGATCTGTCTATTGATTTCCAAGCAAGAGATGTTCAGCCAGTAGTGTCACAGTATGTTATGGCCTATAAACAAAATCAATTACTACAGCAAATGGTCAGAACATGCAGAAAGGTAGGTAAGTATGGAGTGCTGTGCCATGGAATCACAGAACTATTCAGGTTGGAAAAACCCATTGGGATCACTGAGTCCAACCATCATCCCTATTCTACAAAGTTCTCCCCTAAACCATATCCACCAACACCACATCTAAATGACCCTTCAACACATCCACGGATGGTGATTCAACCACCTCTCTGGGCAGCCTCTTCCAGTGTCTAACCACTCTTGCTGTGAACATTTTATTTCCTAATGTCCAGTCTAAACCTGCCCTGTTACAGCTTGAAGCCATTCCCTCTTGTTCTGTCGTGAATTACCTGTGAGAAGAGACCAGCACCAACCTCTCTTAAATGTCCTTTCAGGTAGTTGTAGAGACTGATGAGGTTTCCCCTCAGCCTCCTCTGTCTCAAACTAAACATGCCCAGCTCCTTCCAGCATTCTTCGTAAGATTTTTCTCTAGGCCTTTCACCAGTGCTTTTGCCCTCCTCTGTCCTCGCTCCAGCACCTCGATATCTCTCCTGAATTGGGGTACCCAACACTGGACACAATACTCTAGGTGTGGTCTCACCAGTACAGGGAGACAACCACCTACTTCTGCTGGTCACACTATTTGTAATACAACCCAGGATGCCACTGGCTTTCTTGGCCACCTGGGAGCTCACATCTGCACTGGTTCAATTCCACCCACCAGCAGTTAAAGCTGAGGAGCTACTGAACACACAGAAAGCCCAGTATCAAACACAATATGAAGTTCTCAGATATGACATCTTCACACAAAAGGTACTGAGCTGTTAACATAGATGTGTGACTTAAAATAAGAATACCAAATGTATGATGGTATTAACTACTGCTCTAGCCTAGCACTATATGCCTTGACATTAATCATAGATCCTAGAAAAATGCATTCAGTTCACAAAAAGTGTGTGTGAGAGAGATCTGCTCAGACCACTGACACAAAGGTGTTGAGTACTAAGTCCCTGGAGATCTATATTTGTACATTAGCTCTCCATAGCTGAGGTAACACTGCAAGTGTGAGCATAGCATGATTCATGCTTTATTTCACTGCCCAGACAAGCTGTCTGAGGCCTCCAGCCAGATAACTGTCCACAGGTGGGAGAAACTCAGATGATATAAACCACTGCTAATCAAATGTAATTTCTATCTGTAAAATGCAGTCTTAGAATTATTCAAGTATTGAAGAAATACTGGATGAGAAGAGATATCTCATTCAGAGTGGATTCCTATGAAAGTGAGATACGTGTGGGGATGGCTGCACCAGGTAATTCTGACCACACTCAGCGTAACCCGCACTATTTTCAGAAACTGAACAGATTTAAAACAACCTGGGTTCTCATGCATGTGGTGGTGCAGACCCCCCGCTTACTGAGCCACCTTGCAATGTTAACACCAACCAACATTGTTCTTGATTCAGTCACAAGGGTGATGTGCCCAACATTGTTTTTGTTCCGATAAGTGCATATAAATAGCAATCCTGAAATGGGGTCCTTTGGAGCACTCCAGGATCCCAGCAAGCTGCTACCCCTGTGTTTCACCAAGAAAGTTTGTCTATCCAATGGGAAAGCATAAGTAGTCTGCTGTTTCTCATATATGCGGCAAATACATCAAATTGTATTAATTTACTATAATTTGATCTTGCAGATGAGTAAGTAGTATATTTAATTGCAACTTCTTTTTGTGCAGTTTGACAATACTAGATATCAAAATGTAATATCTTAATATAGTTTGACCTCTATATCTGTGTGTATGAAGCAATTTACTTTAGAAACTTTGTTAAATCTTTAATTGAACCACTGTCCTTGATTATAACAAACTGTTGCTTATTAATCAAGTATTGTTAGAAAACCATATAATCCACTTTTGTGATTCACTATAATAGTGTCACTCAACCTCAAATTGAAACTGAAATGACCCATTCCTGACAACTTTGTTAATGATTCTTTAAGCAACCCAAAGACCTTTCACTCCTCACTGCAACAATGTGTTGAGTCCTGCATTTTTTTCCTTAATAACTGACTGGGTTGCCTTATGAAACACTGCAGCTGTAACATTCAAATATCTAACACAACCAGCATATGACACAAGGAGCATCATACTAAGAAAACAAACAATAAAATCAGCTAAAAATGCTGCTTTAGTCCTGTATTAAAAAAAAAAAAAAAAAAAAAAAAAAAGTGGAAAACTAATGCTCAAACCCTTTCTGATTCTGTATATCACAGACCTAGAAGCTTTTAGGATTATTTTGGTAATTTGGAGAGCTTTCTCCTCTCATAGTAATAACTTCATCACAGAATCACAAATGCTGGAATCAACAACCTCCCTGGGCAACTCATTCCAGTTCCTCACCACCCTTAGAGTGAAAAATTTCATTCTAATATCTAACCTAAATCTCCCCTCTCTCAGTTTAAAACCATTACCATCTTTTACTAGGTAAACCAAGAAAGAGGATTAGGGATTCTGTTAGTCTGGGATTTATTGCTACAATGGATTTAAAGTCATGAAAACCATCTGCCACAGCACCCAAGAAGAAACTATTACATACTCAAAAAAAAAACCCCAAACAAAACAACAACCTTAGTGATGTATTTTCTGCTTTTTGCAATAGAAGCAAAGCTGTGCCTCCTTCTGACCTCTAGGTTCAACCTTTAAACATTGTTTATTTATTACCAAGTTAATTCAATGACCTTCAGAACACATTTCTAGAGTATCCGCTCACATGTTCATACTTCTGATGCAGTAGAATTCCCTTTTCCTGGGATCTCAGAAGTCCAGAGAGTCGAAAGGGGGTCCTGCTGGAAGGACTGAGAGGGACAAATGTTCAGACTTGACATTGCTGCTAAGCCCAGAGGCCATATGGCTCTCAGTTGCCTCTGTGTAATTTTAGGTGGCAATATATCACAATGTCAGGCAGTACCTCAACGACATTTCATCTCAGTGCTTCCCCCACAGTTCACATCAGGCACAGGAACCATCTTTCACAGAACATGTATACTGTATAGATAGTAAGATATATATGCATCTGAGTATGGAGATACTAACCTGTGCCGGGGACTGGCTACACTGAACAGCCAATTTTTTTCTGAAAATGCCAATGGTTTTCTAGTGTTTCCCTAACAATATTGGGGCTAATCCTAAACAGGCTCTGTAGAAACAAGTATAGGAAACTACACTGATGATGCTGTTACCTCCAAAGGCACGTTTTATGGAGAAAACATCCTGAGACATCTTCTGTATGGATATTGTATGGATTTCTTGGAGAAGTGGATGGTTAGGCTCTGAACTAGCAGAATTCTCTGTATACCAAAATGCCTAGTTCTTTTGTTATTTTAAATGTTAGTTTCTCTTTATGAACTTATTAAACAAATATTTTAAATTATATATTTAACATCTATCAATGTTTCTACCTAGAGCTCTGCAAGATGAATGGACAGAAATTTCTGACTACTAAAAGTAACCATGCATATCACCCATTTCCCATATTTGATCAAGGTTCTTCTGTCATGTATCTGAAAAAGTAGATCTAGATAATATCACATTTCTCTGGACAGTGCACTGACCTTTGTAAAACGACCTACCAGAGATTACTCTTCTTACACAAAACACCAATTTTTCTGATGCCTTCAAGGCAAAAGGTGTAGGCATCCCATTTCTCCAAGTAGCAAAAGAAAATTATACTCAGATATTTATTGAAGGAATAAATACAGCTTTGCTAACTGATCACTTCTGTTCCTTCTAATGGCAACATGTTGCTTCTCCAGCAATTAATACAATGAACATGGCCCATACCAGGGAAAAATGCTGACCAAATGAGAATAAGTGAGCCAATACCTTTTCCAAGCATGTAATGCATTAAGTGACAGCATAATTAATCCTCAGTACATAATCAATGAGGAACGGTAAGGTCTTGTGAAAAATTGAAGACAACAGAATGAGACTGAATTTTCTCTGAGCTAAAATGTGTAGCCACTAGTCAATGAATCCTCCCTCAGGAGCCTGTAACAAATACAAAGAACCAGCTCAAGGACAGCCAGAGTTGTAAATTGAGAGCTATAAAAAAATAATAATATAATGATTGTGCCAGCATGTTTATAATTTATAGGTTGGAGTTACAGGTGAGAAATAGGGGTTAGCAGTCTGTTATAATCTGAACTTGAGTCAGTAAAGCACTGTGGAAGCACTAAATCACCACTTCTCTCATTGCATGTAGTTTAAAAACATATAATAAAACTATCAGACAAAGCCAGTCTCTTTTAGGGTTTGAAACTAGAGCTGTGGATGCCAATTTGTTCAAAGTTAGAGCTCTGCTATAGAGTCCAGCAAAGGGAAGCTCTTAATTTTGTTACAATCTTTTTCCTTTGTGTTGGACACTTGCTATGAAAGTACAAAAAGCACATGGGTCTTTTTCTCATAATTGAGGTAGGGAAGAAACTAAGAGTTCCATTTCACATTACATTTTGGCTTTCTCAAATCCAATTCCATGTTGCTAGTCTAATTCAAGGTACTGAAAAAAACTTTGAATATGCATTTAAATAGACTGAAACTGGAGCCTTCAATCCTATGCAGTGCTGAGTTTCAAATTCCCTTCTCACAGTGGGTGTTTGGAGTAGAGCAAATTAGAGTCTAGGAGGATTCTGTAAATAGAGGAGGCTGCCTCATCGTGCTCTGCTAGGACTGAGCAGCTGTTCCAAAAGGGCTGATATGAAGGTTTTGGGCTGTTTCTTGGAAGTGATTTCCCTTAGAGAAAAGTGAATTAAATGGAGCAACTCTGCATGCATTTGCCAATAACTGGACAGACAGCAGTAAACCTCTCTTACTTTTTTCAGTCTTTCATCTTTCAACGTTTCCCATGCTACCCATGAGCAGAGAAGTCTCTTTTGCCAATCAGTTTTTTTAGATCCTTTACTATGTATAGGAAGGTACTGGAACACAGTATATAAAGAGACCTATATCCATTCAGACTTTCCCTTTATGATAAAAGTATAGCTACAAATACCTAAAAAAACCCAACTTGTAAGCAACCTTCAAGATACTGCCTATTTATCTTGACACCACCACCATTTGAGTCCAACTCATCTTTCCCTTACAACTGATACACTGTATCCTGCAGCCACCCTCACCTGCATAACTTGAACTTTGAAATACCAATTGACATGCAGTATTCTTTGCCCGTGGAAGGATTAAAAAATTTTTCCTGGTCAAACTACTTTTTTGCATGCTGTATCTTTCATTTGAATTCCAACAATTTTCTATGTGCATTTTTCATTGTTAAATACTCCCATGAAGAACAGTTGTAGCATTAATGATAACTAAAAACTACTACTAGAAAAAAAAAATGTCAAAGTATGTCAGTAAGGCATAGAAACTGGTAGCTAGAAAGACTGCAGCCAACCTTTTACACTGAAGGAGTCCAGTGGCACGGTTTTCTTCAGGTATTTAGAGCCCTTTCTTTGAAACAAGCCTAACAAACACTCTGACAGTTGCGTGACAGACAGAAAACCTACCAGGCAAACTCACAAGCTGTGTCTTTGTGGGGGCTTGACAGTACTTTGACTTCCTGTAGTACAAACTAAGTAAACAAATTGAAATAAGAGCTCTCTGTTGTCATACTGTTCAGTAAAAATGTTTAGTTTATACTCAGCTACCCACTAGTCAGTGAAACCTCAAGATAGTGTTAAGCTTTTACTCTGATCTGTCATACGTTCCTGGATATGTTGAGAGAGAAAAACTGGGTAAAGTGAGGTAGTAGATGTATCTGTAAACAAGTCACCTTTAACATTTTACACAGGGTCTTGTCCCTAGTACATAAGTGCGTTAGCATCATGGAATACTTGGTATTGGTAGAAACGTGTAAGTGTTTGATGAATAACTCGACGCCTTCTAAAGACTAAGGTTAACTTTCTGTAGCTACAGCCTAATTGAAGATTGAAAATAAGAGGTAGAGGATAACAGGAAAGTTCATACTTGCTGAATACATATAGTGCCTCCCTTATTCCAGAGTAAACAAACCTAGGAAAAAAAAGCAAAACAAAACAACCCCCCCAAAAAAACAACCAACCAAAACAAAGTAACAGCAAAAAAACACCAAATCACAGATGCCCCATTCTGAGGTAATTTTTTTTAGAGCTAGGATTCACTGTTGAGTTATCAGATGCCATGTTTTGACTGAGGATGAGCACCTAAACCAGTGACAACAATGCTCTCGATTCCCTTCCTCTCCTACCCTGATAGGGAAAGGAGAGAGAGAATAAGGAGAGAAGCTTCCAGATTGTAAACTAAACTAGACAGCTTTAATTAAATACTAATGATAAAAGAAATTATGTACAAATATACAAGAATGCACAGGAATGTGCAAAACCCTATCACTTTCTCCCACACCCAGCAACTCCCGCAGCACTCTCCTGAGCAGTTCTGAAATGTCCTGGACTGCTTCAGAGACAGTGGCAGAGCAGACAGGAGCTGAGGGCAGAATTACGAGGGTCAGGAACACATGAGCCTAGTGACCACCAGTGATGGAGAGATGAAGTCCTGCCTCAATGCCAGCCATAGATGAGAAGAAGAAGCAAGAAGGAAAAGGTTTGGCTTCCATGATCCCTGACTTTATACTAAGTCTTATGTTTATATATATGTATGGAATATCTCTGGCCAATTTTGCTTGTCTGCCTAGTCCACTCCTCCCTATGGGATGGGAGATATGACTCTTCTGTTCCTTTAGTATCCAAAGCAGCAGATTTAACAAGCAGAGCAAAATGTCCTTGGTCTCTCTGCAGTAACTTAAACATTTACGTGTTATCTGTCCACTAGCTGGAAAACTCGCTGCTTAAAAGAGTTAACTGAAGAAAGAAAAATCAGTAAAAATAAAATTGGCTTCATCCTGGCTGAAACCAGGACATCAGCAATCCAGCATCTTATAAGATCCCTCAAATACTATAGGAAAGGAACAGTAAGCCAAGAAAGAAAGGCTCCCAGTCCACTTAGTCTCTGGGCTCATCTCACTTATAGCATGTTGTAATCAACTGAAACTGCTCTTCTGGAAAGTGTGTGATGCATTTAAAATCTACTGTGGTTTACATTTAGCTGTAAACTGAGTTTAAAGATAGCTAACCTAGGACTGGAGTGGCACAGAGGACAGCACATGCTGAAAAGCCCACCCTAGAAGCAATTGCTCTTTCAAGTTCCTTGCCAGCAAGACAGCATAAAGCCTCTGCTGACTGCAGTTGCAGAGTGCAAAAAGCCTAACGAGTACTTACGGAAGGAAACTAGAAGCAGAGAAAAAGTCAGTAAGATAGACATTATTTGAGCAGCCTGCTTATGGGAATTTGGCATTTCTGTAGACCACAGCTATTGTAGGATCACCTAAGGCAGAAGCATCCAAGCTTTCTCAACTCTCCCCATCAGAAGAAACACTTCCAACTTAGAAAACCAAACCACAGTGAGCATAAGGTTAAATGCCATGTGTCCACCATAAATGTCAGGTAACAAATCACCTGGTACATTATTCACAAGCTTCCATTACTGAACGGACTTACTGTACACCAGTTGGTGAAGGCAAATCTGGGCCTGACCAAAGTACGTGTACTATTTTCAGTACACTTAATGGTATGATGGATGTAATAATTAGGGGGGAAGCTGTGTGCAATAAATGGTGTTGTAGGTTTTTTGCTTACTTTGCAAAAAAAAAAATGGATATGAAGTACTTCTTTCACTTGACATATTATTAAGCATACATAAATGCTTGCTCTCCAAACTGTCTTCATTTATTTAGCTAATTCAAATTTTATTTTTGAAACTACCACTGCTTTATTACATGTGCTCAGCTTGGATAGCTGCAAATGGAATATCTTTAAGATGGAGTTGTTTGAAAATGTTGCCTTCAACAGAACTAGATTTAAGGAAGAAATTCCATCTCTCTCGGAAGTGGAAATTAGATGATGTTATAAAGACTTTCTCCATCTCAACTTTGAAACCCTTCAGAATTCAAATTTAAACACCACGGATGCCTCTCTTTTGGGGGGCAAACTTCTCAGGAGGCTTCAGGCTTCTAATAAGAAATTTGTCACCTGTGTGCCAGAGACAAAGCCATAGCTGTCAGCAGCACAAATCCACAGACTTGTGTCAAATTCAAGATAATTCACATGACTCAAGAGATCTGGTGTTTCTTTAATAGATTGCTTTGTTTTCTCTGGAAGAAAAACATACATTTGACCTGTATGCATATTTATATATGACTTGCCATTTATCAATATGTGTATCTTTTTTCTAAAGTCAAGTACCTTCTGCACAAAAACTTCTACCAGGTCATCCCTGAAAAAATTAATAATGGAAAGCTATAATGTGGGACAAACAGCAAATACACTATTAAGCTTCTCTGACTTCAGCTCAATAATCTCCTTAGTGAATTTTCTAAGTTCGCATGAGGTTGTTTTTTTTCCTAATCTCATTAAAGGTTCTTGAAAACAGGAAATTGCCTCCACTGTAAGAGACTGATTTGCTTGCATATAACATGACACTTCTCTGTGGTTGCAGTTGTAGGAATAAACATGAGACGGGAAAGATTTTTCTTTTTCCAACAGATTTACACAGAACACACAGCCTTCAAACAAAAGAGTCATGATGTGCACATACCTTAGGCACACGGTGTGAGCTAGCTAGGATCAAAATGCAACTGCTGTTCCAATGAGTGGGACATACAGATGTAAACAAGTCCTGGCTAGAGCTCTCTTACCTCCTGTTATGGAATGAAAGATATTCCTTTCCATGAGAAATTTTTACTTTCCATACAGATCTGAAATCCTTCTGTCCACACAGTACTTCCCTGCCAAATGTGCTTGGGTGAAATATAGCTTTTTAAAAACAAATTTAAAAATTTTCTGTTAGAAATATTTTCCATAAATTGAGTGCTTCTCAACCAATTTTAATTTAATTCAAACCCTGCCATTTTGGTTTTAAAAAAAAATTCTGGATGATTATATGAATGTAGAACATTACTTCAGATTTTTGACCGCTGCCTATTATGTTTATATCCGCTGTCCATGCTCTTGTACATAGCACATGGTCTTTTTAGCTGAGAATATATTATATTGCTTTTTTCTATGTTACCTGTAAAACCTAAACAGAGAAGAAAAAAATTCAGAACCACATAAATATAAGCAATCTGCAAGATGTCAGCTGCATTTTCTCTCTCTGGGACAAACAATTAATGGCTTACTGCTTCTGTACATTCAGCAGCAGCTAAGGGGTTCCTTGCACCATCTGTCCTTCCTGCAACTTGCTATAAGCTGGACCAGAGTTTACAATTAAAATGGTACCAAGGAACGTCTCAATACATAGAGCTCGAAGCTGGGCTTTTCAAAGCTGCCTGTGTTCTCCAGACAGCTTTGAAATTTCACTTGTGGTGGTAAAACATTGCTGTGCAATTCTCAAATCCTGCCCTCACTGAATATACAGGCAACTTTCACTCTTGGCCCCTTGTCAACATTGCAGCCGTTGCAGGTCACATTACATACAATTGACTAGCCATGGTTTCTCTTGCTCCAGAGAAGGGGTTCTATGCATATCAAAGAGCATAATCTGGCTCTGTGGATGAAGAATCTCTTAATTGAACTGACACACAGGTCTCAATACTCAGTACCATATAGTGGAAGCAGAGGGAGAATACCAATGACTTTATACCTACGTGTCTACTCTATAGTGTGCTCTCTGTACAAAGTTTTCTTGCAACTGAAAGGGAAGAAATGCTAATTAAACAAACTTTTGATTCCATTTTTGTTGGTTGAATACTTGTGAGAATAAGAAATAAATGGAAGGTGTGGCAACTTCTAAAGCAGACAACATTCCTTCCACTGGGGAACAGTTAACTGGTACTACAGAATGTGTCTAAAATATTGATTTAGTTTGTGTGGATAGGGAAGCAAGTCCCAACATGCTTTCATCTGTTCTTAAATATAAATGAAAACCCAATGCATTTACTGTAAGGTCACAGTGGGAACAAAGAGGATCAGCTAACGCATATGCAGCTTGTGATTTATATTCAAATCCCACAGATAGCAAGAAAACACAGACTGGTAGCATCATCTTACAATCAGGTGTTGGATCATGTAGTGCATCTAAGAATGCCAGCAGAGTCCATGGCAGTTTCTTTCTCTGCATTCTGCAACCAAATCTTATTCAACAATCAGACATTGGCCTTTTCTATCCTTCAGTGCATGCAGCCATATGGAATAGTATCTTATGTAGTCTTAAGAAGTTTTAAGGCACTTAATTATCACAATCTTGACTGTCTTTAAAATCTCATTTAAAAAATGTAAGAACAGAAGATGCATATGACCAATGTAGTTCTCCAGGAGTCAGCCACAGAGCTGTAATCACTCTTATGCACATGGAATGATAATTGAGAGATTAACTGTTTGTTCAGAATTTGGGGAGGGGGAAAGGTGCAAACTTGCAACAGTCATTGACAAGATAAAGAATACTTTCATGAAGTGTAGGTATCAAGTTAATTTGATAGGTAATTCTGGGAACTCTGTGGATACTCAGAAGGTTTAGCCAACAAGATTTCAGCAAGGTTGTTAGTTGCCTCTCCATCTGCTTCACAAAGATCTCTTGGCAAGCTTAACTCTATTTCCAGTTGCTAAAGAGACACTTTCAGCCTCAGGATGAAAATAATTCTGGTCTTTCCTTGCAATAGATAGCATTGTAACTTAATTCTTACATAATTTTCACTGTTGAGGTTGTGTTTGGAAGCTGAATTCACAAAGTTGCTCACAAAAACAACTAGCACTTTATAAGACAAATATTAAAATTAAAAACAGAAAAAAATGTCAGAAATAACTGCAAAACATGGCTGTCTGGGGTTTCCTTGGTTGATTAAGCAGCCAAAGGAAAGCAAGACACAACAAATAATTAATCTGACACATATTTTCTTTCTGCTCATAGAATATCCTCTAGTATTTTGTTAAAACCTCAGGAATACTCCCTTTTTAAGCAGATAGTTTCCCTAAAAAACAAGCCACATTCTGAGCTTTCTTAGCATGTTCAGTACTCCAGAGTAAGTGAGCTGCGTAGCAGAACAGAAATGGAGGACAGCAATTCTGGCATGTACATCACCGAGTCTAAATTTAATATTAAGCTTCTGTGAGCATACATTCATAAAACTTTGAAGTGCATTCCTTTCCCTGCTCTTCCCTGAGGAACTGACCAGCAGAACAGAATCATGTGAATGATCATGAAAAAGAGGAGCATGAGAAAAGCAAATTAACTCAGTGTAGTGCTTTGAACTAAAAAGAAAAGCATTTGGGAAAGTTCGGATTCAGGGTATGACACTGCAGATTTACAGAATGGTAAAGCGGAGAAATTCAGCTATTCTCAAATGTGTTGAGTAGAATATCTATATGCTCATCATCCAAGAAGCTGAAGTAAAGATAATATTGTTTGCTCAGCCATTGTTCAGACTTGCAATTTATAGGAGTGAAGTTAAAGAGGCATAAAGCCTAATACTGTGTGCCCTTACTAGTGGCCCATCTTTTCCTTACATGCATTAGGCTGAAAATTCTCAGGTCAGCGATGCTGACCCTCACAGCTCCCCACTCCACACTTAGATGGCCTTGGCAGGACAGCACAGCCCTACTGCAGAAATTAAGGAGTCAGAAAGGGGAAAAAAAAAAAAAAAAAAAAAAAAAAAAAAAAGCATAATTTAAGTCAGTTACAGACAAACAAAATGCAACCTGCTTCTTCAGAAAGTGCATGCTGGTCTCAAGTGTCTCTTCTTGACCTTTGTTACTTCTACCAGTCATGATTCAGTATATTCCAGAATTAGGAGTGTACATACTCCCTTTTTTGGACCCTCTTCATATGCACTACAATGTAGTCTTTCAATGCAGATCCATTTCAAAGAAAAAAATCATCACATCATGTATCTTTCCAGCAGCTACAGAGCTCTACAGAACACAGTACAGCTTGCTTTCCTAGGATGTGAAAAACCTTAATTACAAACACAAACCAAAGTTAACTCACTGACACCTCAGGTCTACGCTCAACTTTGCCTCAGGTTACCACATGTGCAATGGCAGTCTTAGATAACAGAAGCACAGGCCACAACTAATTAAAATCATATTGATTTTACTCTGTATCACAGTGGTGATATAAACACTGTTAGCATTCTTGTCATGGAATGGAAAATGCTAAGACGTTGTATGAATACAATACTTTCATTTTCTATAAGATACCATCAGAAATTGCAACAGGTAGATATCTAATCGGCTGGCAAAGCAGATGGTTCTTTAGAGACTTTGACTGATATTTTTAAAATAATTTAACCCAATAACTACACTGAAATAATTCACTGCTTAGCTACTGAAAAATGCTGGGACATCTCAGTGAACTCAGGATAGGAATATGTGCAAATAATACTCCCATTCTGCTTGCAAGTTGGGGCTTAAGGGGAAAAATTATGCATAGTAATTCTTCCCTCCCTCATAATTCCATAAAGTTCAAACATTTCCTTCTGTCGCTTGTACTATGGCTGCACCATCCTCTGCATTTACCCAGACACTTGAAACAGTCCACAAAGCCCACCACCAACTCTATAAAATTCCACAGAATATTGCTGGAGAAAAGAACCCTATCTGGTGGCTTTTCAGTTGCTGCAGCATTCTTCAGATCTGCCAGAGGCATGACAAATTTCTTAGTCAATGTATTTTAAGATGGATTATCCTGTTCAGAAAATGTCTGTGTGAGGATGGTTTCTGGGAAAAAAAAAAAAAAAATCCTTTACAAATCTTGTTCCTGCTTTGCTTTTCATAATAAAAATGAGAAGAAATATTCAGAGATAATTCCTGTACTCATAGCTAATAGGGAGAAAGGACAATTTAAGTTTATGTGATAGTTATAAGAAGAGTTAAATGGTCTTCAAATTTGTTTTGTTATTCCACACGCACACATATACATGTATACTCACATATTCCAAAGACTATGGAGATTAACTTATAATAACTACTTGTCCACCTTTAGAATGATAATATTAGGAGAATTTTTCAAAGTTCTGCATGACTGAACCCCACATATTTCATGAAGATAATTAACCACTGAAGAAAGCTTCCAGCAATTTAACAGATACAAGTGAAAATTTAATGCTTTGGAGGCATATCAAGCATTAGAGGATAACTTAACTACTGAATTATCCACTAACCTTCTCTTCCAGCTCTGCCTTGGGGATACTACAAAAGTTGTTTCAAAAATGAGATGGAAGGACCTGAAGAAAAGCCATGTTAAAACTTAGAAAGGGCAGCCTAGATCTTAACCTTATCTAAATTAACTTGGACTTGCATAGGATGGGAAAAGGTTGATGTGGGAGAACAAATTGTGACAATGATCAATGCCTTGACTTGCCAGCCAATAAACCACTTTTATTGGACAAGTCTTCAGTGACAACAGAGTGACTTAGCACTGAGATTGAGTCACCACAGAAAAAGTGTCTTCTGACTCACCTAGGCAAAAAAAATTTCCTTGTATAAGCACTGTCCTCTTGATTTGCAGAAATATAAATAAAGATCTTTCTCAGCTTCCAAATACAAAAGCAGATACAATCCCAAACCTTCTGGATAGCACTATAGTCAGTAAATCATCTCCCCATTCAAATTTTTTCCTTAAGATAGCATGCTATGCTGCCAAGGGCAGACCTTCAGGATTTAAAAAAAAAACTTCCATCAACATCTATTGATTCTCCCTGTGAACGTAAGTTCACGGCCTGTCTGGAGAAAAGAAAAGCTCAAGTGCAGGGCTGCTCCACTTCTCCAGTGTGTAATGGGCAGATGTCAGGGGCAGATTGTTCTCCCTGCCCTTGCAACATGGCTGACTTGGGAACTGCAGATGGGGAGCTCAGAGCAGAAGGGAGGTAGTAAATGTGGGCATCCCGCTGCAGCAGCACTGCAGAGCGGAAGCTGCAGAGTGAGCCTGAGGGCAGTTCTTGCAGTCAGCCATACCCAGACCCATCACTCCTGGTGGCAATCAAGAAATATATCTGGGGACCTTTGTTCTTAAGGTGCTTTTTCCTGTTCTTTTCTTAACAAAGGAAAAGCCTAACTTAAAAAGAAAAAAAAAAAAAAAAAAGAGCAATCCATTTTAGTGACCTTGGTCACACAAGCCAGTACTTTTAAACAAAGATTTTTACGTCTAATCATAAACTTTCCAGAAATAATTTCCTGCTGCTGCCCTCTCCAGTTTTTTCTACTCTCTAGCTGTCACAGGAGAGGAGCCAGCAGCCTGAGTAAGATCACTGTACTGCTGCCAACTTGAAAAAGCACCAAACAAAAAATACTTCAAATAAAGTACAACTCTATGCACACAGATTCAGCAGAGCTGCATGTGCATTCTGAAGGGTCTTAAAATTTATATTATACTCTTTACAAATGTTAACTGCTTAGTTGTTACACTTCATAGGAGGTAAAGGCCTAAAGGATTCATAGATGAATTCACTTGATATTTTTGGTTTTCAAGAAGGATAAGGAGGATAAAGGCTTAGAGCTTACAAAAATGAGAACAAAAGAGCAATGGTACTCAGTCTACTAAATCTCTTACAAGGGTTCTCACATGGATGTGCAATATATTTGTGACTTGCTACAAAAAGATGGGTTATGACCTCTAAGATAGGAGTATTTAGAAATACATGTCTCCTTCTCAGAGGTTTCTGATATTCCAAGCAGTGTTTGCTTAAGCATGTATACTAAAAGGAAGCTTTCTGCACCTTTTTTAATTGGTCACAATGTTTTCCTTTTCAGGCTTGCAAATCAAGTCGTACTTGTAAAAAATTCTCAATGCATCTCAGAGTCATGTAATAGTCTAAAGAGCACTTCTGCTTTATAGATGGCACGACCAGGTTTTCTCAGGAGTTCAGGCCTTTCTCTCTTCCTCAGTATATTGAGTACATTTGAACCTTTGCCCCACCTCATTAATTAGTTCAGTTCTCCAGACACTCTGCAAACTCCATCCTCTTCCCAGGAAGCCAGCCTCCAAGAAAACAAAGGACAAGTTCAAGCCCTTCTTTCAGGTTCTTTCTTAAAGGTCTGTCAATCTTCTCCTTCTGAGGCAAATCCTGGAGTCTTGAGGGACATCATACCTACCCTTTTCTGTCAATGTGCTAAAAATCTCATCTATCTTTCAACTATTCCCCTTTTATTTAACTCTCTGTTCCCCTCACACTCCTGGATACTCTAATATCTCTACATTGAATTCTCTAATTTATTCTTCACATAAACTCTAGTTCCCCTTCCTGCACTGGGAGTCTCTTGGCCTTTCAACTGCCAGAGCACATTTTCACCGGTCTTATTGCCAAAGTCCTCAGCTCAAGGTTTTCCTACCTCATTTCACTAAGGAGATCCAACAGACAACTGTCCCCACCTCAAGAGCTTGCTCCACTCGTCTTCACTCACTGCAAAGAGATTTAAATCTCTTTTGTCCCTCTGCACTGCACATTGCCACCAGCTGTTGTCTTGGCTACTGCAGGAACAAGTATTCTTTCTACTGCAACTTTCTTGAAAGAACAAGCGCAATCTCCTTCCAGTTTCCTCATACACAATCACTATTGTGCATACTACAACATGCCAACCTCTCTCCTCACTTTTGTTTTCCTACACCTTGCTGTCCAATGCCTTGAAATAATTTCATAAGCTTTCAGTATTCATTGCACTAGAAGCATGAGACATCTGTAAGAAAAATACTTCTGAGATAATTCAAAAGTAACATCCTTTGTTTACACTGCCCAGGCTCAAGAAAGCTTTTAGACCTTTGCACTTTGGCTTTCCTTTCAACAAAGAGACAGAAACCTGTATTTGTATTCTCCCTAACTGAAAAACTATTATGAGTGACATTTATTTTTAATCCATCTGTGACACTGTACTTTACAAGCTGTTCACTATAATTCTACTTTTTTACCCCTCAGACTTATAATCATTTTTAGTTCTCAGGGAAGGAGAAAAAAATTGCAAGGCAAGAACCAAGTGCACAGAAATGGCATGTCCAACCGCAATTACTCTCATGGCAGCTGAATATTCCAATCAAATCCTGAATATCTGGAGTTTTAAAAGTTTTTATATCCTAATTTCTCAATTATTATTATCCTCTGTTATATGCATATTTTCTATGTTTGCACTAGGAAAAAGGTATTTCCAACGGAATAAGGGATTTGTAGGAGATTGTTGTATAGTCCTATTAATAATATAAAATCAGTCTAAACCTCAAAGTAATTCTGTTGACTCATGGGACACTAAACATGATTATTAAACATGCCTAACATAAAGCCTTTTTTTTTTTTTTTCCCTGAGTTCTCCTTCAAATAATTTTCATTGTCTGATTTAGAATAATTCAACATAAGATACGAGTTTTTCATCTAGGTAGCCACTACCAACTCAAACATCAAACTGACTTCGCTTCCAATATGTAGGAAAGTGAGCTTAGGTTGTTAAACTTTCCTTAAATTAGAAACATTTTATAACCTAGAAAGAACAGCTCTGTCTTTAACATATTAAATTCTTTCACCACCGTAAAACTCAGACGTCATACCATGTATTTCAGGTTCAGGTCATAGAACAGATGGAGACTAGATTTTCTGACTTGAAATATGGGCCAAATGTATGCCTGTGCATCATCTGGAATAGATGGACTGCACAAAATCTTTAGCTAGATGCGAGAGTTACTTATGACTTTTACTCACACTGACTGCATGTAACACTGATATTAACTGGAAGAGAGCATACATTGAGATGGTTGGTTATTTTCTAATGAAAAACAGGTGGGTGGGTGGGGCTGCACACTCAAAGTAGAAAATATTTCTAAATTATCCATGGATAATCCTCTCATGTACACATGGATATGTGTGCTTAACATGCACATTTTTTCAAATGGGATTATGGAATTTTTTCATTTGGGATTTTCAAATGGGAGATAAATGAAATTCATGCCAAAACACCTTTACTTATGTTAAAAACCAACATACATTTGAAATGTGAGGAAAAGATGTGTTGTTTGTTTTTTCTAAAAACTACTTTACTCATAATATTTGTAATAACTCTACACTATCATTTCAGAAGCAGTATATACAAACTATGAAAAACCCAGCACTGAAAGCAGCAATACATTGTTGCCTTTCACAACAGAAATCCAATGGTCCTAAGCTTTTCTTTTTTTTTTAAGAGAAGCAAAATTTCAATTTATTTTTAGTAACAAAATAAACTCATAAATGCAAGCCTACACAAACATATATATTTTGGGGTTAATGCAAAGTGATGCATCAGAGAACATGAAAGGTCTTCGAAATATGTCGCAAGCTTGCAGGTTCTTGAGGAATATTTAGAAGCAGAGAATAAGAAATGGTACACAAATGGTAACTTATTTTTCTTTTGATTTTTTTTCTGTGCACTGATATTTGAGTTTGTCAAATGTTATTGGCTAGTATTTTTTCATGAATGGGCACTAGGTGCCACTGTTCTGCTGCACAGAAAAAGAGCTGAAACAACATTTTTTTTGGTAGTAATAAGATTTTTATTATTAAAGTATGTGTGCTACTGCTGTATATACCCGTCTTTTAGAAATGACACTGCTTCACATCTTGTTGTGAGGTTTTTTCATAGCAGAACAATAGGAAAAGTGGCACTAAGAGATTGGAAAACCTGTTTAAACTCAAGTGGCAATATAACCTCAGAGCAACTTTCGTTAACAGGGTATTTTCTACTTAATAAAAGATATACAGCAGCTGAGAGACTGGGTATCCAGGCTGAGGTTTGATATGCATTTACTGAATGACCCTGCAGAACTCACCAAGGACAGATTCTGCCCCACCGTGCGTAACTGCTTTTACATTATACATATATATGTCAAATGTCCAAATGTACACGGAAACAGATTCTAATAGGCCAATTGGTTTTTAGAACATATAGGATGTGTGTGCAGCTGCAGTAACTCTGCATATGTAATTGTGTAATTACTAACACCGTGAGCCCGTGACAGAGCATTTCTGAATTTAAGAAAACATATTCTTAACCTCTCACTCTTATTTTCTTGTTAGGAATGAGGGTTAACAATGAGTATGTACTTCATGACAAGAATAACACTGCAGGGAGAGACCTTTGTACACAGGTTTTGGCATTTGCAATAAGTAGCCTCAAGAAGCTCAAGTAAAACTTGCCAATTTAGCAGCAGACAACTGCACCCTGGAGTGGAAGAGGACAGAGGGTGGTATTAGGTGCTTTAAGCTGTCACTTTCCTTCCAAGTTATTTAACTTCAGTAGTAAATGCTGCCAGTTGTTCTTAGCTGCCATACAAATACATTTAAGGTCTAAATCAAGCTCCCTAAGGCCAGGGAAGAAAGGTAGGTTCAAATGCTGCCAGTCTGAAGTATGAACTAGTAAGCAAAAACAGGAAAGAGGTATTGAAAACTGCATTCTCTGAAATCTCAGGAGACATTTTTACAATATGAAAATAATCAGAAAGAACATATCAGCCTTGACTACACAGTAACACCTTTACGCTAATTCAGGAAGAAAGATCTTTCCAATTATGTAGACAGTTTACAGCATTAAAAAAACACTACAAAGGGAAACAAATGAAATTTTGTAAAGTTTGTTGCAAATTTGTCAGATTATTGAGGCAATTATCTTTAGGAATCTTACTTAATGTTTCTAATATATTACACTGCCCAAATGTGAGCTGGTAGTTATTAATTGTATTGTTCAGGTGCATACCTGAAACAGTCTCAGAAACACTAAAAGACCTTAGACAGACATTTTTAATAAAAGAATTGGGGTAGTCTTCTTAATCCACTGCATAAGCAAAAATGCTATTACATTCTACACAATTATTTTCAAAAAGTGAAAATAACATTGTTCATGTTTTATAGCATTCTATGTACAATGCTAATCAGAATCTTTTTGTTTCAAAAGCAATTCAGAACTCTATAGAAAATACTGTGCCCATCTCAAGTACCTCACAGGATTTTGAAAAGGCATTTGGATAGATAATTCAGATCTACATAATTATTTTTATATCTATCTATTAATCCCAGACAATATTCCCAGGTCTTTACCTAAGAACAAAACAGTTTGGTGTCACCATTTTCAGGGCAGTTAGATACCCTGCTGTGCCCACCAGATGTTTAGAGGAAGACTGTCCATCCCACTTCCTTTCAGTCACTGGCAACTTGTAATTCCCTGTACTTAAATTCCCTCACCTATCCTCTGAAGTGTTCCTAGTCCTCATAAAGTTCAACAATAAAAAAGCACAGCAGGGCAATAAATAGCTTGAATGGAGTCCTTAAAATTCCCTGTAGGTTACCAGGTGGGTAGCAAGTAAGTGAGAGAGAGAGATGACAAGATTGTCTGCACTCCTTGCCTTTTCGTATTTGGAGTTTAATAGGAGGTAAAAATTGGTTTCTCTCTGGTGCTGTCTTCCCTCTCCTGAATTGACCAGCTCAACTACTGCCCAGTGAAAACTGACAGGTGAAGGGCAGATCACAGCAGAGACAGATATGACCTTAGGGCACTTCCAGCTGTCCTTGCTATATTGAATGCTTTGGAAACAGCATCTACTTTGAGACAACAAAGATCGATTTTATGAAAACCAGTGAACATCCTTGGCCTACATAATTTGGGTGCACCTGAAAAGTTAGAGGAAACAATCTAGAAATGACAAAAGGTTAAATTGTAAAATATCCAGCACATGTTCATATTGCACGTTGTATGCTTGGCCAAACAGATGAATTCAAGTTCACTAGCAACAGTAAGCTGGGAAACTTTTAGGACTATTCAAATTTTGTTTCCCTTTGTGTTTTCTAAGCTACTATTATCCTGATAGGGTTGGAACAAATTTTGACCATTTTTTCCTCTCATTATATTCATAAACAACACACAAATGTGACTTGGGTATAAATCCAGATACCTGTCTGAAGCAATCTATGCTGAGATTAAATGCATTTTCAATTAATAGTTAGACCTGCTTCCTATATCCTAGTTGAATGGTCATACAGCACATCCTTTGTTTTAAAGCAGGCAGAAGATGAAGACCTACAGTAAGAGAACATTTCATGCTTTGGTGAAAACAGGCACACATATGGTTTTACTTCCCTAATTTCATTACTGTTCAGCTCTTCTTAGCAACAACTGTCTCTCCCATAATACTTCCAAGTGCCCTGAAATACTCTAAGTGAATTTGGTAACTAGCAGACCACTGTGTTTTCCTCTTTAGCATGAACTGCCTTGTTTCACTTGCCTATCATACCAATGTGATATGGCATAATGCAGCATATCACACTGTAACAAGTCAGGAAAGACTGAGAAGACCACATGTTTGTTTTTATACTTAATTCCCAATAGCCTGTGTATTGTCCATCACACAACCCAGGCAATTTAATAGCACAGCTGCTCAAGAAGAAAGTGAAATGGCAACTTCTTATGAGTTTAGAAAGTTGTTGCTTATCTGTGGATATGCCTCTATTTGTAGACATTTCTCAAGGCCCATAGCTTTTATGAAATTTAATATAACAACTTAAATGGTTTGGCAGCATTTAAATATCTGAACTAACTGCTGTTGAAATGATTGAACGCTGACACCTAAGAGTCGGAAATCAAATGCAGCTGTGGACACACAAACACTGAAAAACCACAAAATTTATTTCTCAGGAATTTAATATCAAAAGTCAACCATCTTTCTGATGAAAAGCTGAATAGATAGCTATTATTTATCATCATAAGACATTTTCTCTATTGTACACATATCATTGTCCAAAATGAGCCTAGAGCCTGGAGGAGATACACAGCCCTAGATGTTTTCCCAAGCCAATCACTATAGCAAATTCCAACTCAGCAGAAGAATGTCAAGAACGGAACTGAGGTTTCAGCCTACCTTCAGTAAGCATGCCTCAGTACTGGGCTTACAGGCCCTACATCCATTCTGTTTATGTGCTAAGGGAGCATAAAACAAAAGGAAAAATACACAATAAACTAGTTGTACTTTTTCTGACACAGCTTGTTTTACATCACAAGCAAGCAGCTTTCTCAGGAGAGAGGCAGGACCTAGATGCAGAATATTCCTGGGGGAAACCCAAAAATAGTTCCTAGGAAGCAGAGTTAGCTCAACCTGAATCTACACAGAGATGAGACATTTTATCACAATTTTACACATTCTGCCAGGCAAAGCTGAGGTGAGGGCAGCTCTCTGATCTCACAGTCGTTCTGAAGCAGTAAAGAGTATCTCACACTGTAGGTATAATGTGTAAAATATTTCTCACTTTAAAAAATTGAAGTACGTAACAGAACTAGGTAATATTAATATACCTGAACTCTTCATCTCATTTCCCCTTACTTAGGACAATTATTTAACATTAAAACAGTAAAGCCTGACTCTTGTCATCAGAGGATCCCCAAAGAGCTCTGCACTACCTACCACACCGTACAAACTGTACTTTGTATCTATGGCACAAAGCACTGTGGCCAAGGTAGCAGCACAGGCAGAACCCAGATCTCCCGGTTCCTAGTGCAATCCTGCATCCACTGTGAGTGTGAGGGGAGGAAACATAGGAAGGCTGAGCATGATGCCATGGTACAGAAGAGCCTCTGCTGGGTAGCACTGGCTGTTCATATATTAGTTATATTTTCAGATTATGTCTTTCAAGCCTGGTCCAGGTTTCCATTTCTATTTGCTATGCCTTGTATCAGCCTGAGGGTGGCTAATAAATTTCATATTTTTATTTCAATTTTCTTCTTGTAGCAATTGTTTTATATTAAATAAAAGCAGTAATGTATAAAAGTCCAGGCAGTGCTGAACCTAATATGGTTGTTTTCATACCATGATACTAAAAGTAGTAAGAAGCATCCAGGGAAATGACCTTTAGTCCTATAAAATTAAACACTTAAAATAAGGGTAATTTGGTGCCAGCCAAAACCTATTTTACCTTGCCCTTAATGGAAAAGATGCACCAAATTGCATTGTGTGGTTGCTTGATCAAGTACAGGTTAGAGGTCAACACAAGCTCTATAAATCACTGTATTCCTGGATAGAAGAAGCAAAGTTACTAGGGGAAAAAAAACACAAAAACCCAACTAAACAAACAATAAAATCCTAACACTGAAAATCTCTGGCTCTACGTCCTGCACCTATTTCTTCCAACTCTTGCTGAATATGTCCATAAAGGACAAGACCCTGCTTGATGATTATAAACTACCCATGTATTATTAGTACTTTTAAATATGTGTACAGAAGCTCTTTGTGTTAGGTGAAGTACAAACAAAATCTGTTTCTCTTCAAAAAGACATTATACCCTCAAATAATAATGCACTCCTAGATTTGTCAAATAAATGTTTTGCTCACACCTTACAGAAGCCTTACTTCAACATCTAACCACTACAAATGCCTATATGAGCAGTATTTGAGACATTCTAGAATACCGTGAATGCATGGCAGACAGTAATGAATGCTTTACTTTTAATTGAAATATATATCTATTGCTTCTATAATCCATAAATCATTCCAACAGAAGAAAGCACATCACATGAAGAATTTTATACATTTCATGCTAAAATAAATGCATCAACTATTAAAATAAATGTGTGTATTACAGGAAAAATTGATCAAAATCTTATACAATATTTCATTCACCAAATCAGACACATCCTTGTTGAATCAGAGCTTATTCAATACAGAATGAGATGCATCATCTATCAAAACAGATAACTCCTACAGTAAATCAAACCCACCATCTGATTCAAATATGTCTCCTACCGAATAAAAAATATCAGCCAATCCATCAGTTATATGGCATCAGATACATGGCATTTTAAAGAATTACTGAACAGAATGCATCTGGATTTAACAAGGATAATGTTTAAACTAAATTTTTTTTAGACAAAGAGATCAGCGCTTCGAGACTGCCATGCAGGCTGATTCTTGCAATACAGACTGCTATTATAGTAACATTTCCCAAGAGTGCCCTTTCTTTAAGGCACATGGGTAGAAGGTGCTTTCTCCATCTCAACAGAAAAGGAGGTTTCCGTTCCACTTTCCAAACCCCTATCACCTAGGATCAAGCTTTAAGCAGACACACAGTGTCCCCAGCTTAGCTGTGCCACTTCATTAAAGGGAAGTACCAACTCTATCCTAATGCGTTCAGAACACCACAATCCATGTACCATTAAATGTAGAGATGCAAATATTATCAACATCAACTCAAAAATTCTGGACAGCGAGCATGGGCCATCCAACAACAAACTAACAGGGTGATACCCTGGAGTATTTTTTATTGCAGCCATTCTGTTGACTCATGGGACACTAAACATGATTATTAAACATGCCTAACATAAAGCCTTTTTTTTTTTTTTTCCCTGAGTTCTCCTTCAAATAATTTTCATTGTCTGATTTAGAATAATTCAACATAAGATACGAGTTTTTCATCTAGGTAGCCACTACCAACTCAAACATCAAACTGACTTCGCTTCCAATATGTAGGAAAGTGAGCTTAGGTTGTTAAACTTTCCTTAAATTAGAAACATTTTATAACCTAGAAAGAACAGCTCTGTCTTTAACATATTAAATTCTTTCACCACCGTAAAACTCAGACGTCATACCATGTATTTCAGGTTCAGGTCATAGAACAGATGGAGACTAGATTTTCTGACTTGAAATATGGGCCAAATGTATGCCTGTGCATCATCTGGAATAGATGGACTGCACAAAATCTTTAGCTAGATGCGAGAGTTACTTATGACTTTTACTCACACTGACTGCATGTAACACTGATATTAACTGGAAGAGAGCATACATTGAGATGGTTGGTTATTTTCTAATGAAAAACAGGTGGGTGGGTGGGGCTGCACACTCAAAGTAGAAAATATTTCTAAATTATCCATGGATAATCCTCTCATGTACACATGGATATGTGTGCTTAACATGCACATTTTTTCAAATGGGATTATGGAATTTTTTCATTTGGGATTTTCAAATGGGAGATAAATGAAATTCATGCCAAAACACCTTTACTTATGTTAAAAACCAACATACATTTGAAATGTGAGGAAAAGATGTGTTGTTTGTTTTTTCTAAAAACTACTTTACTCATAATATTTGTAATAACTCTACACTATCATTTCAGAAGCAGTATATACAAACTATGAAAAACCCAGCACTGAAAGCAGCAATACATTGTTGCCTTTCACAACAGAAATCCAATGGTCCTAAGCTTTTCTTTTTTTTTTAAGAGAAGCAAAATTTCAATTTATTTTTAGTAACAAAATAAACTCATAAATGCAAGCCTACACAAACATATATATTTTGGGGTTAATGCAAAGTGATGCATCAGAGAACATGAAAGGTCTTCGAAATATGTCGCAAGCTTGCAGGTTCTTGAGGAATATTTAGAAGCAGAGAATAAGAAATGGTACACAAATGGTAACTTATTTTTCTTTTGATTTTTTTTCTGTGCACTGATATTTGAGTTTGTCAAATGTTATTGGCTAGTATTTTTTCATGAATGGGCACTAGGTGCCACTGTTCTGCTGCACAGAAAAAGAGCTGAAACAACATTTTTTTTGGTAGTAATAAGATTTTTATTATTAAAGTATGTGTGCTACTGCTGTATATACCCGTCTTTTAGAAATGACACTGCTTCACATCTTGTTGTGAGGTTTTTTCATAGCAGAACAATAGGAAAAGTGGCACTAAGAGATTGGAAAACCTGTTTAAACTCAAGTGGCAATATAACCTCAGAGCAACTTTCGTTAACAGGGTATTTTCTACTTAATAAAAGATATACAGCAGCTGAGAGACTGGGTATCCAGGCTGAGGTTTGATATGCATTTACTGAATGACCCTGCAGAACTCACCAAGGACAGATTCTGCCCCACCGTGCGTAACTGCTTTTACATTATACATATATATGTCAAATGTCCAAATGTACACGGAAACAGATTCTAATAGGCCAATTGGTTTTTAGAACATATAGGATGTGTGTGCAGCTGCAGTAACTCTGCATATGTAATTGTGTAATTACTAACACCGTGAGCCCGTGACAGAGCATTTCTGAATTTAAGAAAACATATTCTTAACCTCTCACTCTTATTTTCTTGTTAGGAATGAGGGTTAACAATGAGTATGTACTTCATGACAAGAATAACACTGCAGGGAGAGACCTTTGTACACAGGTTTTGGCATTTGCAATAAGTAGCCTCAAGAAGCTCAAGTAAAACTTGCCAATTTAGCAGCAGACAACTGCACCCTGGAGTGGAAGAGGACAGAGGGTGGTATTAGGTGCTTTAAGCTGTCACTTTCCTTCCAAGTTATTTAACTTCAGTAGTAAATGCTGCCAGTTGTTCTTAGCTGCCATACAAATACATTTAAGGTCTAAATCAAGCTCCCTAAGGCCAGGGAAGAAAGGTAGGTTCAAATGCTGCCAGTCTGAAGTATGAACTAGTAAGCAAAAACAGGAAAGAGGTATTGAAAACTGCATTCTCTGAAATCTCAGGAGACATTTTTACAATATGAAAATAATCAGAAAGAACATATCAGCCTTGACTACACAGTAACACCTTTACGCTAATTCAGGAAGAAAGATCTTTCCAATTATGTAGACAGTTTACAGCATTAAAAAAACACTACAAAGGGAAACAAATGAAATTTTGTAAAGTTTGTTGCAAATTTGTCAGATTATTGAGGCAATTATCTTTAGGAATCTTACTTAATGTTTCTAATATATTACACTGCCCAAATGTGAGCTGGTAGTTATTAATTGTATTGTTCAGGTGCATACCTGAAACAGTCTCAGAAACACTAAAAGACCTTAGACAGACATTTTTATTAAAAGAATTGGGGTAGTCTTCTTAATCCACTGCATAAGCAAAAATGCTATTACATTCTACACAATTATTTTCAAAAAGTGAAAATAACATTGTTCATGTTTTATAGCATTCTATGTACAATGCTAATCAGAATCTTTTTGTTTCAAAAGCAATTCAGAACTCTATAGAAAATACTGTGCCCATCTCAAGTACCTCACAGGATTTTGAAAAGGCATTTGGATAGATAATTCAGATCTACATAATTATTTTTATATCTATCTATTAATCCCAGACAATATTCCCAGGTCTTTACCTAAGAACAAAACAGTTTGGTGTCACCATTTTCAGGGCAGTTAGATACCCTGCTGTGCCCACCAGATGTTTAGAGGAAGACTGTCCATCCCACTTCCTTTCAGTCACTGGCAACTTGTAATTCCCTGTACTTAAATTCCCTCACCTATCCTCTGAAGTGTTCCTAGTCCTCATAAAGTTCAACAATAAAAAAGCACAGCAGGGCAATAAATAGCTTGAATGGAGTCCTTAAAATTCCCTGTAGGTTACCAGGTGGGTAGCAAGTAAGTGAGAGAGAGAGATGACAAGATTGTCTGCACTCCTTGCCTTTTCGTATTTGGAGTTTAATAGGAGGTAAAAATTGGTTTCTCTCTGGTGCTGTCTTCCCTCTCCTGAATTGACCAGCTCAACTACTGCCCAGTGAAAACTGACAGGTGAAGGGCAGATCACAGCAGAGACAGATATGACCTTAGGGCACTTCCAGCTGTCCTTGCTATATTGAATGCTTTGGAAACAGCATCTACTTTGAGACAACAAAGATCGATTTTATGAAAACCAGTGAACATCCTTGGCCTACATAATTTGGGTGCACCTGAAAAGTTAGAGGAAACAATCTAGAAATGACAAAAGGTTAAATTGTAAAATATCCAGCACATGTTCATATTGCACGTTGTATGCTTGGCCAAACAGATGAATTCAAGTTCACTAGCAACAGTAAGCTGGGAAACTTTTAGGACTATTCAAATTTTGTTTCCCTTTGTGTTTTCTAAGCTACTATTATCCTGATAGGGTTGGAACAAATTTTGACCATTTTTTCCTCTCATTATATTCATAAACAACACACAAATGTGACTTGGGTATAAATCCAGATACCTGTCTGAAGCAATCTATGCTGAGATTAAATGCATTTTCAATTAATAGTTAGACCTGCTTCCTATATCCTAGTTGAATGGTCATACAGCACATCCTTTGTTTTAAAGCAGGCAGAAGATGAAGACCTACAGTAAGAGAACATTTCATGCTTTGGTGAAAACAGGCACACATATGGTTTTACTTCCCTAATTTCATTACTGTTCAGCTCTTCTTAGCAACAACTGTCTCTCCCATAATACTTCCAAGTGCCCTGAAATACTCTAAGTGAATTTGGTAACTAGCAGACCACTGTGTTTTCCTCTTTAGCATGAACTGCCTTGTTTCACTTGCCTATCATACCAATGTGATATGGCATAATGCAGCATATCACACTGTAACAAGTCAGGAAAGACTGAGAAGACCACATGTTTGTTTTTATACTTAATTCCCAATAGCCTGTGTATTGTCCATCACACAACCCAGGCAATTTAATAGCACAGCTGCTCAAGAAGAAAGTGAAATGGCAACTTCTTATGAGTTTAGAAAGTTGTTGCTTATCTGTGGATATGCCTCTATTTGTAGACATTTCTCAAGGCCCATAGCTTTTATGAAATTTAATATAACAACTTAAATGGTTTGGCAGCATTTAAATATCTGAACTAACTGCTGTTGAAATGATTGAACGCTGACACCTAAGAGTCGGAAATCAAATGCAGCTGTGGACACACAAACACTGAAAAACCACAAAATTTATTTCTCAGGAATTTAATATCAAAAGTCAACCATCTTTCTGATGAAAAGCTGAATAGATAGCTATTATTTATCATCATAAGACATTTTCTCTATTGTACACATATCATTGTCCAAAATGAGCCTAGAGCCTGGAGGAGATACACAGCCCTAGATGTTTTCCCAAGCCAATCACTATAGCAAATTCCAACTCAGCAGAAGAATGTCAAGAACGGAACTGAGGTTTCAGCCTACCTTCAGTAAGCATGCCTCAGTACTGGGCTTACAGGCCCTACATCCATTCTGTTTATGTGCTAAGGGAGCATAAAACAAAAGGAAAAATACACAATAAACTAGTTGTACTTTTTCTGACACAGCTTGTTTTACATCACAAGCAAGCAGCTTTCTCAGGAGAGAGGCAGGACCTAGATGCAGAATATTCCTGGGGGAAACCCAAAAATAGTTCCTAGGAAGCAGAGTTAGCTCAACCTGAATCTACACAGAGATGAGACATTTTATCACAATTTTACACATTCTGCCAGGCAAAGCTGAGGTGAGGGCAGCTCTCTGATCTCACAGTCGTTCTGAAGCAGTAAAGAGTATCTCACACTGTAGGTATAATGTGTAAAATATTTCTCACTTTAAAAAATTGAAGTACGTAACAGAACTAGGTAATATTAATATACCTGAACTCTTCATCTCATTTCCCCTTACTTAGGACAATTATTTAACATTAAAACAGTAAAGCCTGACTCTTGTCATCAGAGGATCCCCAAAGAGCTCTGCACTACCTACCACACCGTACAAACTGTACTTTGTATCTATGGCACAAAGCACTGTGGCCAAGGTAGCAGCACAGGCAGAACCCAGATCTCCCGGTTCCTAGTGCAATCCTGCATCCACTGTGAGTGTGAGGGGAGGAAACATAGGAAGGCTGAGCATGATGCCATGGTACAGAAGAGCCTCTGCTGGGTAGCACTGGCTGTTCATATATTAGTTATACTTTCAGATTATGTCTTTCAAGCCTGGTCCAGGTTTCCATTTCTATTTGCTATGCCTTGTATCAGCCTGAGGGTGGCTAATAAATTTCATATTTTTATTTCAATTTTCTTCTTGTAGCAATTGTTTTATATTAAATAAAAGCAGTAATGTATAAAAGTCCAGGCAGTGCTGAACCTAATATGGTTGTTTTCATACCATGATACTAAAAGTAGTAAGAAGCATCCAGGGAAATGACCTTTAGTCCTATAAAATTAAACACTTAAAATAAGGGTAATTTGGTGCCAGCCAAAACCTATTTTACCTTGCCCTTAATGGAAAAGATGCACCAAATTGCATTGTGTGGTTGCTTGATCAAGTACAGGTTAGAGGTCAACACAAGCTCTATAAATCACTGTATTCCTGGATAGAAGAAGCAAAGTTACTAGGGGAAAAAAAACACAAAAACCCAACTAAACAAACAATAAAATCCTAACACTGAAAATCTCTGGCTCTACGTCCTGCACCTATTTCTTCCAACTCTTGCTGAATATGTCCATAAAGGACAAGACCCTGCTTGATGATTATAAACTACCCATGTATTATTAGTACTTTTAAATATGTGTACAGAAGCTCTTTGTGTTAGGTGAAGTACAAACAAAATCTGTTTCACTTCAAAAAGACATTATACCCTCAAATAATAATGCACTCCTAGATTTGTCAAATAAATGTTTTGCTCACACCTTACAGAAGCCTTACTTCAACATCTAACCACTACAAATGCCTATATGAGCAGTATTTGAGACATTCTAGAATACCGTGAATGCATGGCAGACAGTAATGAATGCTTTACTTTTAATTGAAATATATATCTATTGCTTCTATAATCCATAAATCATTCCAACAGAAGAAAGCACATCACATGAAGAATTTTATACATTTCATGCTAAAATAAATGCATCAACTATTAAAATAAATGTGTGTATTACAGGAAAAATTGATCAAAATCTTATACAATATTTCATTCACCAAATCAGACACATCCTTGTTGAATCAGAGCTTATTCAATACAGAATGAGATGCATCATCTATCAAAACAGATAACTCCTACAGTAAATCAAACCCACCATCTGATTCAAATATGTCTCCTACCGAATAAAAAATATCAGCCAATCCATCAGTTATATGGCATCAGATACATGGCATTTTAAAGAATTACTGAACAGAATGCATCTGGATTTAACAAGGATAATGTTTAAACTAAATTTTTTTTAGACAAAGAGATCAGCGCTTCGAGACTGCCATGCAGGCTGATTCTTGCAATACAGACTGCTATTATAGTAACATTTCCCAAGAGTGCCCTTTCTTTAAGGCACATGGGTAGAAGGTGCTTTCTCCATCTCAACAGAAAAGGAGGTTTCCGTTCCACTTTCCAAACCCCTATCACCTAGGATCAAGCTTTAAGCAGACACACAGTGTCCCCAGCTTAGCTGTGCCACTTCATTAAAGGGAAGTACCAACTCTATCCTAATGCGTTCAGAACACCACAATCCATGTACCATTAAATGTAGAGATGCAAATATTATCAACATCAACTCAAAAATTCTGGACAGCGAGCATGGGCCATCCAACAACAAACTAACAGGGTGATACCCTGGAGTATTTTTTATTGCAGCCACATGCCAAGTCCATGCTTTGCCCCATAGTGTGTAGTGGACAGAACACATCACTGCCCAGCAGAAGAGATGACAAGAACAATGAGAAAAGTTAGGGAATAGGTTTCCATCAAAGGTTATCAAATACACCAGTGTAATTCCTTGTTTAGGAAGCTTCTGAGACACTGACTCATAGAAGCCGGGAGAGGAACCCTATGAACTATCTATGCACATTTCACTGTTTTTTAACTTTTTCCTCAGAAACTAGCTGAGACAACAGCCAAAGACAATGCTATGCTCCACTTTGGCACCTAAGACAACCATTTTCTTATTCTCACATGTTTTATCTGATCTTACATACTTCCCTGAAGCTTAGGTGTATGATTTGTGTGCATGATTTGTGTATGAATTGTGTACAGGTAACTTCCTTCACAAGCATCAGAGTAATCTTTTCTCCAGGCCGAATGTCTTACTAATGTCTCACATTTTGTAAAACATTGAGTGAAACAAAAGGAAATATGTCTTCCTTTTACATGATCACTCATGGCCGCAGAACTCAAAGCATGAGGGAAGCCACTGGCTTGCAGATTACACACTCTACCTTGTGGTGGACATGTGGCTTGACATGGTGAGAATCAAACTCCTTACTGAGTTGGGAACTCTTTGGGTGCTTGATTTGAGACTACTGAGGATAGGTGACCTTGCACCTTGTGTACCTTCTAGTTTAATTAGCAACTAAAAAAAGGCCGAATTCTGAGGTAAGAAGGGAAGGTGAAAAGAAAGAGCCTGCCAACACTTCAGTTGTTGTGACTGTCAAAGGAACAGGGCAGATCTGGTTTCCACTGCCTGTTCCCTGGAAGGGAACTGATCTCAATTTTCGTCGGTGCTGAGGAACAAGCATTGAAAATTACTCATGTTAAAACTGGCCACACCTGATATTATAAGATTGTCAGGATCAGATCAAGTAATCTACAGCAGCAGAATGTTTAAAAGACCATCTGCTTCACCCTGCCAGCTTGAATAATCTTTCATGGGTGATAATTTCTTTTTCTGATTCCATTGGGACACTCCCAAATTTGGGGTTTATAAGTTAGTCTACAGGACTAGTCCTCTTGTATTACAAGGTGTTAAAAGGAACAACAAATCATGTTTGTTACTGATCTGCTGTTCCCTGTTATCACTCTGCTCTATCAACATAAGCATTGATTATAATTGCAGTTTTGTCCAACCTAGATTGATTAGAATGTAAAGCAACAAGAACTGTACAATTATGTTAAAATAAGTGGCTGTTCACATGAGACACCAAGCTGACTGCTGCTTGATATACTACTGGCAAGTAGAAGAAACTTGTGTTTCACTTAGGCTTGCAAGAAAACCTACAGAGATAAATACAATATTATTCTGCATTTTGGTACTCTTCACAGGAAAATATACCATAAGGTTATCAAATTCAGGACAAAAGCAATCAAGGGTAAAAGCAATACCCAGATATGATGTCTCTAAGAAAATGTCTCACCTCTTAAATCTGATAGTGTTAACCTGAAAACTCTCTGTGCGTTAAGAATGTGAACAGCATGAACAGTTTCTAAAGATGTGACTTGGCTGAGGTTGATGCTTATCTTAGATCAGGATGGACACTGCTGATCTTTACAGAGTTTAGGCAGCAAAGTGGGGGCTACTTTGTTCCACCTCCTCTGCTGGATGTTTTCATAGCTTGAAGTTGCAAGTGGATTATAATTCCACCTTTCCAAAGGACAGAGCAGGGCTGGCTGAGCAACAGCAGGTAACAGGTGCTATGGCTGCCTGCATAACAGGAGATCTTCTCTTAGGTGGGGATACCCTCCAGTGAGGATTCTCTGTTCACTATTACACTACGATCTACTTTAGTAGGTAGAAGGGTAGAAATTTAAAAGTTTATAGTTTTTAACTCCTTTCATTAATTGGTTCATGAAAAGAGCTGACAAATATAAAAAGTAAGATACAGAATAAAAATTTCAGGGGAAGCACAACTACATAAACTACTTTCTTTTGCAACCCTTGTAGTTTCTATATGGTATGCACAGAGCACCAAAACCAAAATGATGCACAGGACTATAGACAAATATTTCTTTGTTTCCTTTCTTTGTGTTCCTCTCTTTAAAAATGCATGTTATCTTACACTATATTGTACTATCTCTTTCTACAACTCATAGCGAAAAGAAGCGTAAAGCCATTAATCATGGATTTTTCTAATGGCATTTGCTGAAACCTGAGGCACAAGGGAAAGGATTTGAAAAGTACTAAATTGTTCTTTGAATATAAAATTTTAAAATTATGGCTGAAACATCTAGGGTTTTGTTTCCACAGCTTAAATTTTAAACAAAATCCTATTTCTACAATATATCTTTAAGAATCCCTGTATTAATTAAGACATCATAGAAAATAAAACATAAACATCTCTTAGTAGTTTTTAATTATGAGATGGTCTCATGTAAAATTTAATTAATGAAGATAAAAGCAATTTTTTTTTTCTTCAATAAATACATATCTAGATTTACAACAAAGTACCCAGCAATTTACACAAATCCCCTTGCTAATTTCTTTGATTCCAAGGCATATTCAGGTACTTCTTTAAAAGCCTACCCATAGAAGCAGTAAATCAATTAAACTCAATTAAATAAAAAATTCCCTGTAACATTATTATTAGTTAAACATTTTTGGTCAGCTTTAATAGGAATGAAGCAGCTAAATTCCACAGTCTCCACTTCATTAAAAAAAAAAAAAAAAAAAAAAAAAGGAGAGAAACAAAAGAAATAAATTATTTTGAACATTTCATAGGATTTGCCATACTATTGTTTCACCTATTCAAGTATATTCTGTCTGCAGTCAGAGCTTATGTTACATGTGGCTGTGTTCCACTCTATGTATGGGGTGATCCCCCTTCTACCTGAGTCCTTCAGGTGACCAGTTTTCATGCTGATGCACAAGATTAGATGACACAATAATTATCTTAATTCAGATAGCTACCACACTGTTAAAACTGTCATTAAAATAATGCTGGGACTACAGAACCTTTCACAGCAACCTATGCACCAAGGGCATCGGCCAGTTGTTTTGGGAATGGAAGAGATTAAGTCCCAGGAGCCACTGAAGAAGCTTTAATCTAATTTTAGACAGTATTACCTAAGCCTTTTTAAGATCACTATTCTATGAAACTGTTTACATTCGGTGTTTGAAAATGAAAAGCTTAAACCATCATCTTATAAATGCTGAAGAATCCTGCCAGCTGGTCAGTGAAGAGCCCTGTTCTACAAAAAAATTCAGTATAGCCAGTTACTGCAGAGTCCTCTAGACTTTTTACTAAACTCCTACATTGCTTATTTTTCTGATAAAGAAAATAACTAAAGATCACAAATATTACATTGTATTACACAGAGAAGTTGATGAGCACAGCAACTCACCACACCAATATCCTGTTAACATTACGTACATAAACTGTATTTTGTAGAAGAGTCACCCAGGAAGTAAACATGCTCATCGGCATGTAAGCATGTTTAAGATAAAATATTTAAGCAAAAGAGGGTTTTTCCAAGTTCTCTACCCATAATAGTAACATTGTCCCTTTTGTAACAGGATAATATGCTTCTGAAATTTCTCTGAAGTAAACAAAATATTTTCTGGAAAAATCTTTACAATTCAAAGGAGATAAGACCAAAACTATAGACTCACTAGAAACCAAACAGATATATTTTTGGTTATCTATGAAAATATAATTCATACTTACACAGAACCAGAATAATGAACAGACAAATGTGTCAACAGCCATGTTGGGATATAAATTATATTTGCCTGTAGTCAGAAGTGGCTCGTTTCCATTTGTAAAGGAGTAAAGATCCTGGGAGAGTTCGGTAGCCAAGATACTAACAAATCACGTATTTTACATGTAATTTAATGGACACTTGTATTGGTAAAATGCTTTTCATCTGTCCCTTTCACTTACAAATCTTTCCTCAGTATCTTCTGAAATAGTTTAATCTAAATAATTTTCAAATGCCCTATAGTAACTACTGGAATGTTACTGAACACCACAGGCATATCTGAGGTGGCCATGGATATTAGAGAGTCATTATGCTTTTCATTTCACACTTTATTGTTAGACTGTATACTTACAGGACTGTGATTTAATCTCAGTTTAAAAAGAAATGTCATGTGTTTCTTGCAACTTTGTACAATGCATGTTGAATATTTAGCTGTTTCTTTTTTCTTCTGTGTATCTAATTGGGGGGAAGCCCATTATTCATATCTCTGCTCTTAATCAACATTGAGAATTCTGTAGAGAAGAAAATTAAAATCGGCTCCTGCAACCTAGAGCTGAACAATTAGGCCTTGATTTACAAGGAGCCACTTTGCTACATATTTAAATGCAGCTCTGCTGCAGAATTCGGGGACATTTCAGATAATCGAAATGCTGCAGATTTAACACTTTTAATTTTTGCTCCATCTCCTGCCAGCTCGAACTCTGATTGTAATTACCATGTCATTTTCCCCTGAATGACATTGTTTTATCAAAGGAAGACACTGTATCTAGAGTCTGAGCGTGATGATTAGTAAGGAACTAGCTTTCAATGGGAAACAATAACTGTGCCCCAAAATGAATCAGGATGGGATGTAATAATTGGAAGTTAGAGATAATCTCAAGTCCTTGAGACATAATGCATAACCCCCATAGCTCTGCAATGTATGTGAGAATATGCAGAGGTAACTGTGCAGAGATGTAGAACAACAGGGAAAAAAAAAAGGCAACAACTCTGTCTTAGCAAGTTTCTGAAACAACTACTAAAACAGGCAAGAGTGACACTTAGTGCTGTAATTGCCCTGCCACTCCTACTGGCACGCACTACTGGATTGAGAGCAGCAGCAGCAGGGTAGGCTCCATGAATTGAGTGTGTAGGGTATTCTTGTTTTCTTACACTGGCTTTTTACTACCATTTCTAAACAATCAGAAGAATATCACTGACACCACATGACAAAAACCACAAGAACACTACCCTGAAAATTAGATGTTATTCAATATCTGACATTGCAAATTTCCTTATAAAGTTCAGGTCTATTTCTTCTTTTGTGTGGTATTGCTGCAGAAAAAAATTCTGAAGGTTTTAAATTCCTGGAAAAATTAGTAAATCCTCAAATTACAGGATTGCTTTTGCAGATTTGCCTTCTCTGTAATCCAACAGGGTTAGTCTACAACACTAGAATCGTTCTTATGTGTTTACTGGCAAAACTGTTTAAATATTTTGTATAAGATTTAAGAAAAGATGGAGATCATTATGGAAATAAATTAGAAAACAATAAGCATTAATAATTTTGATCTTCATAGTACTTAATAGTACTTGTAAGGCCAAGACTGCATTGTACTCATTGTATTGAATTACTCAGAGGTAGGAGTCAAACTGTAACTTAAATCTTGTAAAGACAGGATTGTCTATATTCTTGCTAAACACATAACCAAAAGGTGTTCATGAGGTTTCTTAGTTTCCTCCAAAGCCCCAGTGTTTGAATAATGCATAACTGTGCCTCCCTTGCTAAAAAGGAGAAAAACACCTTTAGGTTCAATGTGGCAGGGGGTCTGAGAGGGATGGATTTTTTTAAAAAGCAGCAGTTCAGCAACTCCAAATACCTCTCAACTTACGGTCTTCTCCCCTGTCTCCAAAAAAAGTATTTGTTATTTAGTCTGTTAAAGCAGTAGCCCACTGAAGGGTCTAAGAAAGGAGGTTTGCTCTCATGAAGTGCAGATTAATTTCTTTCACTGTGAATTTCAGAGTAGACCATTCAGAATGGACCCTTCCCTAAAGCTGAGCTTCACCCATGGTGAAAAATATGACCAGTTGAGTCTGTATGGTTGCTAGGCTAGGACACAGCAAGGGAATAAATTAGCTAAAAAATAGTCAGAGTTTCAAGCTTTCGTGCACCTCTAAAATATCAATAAGTAGTGTTCTGGAGTTCTTGAAAAATGATGTGCTTCAAACAATACCCTCAGGAAGTCCCTGCCCCATACATTATGTAAGTCATATTGAGCTCTTGTTCACTTACATGGGTTTAAAAAACATTTTAGAATAATATTTTCTTTCTGAAAAGTAACTTCAAAAACCAAAAACCAACCAAAGAGAGCCAGGTTTTTTATTTGTCAAGGAAACATAACAGTGTCACTGTAACTTCAGGACTTATTTGATTATAAAAATCTGAGAAGCTAGCCAGGGACACAGCACAGTAAACTGAATTTTTCTCCTTTTTGAGGAAAAGGGAGGATCAGAGTCTTTTGACACCTGAATAACGTGCAGGATGGCAAGCAGCAGGCTCACTGGACACACTAAGGGTGAGCTGCCAGACTTAGGATTTCAGGTTACATCTACAGCATGTGAATCTGTCTCAAAAGCCCATAGATTTACTTTGAAGACTTGCTGCAACGTCTAGCCAAGTCAGTCCTTCATCACCAACCCTGCAGCATCAGTTCAGCTTTCTGTCAAAGTAAATTTATTTTGGGTGTCTGTTTGTTTTGCAGATTAAATCTTGAGAGCCTCTACGTGTCTGCTCCATGTTCAGCCAACACTTCCTCTAAAGAGACAGGGTCTTCTTTTCCTGCTTTTGAGTGAGAACGGGAAAAACATGTGGATTGCACCTGTCATGGAAATAACCTAATACTGAAAGGAACAGTCTGACCATTTCCAGTATTCCAGCAGATATTTTTCTTACGCAAATTTGAATCCACCTTTATAACTTCAATAACATCAAACATGACCTGAATCCTTTTATGAGACTCCACCCCTGGCTAAAAAGTCTTCTTTTAATCTTTTATTGCATAGGCCTAAACAAACTTCTAAATTAATTAAGACCTGCTGTGTCAGTGGGCAGACTTGAACATATACCCTATGCATCTGACCAAGATTTTATCAGAATAAAAGCCTTTATCCTTAATCCAAGAAACATGAGCATATCTGCTATATGGGAATACTACAAGGAAAAAGGTAGTATATAGGGCTTAAAACATCCATAGTGTCTGAAACAAAAAACAGACACAGAGAAAAGCTTAATTGTGGAGAAAATCAGCACAGGTATTCTGTGTTAGGATTTCCTTTCTGCAGCTTTGAGATTGGGATGCTGGTATGTGGATTACAGATCCTACTTTCTTGGTAAACTGGACTCTGAGGGGTGGACAAATTAAGATGATCAGTTAGTTACATTTCCACAGATACTACATCATCACAATTCAGGTTCTATCTTCACATCAATACTAGTGAAAAGAAAAAGATAGTGATAACTCATCATCTAGGTTTAGAGCAGAAAGCAATGTGAAAGAAATTTCTACTGCTTTAAAAGAGTTAACAGAAAAATTAATTCCCCTACTAGAACTGGACTACAGCAAATGACTTGCTGGGTACTGGTCCCACCCTTGCTAGCCCAGGACTTCATTATGAAAAAGAAGCAGCTTTGAATTATTATAATGACATGGGAAATTAAACAATTCACACACTAAATTGAAATGCCCATAAAGATCCTGAAAGAATGGAAAGGACTTTTTTCCCTTTATCTACTAATTTGCTTTTTACTCCCAGTCTCCTATAATTCCCTTTCACTGACTTTAGCCTCCCTCCTTGACAGATCAAGGCTCTTGCTAAAGGATCATTTTATTTCTGTATCTGTAGCTGTTCAGTACTGAATGCAGAGACAAGTTAAACACTGTGAATGAAAACATGTATGTGGCACTAAGTCCTGAGAGTGGAGCACTGATAGGCTGTATGCTATTAAGGACTGGAAAACAAAGAAATGAGACATAAGTCACTCAAGACAAAATAATGTCCCTTCGACCCTAGCTCTTTTTATTTTTCAGATTTCCTGGGTTTTTTAGGTAAGTTTTGAAATTTGTTGCCTTAACTAAAAAGTTAATGTTGTGTTTACATCACTACAAAGTAGCTTGAGAAATATGAATTCGGAAGCCAATCAGAAAAAATTCTTGTGGCATCCAGAGAATGCAATCAGCATATTTACGATAGCTCTTTAGAAACAAGCCCTGATTTACAATGCAAATCCTTGCTCTTTGAATGACTAACAGTGAGGGGCAGCCAGTCACCAGGTGGGGATTTTCATACTTTGAGTTATTTAGATAATAATTCTGATTACTAAAAGTAGTCATTGCAGATAAGAGGTAATGAGGCATCAGCAACTCTGATATATCTTTAAATTCTTTGGCAGTTTGCTACATAACATAATATATTACACATTCTGTGCTTGCCTTCAAACCCGGGACTTTGCAGTCATGTATTGACCTTACAAATTGACAGACATTCTCAGGGCTCTGGGTCAGCACATCTCTGGGGTTATCATTAAAGGACAACTCTTGAAATGCAGAAAACACAGACAGGATTTCTGCTGGTTCGGCCCTATCTGATCTAATCACATATGGCCGGCTGCACATGTCTGTTGACAGCAAATGTAGGCACAGTTGATATAAAATGTATCACTAGCTCTTCATCATTATTTTGTAACTGAATGCGGTTACTACCACACAATGTAAATATGCAACTGGTTTATGTAGTGATCTATATTAATATTACTACACAGCCAACACACATAAAACTGGAAAATGGTTCAGAATGAAAGCACTACTCTGAAACAGCACTTAAAATTCTTACTAAAATTACAAAAATTTTGAAAAGACTTTAGAATCTTTCTCAGGTCAAAATCAGTTACGGACTTTCACTAAAATCACATCAATTAAGGCATGAAAGACATCACGAATCCTTGATATAAACCAAATTCAACCTTTTCGTGTATTAAAGGATGAGAAGTATCATACAGGACTGTAATTTCAGATAGTTGCTATATGCTAAGCAATTGCTACAACTAGAAATTCCCTTTTTTCCCCCCAGAATGATCCTGTTCTAGAACTACAGACTCCTTTGCAGCTATTGTTCCATCTTTTTGGATTCACTGATCCAGTAGCAACACTTTAACTTTATTTACTAAACTGCCATTCATTAAAACAGACAAATACTAGTGAATTAATAGATTTACAGAGCATTTCAAATTTACTTCTAAAGTATTCTAGTACTCCAGTTCCAACACTTCATATGAGGTGGACCCCAGAACAAGCTTTAAAATTATGCAAAACTGGAGAAACTATTTTTAAATCAGACTTCAGGCTTTGCACCAGAAGAGTGTTTTGAAAATTAATTATTATAAGCAACTGTTATTTGTTTTTGCTGCTGCTGGAATGAGTTTAATTATTATTAATAAATAGGTACTTTCTAAAATTATGTCTTGTTATTCCAGATGCATTCAGGCAGAAAGCCATAGTTTTACACTACAGTTTTTGGTCTGGATTTTTTTAATTGATGTTTATGTGTTGATGAACAAGGCAGCCAGTTTCTGATAAATAATCAGGGGTTTTGTGCATGTGCAAAGGAGGGTGCACTATTCAGTACTATTAAGATTATGCAGGTATCACTGAGTAGTGTTAATCCTGAGTTTAACATTACTTCTTTGTCCACAATCTATAAGAGAGTTCTTTTGTGTTTAAGAAAAAAATACTGTTAGTGTTTCAAAGTCAGAAGGAAACATGATGCTCATGTTACCGATCTTGCAGAAAAAAACCCAGGTCATATGATTTTATTAATGGACTCATTAAAAATCAATATCCTTTTGTAAAAGCTTTTTAGTAGCAACTTCAAGCCACAACCTTCATTATGTTAAGAGAGATTAATTCACTTTTAGACCTGTTTTAAGTCTATTTTTCCTGTTGCTGTGATTTGTATTTTCGATCATTTTGTACTATTGAGTGTAACATTAAGGAGTATGCTACAGTGAGAAATCTCCTTCCCAGGAAGAAGTGCATAGCGTAAGCAATATTTAGTCTCTCTCTTTGTTCAATTTTTCTTTGATGAATCAAGACTTAAGAATATAAATGTCAGGGGCTATCCCATATTTCTTGAGAATATAGCACACGATACATCTTAGTACATGTCTGCCTTTCATAAATTCTTACTAAATTTAACATATACACCTGACAGGAAGCCAAATGGCATGAAAATGCTCTGCCTTTCTTGATTCTTTATATATAGACATATTTATGGGACAACGTAACATGAAATCTTATTCTCCAGTATACAACTTAGGCCTAAAAAAAGTCTTAGAAGAGCAAATATCAAGTTACTTAGGGCTCTGTGGCATTATAAAAATGAAAAAAAAAAAAAAAAAAAAAAAAAAGACTGCAAACAACAAATATTTAGAACATACATTTCTCAGCAGTGTTGTTGAAACCCATTTTTGCAGAAACCTGCAAGATTCAATTAAAAAACAAGGCACACCAGAGACATCTTTGCTGATGACTAATGCTCTTTCAGGGGTTACTGTAACCTTAACTTCTACGCTTATTTTAATTAAAATCTCCAGAGCATTAACATTCACACAGCAGTTGAAGTGGAGTTTAAGACTTTAGCAGGGGCCATCTTTACAGCTTTGGCATTCCCTGAGAAATCTGTACTAATATTGCCATAGTATCAATAGCCTTACAGGGTTATAGGCAGCCTAATCATTCCACCTAGTATAAACAACAAAGTCCTGAGTCTGGTATTGATGAAATGATAAACATTATAAAAACATACAAATAATCTGAGCAAATTTAACAGAATAAGTGCTTTGGTTGATTAAAACTGTACAATATCCTGTGGTTTAACATGGCTTTGGGCTGTTTATTTTATACATCTTTCGCTGAAGAGGTCAACAGTTAATGAGATACAAATGTCTCCTGGTGCTCATTACCATCTTAGATGCTACTACAATGCTACCATGTGGTAGCACGATAGAGGTTTAGCACTCAGGTCCTAGATTATGTTCCAAGAACACTTCTAAATCTGCACTCTAACTGGAATTTACACATGGTAAGAATACAATTTTTATTTTACAGCAGTTGGCAGACTAACTTAATGCACATATATACACAGTCACATATATATATTTATATATTTTCATGGAAATACATTTGAATTGAAATGTATCTCATTTATTAACGTAGAACTGTTTTACAGGAAATAAAAGAGGATTCGTTTAGAATGGTGGCTGTTGCCTTAAGACAATTTTTTTCCCAGTGCACAGCAGATGGATGGCTATAATGCCATCACTTGATACCATGCCGAATTGTGACTGTGTCATTTTGTTAGAGCCTGCTGATTTTGTATAGAAATTTGCTGTTGGATTAGGATTTTCGCCAATCCTAGCAGAAGAAAAAGGCTATTTAATGTGTCTTGAACTGCCATATGGTGTGGATAAAAGAAGTAGTTTCATGGCAGTCATGAAATCTGATGCATGTGACTAAGTCCATGTGGCTTTGCCATATTCCCTGTCATAGTGCACCTGCAGCAATCAGGTATTTTACATGAAAAATAGGACTGTCATAGCTCTTGATCCTGGATGTATGTCAGTGTCAGAAAACAGTCCTTTCTTCTGAAATTTTTAACGCATATGGAAAAGCCAACCACATGAACTAGAATGTGAGGTGAGGAAACTCCCAGCTGATGAAAATGAAACTTTAGCATAACATTCATCTAGCAATTTGCACTCTATGCATAACAGTCATTCAGAATTTCATGGTATTTTACTAACATACTTAAAACTTAATATTCTATTTCAGAATACATAAACTGAACATACTATGGAAAAAACTGATAGCACTGCCTCCAAATTCAAGGAAAACTCATGAGTCTTAGTCTAGATCTTCCACAGTTTTACTGTGATAAATCTCACTCTGCTTCTTCATCTGTTTCTGTCAGCACTGGGAGTCCTATGATATTCCCGAATATAATTCTTTTCTCCATTTCCCTCACATCATTTTTTTCTCCCCTTACTCCCTAAAAAAGTCTAAAAGAAAGCAAATGGAGTCAGTTTTCTCCTGCTTTGAATAATGGGAAAATTTCTGGCTCCACTCTAGCTTTAGTATTTTAGCCAGTATTTTTCATGCAGCTGTCATGCAACTCTAGGATGTTTTGCAGTGAACAGATTTCCTTTAGAGTATATGTGAACATCACTGTCATACAGAAGTACAATTATGCCAATGCTATAAGCACTAGAACATTCTACTTATAACAATATCCTTATTCTTCCCAGTGTTCAGTTCATCAGACATACTGTATCTAACCCTATCACTTTAAGCATCTAATTTTCAGACTTTCAGCCTCCAGATGTGCATCCAGAAACATCAATGTTCCACCTAGGCTCCCCATATAATATGCAGGTGCTCTGCTGATCAGCTTTGTATAAACAGGAGCACTCAAGACACATGTGAAGGCAAAACCTGAAGCTATCTGGGGGATTCAAGGAAAATAATGAATGTCTGTAGAGGTAAGTTACCCTCAGCATTAAGTGGTAGCTGAGCAAAAAAAATTGGGACTATAAACATAGTAACGAAGTTACTCTGTCTGAATCCCATCCAGGGCTTCTTACTCCTGTTGAGGATGTTCCTCAGGGTAGCACAGGGGCAGTGGAAAATCCTACTTCTTTAGCTCCCATTTCTCTTTCAAATATACTTGAAGCCTCCTATTCATCTGATAAAATAAAAACAATTCAGGCTGTTTGCAGGATTTGGACTGTGCCATACACAAAGACTTCTGAGTCTTCTGAGGAGTGTTTTCTGATAAAATTTACATGAAAATACTGTGAACAGTAACTCTTCAATTCTGTTTAAGGCCACTTTTTAGGAGAGAAAGAATGGGCAATATGAAGGTGGTGAGAAAGATGGAGACAGAAGATCTTTCTGCTTATTGCACAACAAAGTGTTGTACCTCAACCAAGCTTTGGAGCACAAGTATTAAAGCCTCACAGGGCCCTGCATCCAAACCAATTTAATCCCCAGAGATGCTGAAAGAGTTGTCCGGGCAGTTACAACTTTGGGCACCCAAGAGATCTTATCCTGCTAGATTCTCACCATAAAACACTATAATTTCAGCAGATGTTGGAGGAATGCCTCTTAGTTGCAGTCAGGAAGAATTAGTCCTGCTAGGAAAGACCTATTTAAACCCTAGTTCACTGTTGACTCAAACAGGTACAGGAACTTCACACAACCACATCACAGAAAATAATGTTAGGCATGGCACAGCCATCAGCTGCAACTGGGAAATAATGTACATGTAAATCCTTAAACAAGCCTGCCTTTCCCTAGGCCTTTTCTGTCTGCCAGGCAGACATACCAGCTAATGGCAACAGCTTACAGATGCTTAACATGACACCATTTTGCACAAAAAAAAAAAAGACACAAGAAGTTAATCAAAATACAACACCCCACATTAGGACACATTCAATAACATGCCACTTGTTGGGACTTGTGGAAATATTCTTTACTTCAGAATACTCATAGGCAGTGTCATCCTGGACAGCTTTATCACAAAACTTGGGCCCAGTCTTAAGAACAATTAGAATTTTGTTTATCTGCAATACTTTCTGAAACACTCCTCACAGTGGTGTCAGTGTGATAAACAGAAACATCAAGCTGCATTTTCTGGATGGTATCTTTTGAAAAAAAAAACAAACAACCACAACAACAACAACAAAAACCAACCACAACAACAGATTCCCAGCAGGGTTCAAGAACCTAACAGTGTTTGGTCAACTGTGCTGACAATGTCAGGCCTATATGTTAATGGCCAGGTATGCACTGCCCTGCAGTATGAGCAACCTGGCCTTGCAAAATTGAAATTCCACAGCTTCTGTTTAATTTGAAAATGTACTGAGTCTAAGGATATTAAGTGATATTGTAGATCTCAAGAAAGATCACTTAAGAAGCCATAAAGAGAGAGAGTAAAGAGAAAAAACAGGACAAAATAGAAAAACATTGTTATGTGGGTCCTTAAGACACCCCTGTATCTGTTCACCTGTTTCTACCTTTCTCAAAATCTCTTCATCGTTTTTACAACTTCTCACCACTGGAAAGGTCCCAATTAGTACATAAAACAGTATCAGCAATCTCTCAAGGTCCATCAACTCACTGCTGCTAGGATTTTCTCATCTACAGCTTTCTCACATCCAACGTGTTTGATTTAGTTTAGCAAACAACTTTGCTGGAAATTGCTTTGTGTGCATTGCATGTTTTGCTAAGTGATATTTCCCCAGAGCTGGCAGATCACTCCACAGTAGCAGATGTGCATGTTTTAGAAAATCACTACCATAAGGAATAGCATAATTATATTTATTGCTGTTTGTTACCACACCACATATCAAATAGTAGGGATACTGGTACAACTGAGACTTGCTAGGAACTTCTTTTCTTCCTTGCCATAATACACTTAATTACCTTTTTTTTCCTCTTAATTGCAGCTAAATATTATCCGCTCATTAATAAACTTTTCTTGCAGCATAAGACAAAATAGGCCCTGCTGAAAGTAAATGAAGTTGTGTCTTAAATATCAGAATATTTTGGTTAATACCTTTTGAGTTTTTCACCTGCCTTACAATTTCACACCAATATTGGTAACTAAAAATGTGAAATTATTCTAACAGAACATACACTTCTGACAGGCTAACCTACTTAATTCAGTGATGTCCATGCATTAGTTATCTGCTGACCAGAAGAAGTACACCAAGTTCTTCAACTATTTAAAGTTTACTACTGAAGATCTGACAAAAAAACTTTTGTGTTACTTTTATGTTCTGAACCAAAGGGAATTAAAAAGGCAGGAGATACTGTCAAGGGAATGATGGCTTAACTCACCTCCTGGCAAAATCCAGCTGTCCCCCACTTATGTGGGGAAGAAAAGAACAGTTCCCACACCAGCATAGCCCCATCTGAACCACTTCATGGAGAATGTCCTTGGCCCATGCAATACCTGAAGAGATCTCAGGAAATACATGGAAGCATGCCACTTGGCATTGGCCATTTTCAAAACCATGATCATGGCAATCTTTTCATAGAACAGATGATGACATGACAAACAATCAAAGCTTTTCATTGGCTTGTTTAATTTACTACTACAGATGTACTTTGCTGACCAGGACCTTCTGAACCTCCTTGCTCCCTCAGACAACTGTAGTCGGAAAGCAGGCAAGCACTTCTAAGAAAATAAAAATTTTTATCCCATGCTGTAACACCAAAACATACTTCCTAAGAAGACTCCTATTTAATTTCCTTTAACTGTGGCTTCCTACTCCCACAGTGCCATGCATTCTGCCATATACCAAAGTTTACTTATAAAAGTATCAGCTCATGAGTTTACATAACTGATGACTGCTTTCTAGAAAGTTTCATAAGCCTGCAGATGATTATCAGGAGAAGAAATCAAAGGAGAAACATTGGCATGAAATGTGACGAACAAAGTAACATTAAAAGAAAAAGTTCTTACTTATGGCATTACCTTTCCCCTAGGCAGTGAAGTTACTATCCATTTTTATCTCTGTGACATTCAATTTCCTTTGACTAGCAGCAATATCAGCAGCACAACAGAAGGTGATCCTCTCAAGGATTCATGTTTTTTCCAGATAAACAAAACTTGGACAAGAAATGTGCAAGAAAATGAAAAAGTACAATTGACTTAAATGATTTTCCTCTTGTAGTTATCCAAATATTTCCTATTCAATAACTGTCTTGTCATTCTGACTTGTTTATTTATCTACATTTTCCTATTAATATTCTATTCTTCGAAAATTAATGTTTAACCCCTCTGACAAATCTTGTACTTTTTATAGATAAAATGCTAACATACATGCTGCAATGGAAAGTAAGCAAACTGTATCAAACACAAGTAATTCCACTCTTATTTCTGTCCTAAAACTCTGCCCCAAACTTCCAAAGAGTGAAAGCCCTAGGGGGAAAAAAAAAAAAAAAAAAAAAAAGGACTTTTTTTTAAATGAAATTTTTACTACTTTATTATTTTTTATATCAAATCTAAGTGAAACTCAGGAGGTTTTTCGGTTGTGTGGTTTGGTTTTGTTGTGACTTTGATGTGTTTTTTTTAATATCTCTGTGACTTTCTTTTAACTTGCTAGTTAACCACTTGTTTAGATTCTCACTTCACTGTTACTGTTGCAATATCTCAAAATTAATGTCAAGAGAACAGTTCTGCATGGTGGAATCTAGACAGGGGATTTATATAAATCTGAATGCCTCCCAACCAAGAGGTGTGGAATGGCTTTAAACTTTAACAATGGGCTTTGGGTAAGGCCCATAAATCCCCTGGAAGCATTCTTACTGCATCAGAGAATACTGCATTAAGCCACACATCTCCTCTTTTCTTCCTGGTTCAAAATCCATGAAACAAAGCAGGAGGCAGATCGTTCAGCTGATGGAAGCCCAGCCAGAAAAATCTATTTGCACAGCTGAATTCTGACAACTCAGTAATGAGTGAAAAGTCAGCTAGCTATATAATACGTGTTGGACTACTACAGATTTCAGATATGTGGAAATTGCAATGCTAGTTGCTAAAAATCCAATTTCATTGCCTGGTCAGACAATGAAAAGATTTATAGAGTTTAGTAATTATATAGAATGCACAATATGTTCCTACAATACAGTAGTATTATTACATTAAAGTAAAACTTCATACACTTTGTTAACTTTTTCAAATCTGGAAACTAATTTGAAGTATTACAACTCAATATTTCTTTTTAACTGCTTTTACTTTCATACCCGGCATGCCTTTTTATAGTTTTGAGAGAAACAATATTAAGTATTTATTCCCTTCATTTTAAGTCTTTAAAGGAATTAATCAAATAAAATGTCTACTTTTAGAAGACATGTTTTTGCATGCACAGATGGACTCAGGTTTTTCCAGAATTCTGGTATTGATAGCCATAAACTAAATGAAATAGTTCTCACAATAAATTTTGAGCAAGCAGAAGCTTTGCTTTTTCTAGAAGTAGCCAGTTAGAAAAAAATGGGGAAAGTTACAGATCATCTACGCTGATGGAAAAAATATTTAATACACTAAAGCTTTTTTAAATCACTGGGAAAAAAAAAAAAAAAAAAGTATCTGCACTGTATCTTTGCAATACTGGTGTGACAATTTCCTTAAATGCCAATGCAGAGAACTGTGCAAATCTGAAATACAATTCGCACTTCTGTCAGATAACAATATAGCTCTACCATTTCCCTTTCCTTGCTTGGCAATGAGGACAAGTGAAAAAACTCTTCAAAGTTGCTACGATGTAACCAAAAGGAGGAAGAACATTACATTCATGTCATCAAATCCCCGAACAGCAACATTAAACTGCAAAAAACAATTCCTGAAAGAAATTGGTAAAAATACATTTATTTTTTTAAGAAAAACAAAACCAAGACCAACAACAACAAAACCACAAAGTAAGAGCAGAGCTAATAATGAGAGGTTTTATCTCTAAATAGCAAATTTGCAAAGCAAGAAACAGTTTTAGCTGGTTTCAACCATGCTCATGTTAGCAACAAATAAATGTCTCCTATAAACATTCCAGTTGAGCTGGCAGATATACATAAATTCACTAAAATACCTTCCTTGTCTTTCTGCCCTGATACAGAATGTGCATGACTGAAGCATTCACAAGATTTACTTGTGCCATTGGCAACCACACATAATGCAGAGGACTGTCCACTTTTCCTATTTTTCCTTTCCAGGCAATGTCGCAGGGCCAGCCCTCCCTCTTCCAATAAAATGAATGTAAACAACCAACTAAGTCATTATTGGAAGTGGCTCTTAATTGACGAGAGAGGATAAGGGGAGCTGGGTGATGTTGAGGCATCTGAGAGAGGCCACCCTGTAAAGGATCTGCATAAAACTTACTTTCTTCACATAATAGTGATAGCGTGACTACAAACAGCTGGATGAAGTTCACTGACAGTATTTTGGAAGCTATAAAATGGTGAGAAAATGAGAAAACTGTTCTCCAGTAATGACTATTTTTATTGTCCTTTCAACTCAGTTGCATCCAAATATATTTTCCTTGCCTTCCAACTTCAGCCAATTATAAATTCTTCTCTCCTGTATTTTTTAAATCAAGCGTCTTCATCTTCCATACTGTCTGAATGCTTAGGAAAGCTATTTCAGATAAAGTCTAGTTTCAGTGTTACAATTCTGAACATATAGAAAACAGTCCAACTCAGAAGTGCAAGAAAATCAAGTTTACTTAGAGAAAATGGAGTATCCCACCTAAAAATTAAGAAGCAACTCTTGAGCATGAGCAAACCTTAACTTTCAAATTACAACTTTATCCAAGTTGTATGGATTTTTAAGCAGACTATAAAAGGCATTTCTCTCTTCTCATGAAATGTCAAGTCCTTGCTCTAAAATACAGCAGTACTATAAAATTTTCAAAGGAAATCTTTAGCACTGAAAAGCAATGACTTCCCCTTGTCGTATTCTAAACCTTTTTTTTGCAGGGTAAAATAGATCTGATACAATAATGGAGCAGACCACAAGTGTAGAATAGTCCATCCCTGAGCAGCAGACACTGGCAAAATTACAGACAATTGAAAAAGTAGCACAAGAAAAGAACACTCAACAGCCTTTAAATGGGGCAATCTTCAATAACTTTCATGTGTAAATGTCTCTTCTATGTGTAGAAGAGAGCATAAACTTAATATTCCAATAAAATCTACTGTCCAAATAAAGTTAGAGAAAATACTGGGTAGCTCATTAAAAAAATTGGTCGGGTTGACCTTTACGAACCTTTTTTTTTTTTTTTTTCATATTTATATTACATTCTAATTTAGAATAATTTTTCATGTTGGAGTTGTCTTGAAAACATACATTTAAGTCTTTCAGCAGCCTATTGCCAAGATAAAGTCACATATTAGTTATTCAGAGCAGCCCACAACACATCACCTCCTGTGTCCTTGTCCAGAAAAAGAAAAGGTGGGAGGGCAGTCAAACTTCCATAGCCCTTCTTATGTTAAATCTAAAATCAATCATGCTTGCAACCAATCAATTCAACATTATATAAAAGCTTCAAATAAAAATAAAATTTCTTTCACTCTGAAATAGTCAGATTTAAATAGGATCTTCTATCAGAACACTGCATAATTTTTAACATGCTTTAAAATATGGCAGAAAATCATTTAACCTCCTTCACTCAGCAGTGTAAGAAGGCATGGGGAAGCTGTTGCTGACTCTCTAATATCGAGCTCATTTTAGTGACTGTACGTTCAGCAGCTGTGGACAAACAGCAGGTATGAAAACAATGCTCTTTATAACCTTAAATACTGCCTCCCATATAAACAGACATAATGAAAAGACTGAAAATATCCAAGAATACCCATTTTTCTATATGTTCATCACTTAAGAACATTTCTAACAATCTCCCTATACTATTAGGCAGGATGGTAGAGAAAATGTATGTAATAAAAACTACAGCCAGACTGACATTTGTAAAAGCAAACCTAAATAGAATTGGAAATGTGTAGAATTTTTAAAAATAATTATTATTTTAGAAGTTATTTACATTACAATGCAAACTATGAAACAAAAAAGCCAGCATTTATAACTTATTGGATGAAAAAAATATTATTGTGATGTTTATATTTACCAGAAATCTGTTACTTTTAAGTGACTACAAGACTTCAGTTTTTACTGCAGTCAAGCAAGCTTGAGTACCAAGACACAGAGAAAGAAAAATACTCATTCTTTTCAGATATTCTTCAAATTAACAACCAAAGGTGATAATCCCTTTCAACAAAATGGTTCACATATACTTATACATGTTATTTTTTTTCCAAATTACCATCTATCGTAATTCTTGCAATATAAAACATGTGATAATACTGCATCACAGACACATAAGTACTTAATAAAATTTAAAAGGCTCCCCAAAAAGTTCTTCTTTTCTAAAAGTATTTTATCATACTATAAAAATCAAGTTTTATAGAAGCATTAATTCATGTGACCTCTCAAGAAATAACCACACATTTATAGTGTCAAAATATGACACATTTCAGCAACTGGAGTGCTGTGATTACATACAGAGAAATAAACATTGCAAGTAACTTTTTTGCATTATAATTTGTATGCTGCAAAAGGAAAAGTTTGTTTGCAAGATGTTTTCTGTTATTCATTATTTAATTTGTCATAAGTTTAGAAACTATTATTGGCAGGTGAGTGGCCTTCAGCCTTTGGATTACAGGCTTAGACTCTCAACTTCTAGTAAACTAGACATGGTGGCATTTCATCCATTCATTCAGGAGGGATTAGAAAATAATCTTTTTTTTTGGCTGCTTATAGCTTTAAGAGTCAATATCTGGCCAATAGCTGAGAGTAGTCACATACTCCTTTTCTGATCTTTTTAAGTATTGCCAATTCTTTCTATCCCAAGCCTCATCAAGCTTTTCATTGACCAACTGCAATTTCTAATTTAGCTCATCTGTTAAAACGTCTCCCTTCATTCAGCATAGTATTTAACAAGTATAATGAATTCAGCTTCCTAAGGAATTCTATGTATTAAAATGATGCAAATTCAAAAAATGTAGGAAATGTCTTGCTCAGACCTCAATGTTCATGGACATGTAAAGCAGCAGGTTTTACTCCCCACCCCTTAGGAGATGGGTAGCCACTTACCTCCTCTAATATTTAGAAATAAATTATGAAATCACTGACCAGAGGCAGAATATGAGAATTAAGCAAAAAGAACTAAGACCAAAAAACTACCAAACTCAAGGGAGATAATACTTAATCTTTAAGTTTCTGACCTGAGCCACTGCTTCCATATGACTAGACACTTCTCCTTGACATGAGAACAAATGGCACCTTGCCTTTCAAGTTAGGACAAATACATTGGGGATGACAATTGAAACCCAGGAAAAATCAGTTGTTTCAAATTGTAAGGAAAGCTGATGTAGGCTCATGGGATCTCTTGACTATAAGTGACAGAATACCCAGAACAAGGTAAGTATGCATTTATCGCAGAGGAGCAACAACAGAAGTTAGGTAAATAAAAGCAATACAGTAGCCAAAGAATTATCTTGACAGGTTATGACAGTCAAACAGCAACAAGCTTTGTGCTATCAAGGAAGTTCCAAGTAGTCACCTCATTCTTGAGATACACATTTTACAGGGGGGAAAGATCATTTCCAATGTGGGAAATCTGTCCAGTAACACAAGAACAGTAGGTAGATATAAATTGGCTGCATGTACTTTTAATACATAGACAACACAATCCCTCACACGTAAGTCACACGACAACCTAATCTACAGGACCTGGGCAATCACAGCCACTGCACCAAACTGCCTTCTGATCTTATTATTGGGCTGATTCAAAGATTATCACTATAGCGCAAAGGTGCAGCAGTTTGTCTGCACCACCACTGGACACCAAACCACCTGCACAGCCCTCCCGAGCAAGTGCATTACAGAGTAGTTTGAGATACACTTCAGTGGGATGAAATTCCATTTCAATTCTTCAGCTTTCAAGGAACATGGAAGAACTAAGAGTTCACCAATTTTTGCATTTTTCATCAGCAATGGAAGCAAACCTACACTGTGGAACTACTGTATATCACAGCTGCTTTTTCATTAGCCACACAATATCCAAAAGCTGAGAGACCGACGCATACATGCAGATGTCACACAAAAATGATGGAAATTAATGCCAGTTACAAATTCCCATAGATATCTTAGGAACTGAATGGTAATCAATTTAATAAAAAGATCATTCTCTGCTGCATAGAAAGTTTCTATTTGAAAGTAAATACAACAAAACGTCAAAGTGAACCGGATGCAAGTTTTAGTTGTTCATGTTCAGAATGCCAAGGTACTTTCTGTGGTTGGTTGTTTGCATTTTACCAGCTTTGGTAACTATACCTGATTTCAGAATCAAACATCACAGTAAGAGTAAAAAATAAAACAAAAAACGCCCTGCACATAAAATTAAGTACCCTGATTTCTTTTACCAATACAAATTTGCATAGATTTTGCCTGAAAGGTAACCAATCTTTAGCATGTAACACCTAGATGAAGTCACACCAATCTAGAACAAGAGGCACTTGAGTATTATTCACTAAAGAATGAATGAGCAAGATCCACAATGAGAATGTTTGCGTAGAAATTAGCATGGAAGGGTTTACTTGACTTCTCAGATGCTAATTCACAGACCTTGACTCAGCAATATATCTGTACTTAAAACAGCTTGAGTGCCGTATTGTACACCTCACAGACAGGTCTATTATGTATACTACGCATAAAATAAATAAAATCCAGCCTAGAATGTGAAATATAAACAATATTTTATTGCAAAACTCCTCCATGAGAAGGCACTTCACTGGCTTTACCTATGATTCTCCTCTTATTTTTCTACCTTGAACTATGCTTCTGAACTAATATTCACCTCAACATATGCACATCTATAAATACACAGTTGCTAACCCTTATATGCTGGCATTTTATGACTGCTAAAGGAGATGATAATGCAAGGAGAACAGTGAAAGTCATCGCTGTTACGAATACAGATGTTCAGCACTCACTACCCACCAGTGCACTTGCTAGCTGAATTATGTCAAGAAAGCACAGGCATCCTGAACACACCACCCATATGCAGTGTGAAATCAAGAGATGACCAGGAAGATGCGATGACATCAGTTTACTAATCCCTTGTATTTACAGATGACAATTGTCATCTATTGATCAATGTTCAACTGCAGGCATTTCCTAAGAAGTTTACATCCCCATACCCATCAACAAATTATATCCCAGCTGTTGCTGGCAGTTAATTCTGGACAGAAATGCTGTAGTAACCTAAATAAACATAGCCAGGGAAAATATTTCCAGCTTTGGGAAAGAAACAAACAAAAAAAATTGCATTTGGATTTTAGTGCATAAATGGCCTACAGAATCATAATAATGGGGTCAAAGGACTGCTAAAATGTCATCATTTAATGCTGGTGAAGTATTAATACCATTACATAAGAATTGTATTATTATATAATTACATTATTGTACTATTACATAACAATATCTTTAATATCAATACCATTTACAGGAGATGCCAGTACAGGAAGGAAGTGCACAGCTTTCATGTAAGAAGCAAGTATCAAGTTCAGTGACCTCCCTGTGATTGTGCCACAGCACAACATAAATCTAGCACTAATCCTAAGTGGGGGATACAAGTAATTTTGGGGGCTGTTAATCTCGTGTCTGAGAAGAACTGGTGTTCAGTCTTCAATTACGTTACGTGCAGAAAGAGACCACTAGAACAGACCACAATGACTTCCTGATTTAGCCAACAGAGAAAATAAATGGTCGACCCTTTATTGCATTTGATTCCCTCAGTAATGCCAATTCTTTTAAAACATATTGCCCTGTTTTGTCATTTTGGTGATCTATTTGGCTCTATTCTGTCATGTTCATAGAGTGAAATAAAGAAAGCATAGATATAATCCTAAAGAAAGTATATCACAAAATATAGGGTTCCACTCAATGTTATATAATGAAACCACTCTTTCTTGCTGAACCAAATAAAAAACATTCACTCTGGAGATTACTTAGCATTCAAAAAGTCATCTTTATTTGTTCAGTTATCTACCAACTCCACTTCTAGAAAAGGTGATATAATAAAAGTCTGTGTTTGACTACAGCATGCAGCGCTGCAGTTGACTACCAGAAAGTGATCACAACAAAAATACACACATGAACAGATGTGCTGTGTTTTTCATTAAAGATCTAATTTTCTAAGAGTTTTCAAGACTCGTATCATATTTCCTGTGGAAAAACATTTTCATCTTGAAAATCCTAACCTACACTTTACATATCACCTCCAAAATCACCATAATCTCTTTATTTTTCAAGTCAGCAACTCCTCCTCTGAAAGCCCCCTTTCTTTTATATGATTTTTTGTGTGCTTCTGTGCCAGCTCTTTCTCTTCATCTAGGGCACACTAAATAACTTAAATTTTTCTTCTTTCTTTTTCCATCTGTTGTCTCTATAAACCTTCAGGAGCTGAATAAATTTCAAAGAAACTCTCATTGAAATTCTAGGCTGCTAAATTTTCTCCTGCTGAGTCACCTGGGCCCAAAACTCCCATCTAAATCTGTATGAAAAACCTCTCAGCACCGTGTTAAGTTTCTTTATAAAAAATCATTCCTCAAGAAAGCCCATAAAGTCCTTTTCATGGTTCAACAGACTTAGAGGGAAAGGAGCACGCCTTGCCAGGTGCTGCCTGTTAAATTCCAGTTTGCTCATTTGCCCATTGCTGCATCTTTCCCCCATTTCTTATTTACATGTTCCCTACTTTTCATTTAGGCAGGGATCTCATCTTCTTACTGGTATGTACAGCATCCAGAGGAAGATACCCCATGCAATACTAATAAAAGATTTGTAAATTCCACTAGATAGTTAAAATTGAAGCATGATCCTTCTGCATGTTAGTTGCACCATTTTTTAATTTTTCTTTAACAGTAACACCTTTCATTAATGCTTACCAACACCTTCAGTTCATTAATTCTGATTCTGTGGAAATGAAAACAAGTTCCTCCACAGAGACTCCTTTTAAAGGCAATATCTCAAGTCTCTGACTATGTGTCAAATTAAAATCCTGGAGCTGTGAATTCATCTGAGAACTGAAGCCTTAGGCAGCACTCATGTACATCCCAGCAGAAGCCATACACAGCACACATACACAACCCCATTGAAGGATTTTTAGCAAAACTACACTGTCCAAAAGCAACTACAGTAAAGTCAGACTGGAGGTTTTTTCTAACACTTATGATACTTCTGGTACCTAAATGGACTCTGATTTAATAAAGAATCTTAAGGTGGAATTCCCTTGTCTGAATACATACAACCAGTACTGCTTTAGATCACTTATGGATCCTCCCCACCACTCCTACAGGGTTGGATCTGCTGCCAGTCCTGTGCTGTACCTGCTAGCCTGACAGCAATATCTCAATGGATCAGGTGTCTAATATGGCACCACAGCTGTGCTTCAGCACCTAAATCACTTCTTCAGATATATAACAATGTCATGTCAAGTCAAATCACAGTAACAAAATTGGGTCCATAATATAAATGCAACTTGTTTTGCCAAAATCCAATTTGAAGATCATATTCCCAAAATACAGGCAAATAGCTTGTACCTTGTTTATTCTGCAAATGTCAATATGGTAAGGTGGCCTGGGGGCTAATACACAGATTCAGTATGCTAAGCAGCTAGTGACATCTCTGGCAAATTGCTGTACACCTTGCAATGAATTAAGACTGGAAACTGAGAAGGCAAATAACTGACATTAGTGAGACAGGTGGATATGACAGTGAATAAGCCACAGAAATAGCTGGCAAGAAAATAAAGTTTCTTAATTCTGACTGGGTACTGGGAAAGCTTGAAGATATATTTTGAAACATCTTACTTTAAATGTTTTGCTATGGTTTCTTCAAGTTTGTTTTTTTGCTGGAGTTGTTTATTATTATTATTATAATTATTGCCTTTTTGGCATGCAATCTTGATGAGGGATTTTAACCGCAAGGTGATTAATTCATGGAAAAGTAGAGGCTGCAGATCTCATAACCATAGCAGCAACATAAAAGTCTAGCTGGAACAAACAGATTTGAAGAAACTTCTCTTCCCCCATCAGAATAAGATTTATAGTGTGATTTTCGACAATATACTTATGGTGATACATACATGTACACTTTACTGCTCAAGTTCAAGAACTTGTGAAGTGGAAAACATCAGAGGCCCAGCTCAGTTGTCCTCACTCTTTCTCCATAAATTGTTCATCTTAGCATTTTCAGCAGACCTATTAGGATTTTTCCAGTACAAATGTTATCACAGGTGCAACTAAACATACAAGGGGCATTCATCTTTGAAACTGAATAATCTAAACCTTTAAAAGGTTCAAAGCCTTCGAAGGTCTAAGAGCAGTTGTATTTGAAAATTCTGGCAATTTTAACTTTATATACCTAAGTCTTAGAAATAATTCTCCCAAAAGAACTCACTTCAGGTCTGGAGGCAAAATTACATGTTACTAATTACGTATCTGCAATATACAATTGTGGCCTCAAATCCAGCAGCACAGCATGTGGCCTTGATACTGCAAAAACATAATTACCAAACTTAATAAAAAACAGATGCCAGACAGACCTGTTTGCAATATTATATTCCAAATTGTTCTTTCTGCAGTACTTCATTCTAAAGGTATGCAAGCTCTGCTCTAGGAAATCTCACAAACATACCAAGCTCTATTGCATCCTACAGAGATTTGCAATTAGAATAAATCTATGCAGTGCGTATCTTCATTAATACAGTAAGTCACGAAAAGCTGGTTTTATGCCAACTAGCTCACCAGAAATTAAGTCCAAAAAAGCTTTTGGTTTTCTCAGCAATAGTAGTCTGGAGGTTTGGTTTTTTTTCTTCTAAAAAGCTTGCACATATCTAAAGAAGGTTCCAGAAATTTTACTCTGGCTTAAACTCCATCTATCATGGGAATCTTGGACACTGTCTGGTTGCTGTTGGATGCACTTTGATTAAAAATCTCCGTTTGGTGAGCTTGCAGATAATTCTGATTATTCAAGAATTACAGATCACCATAACTGAGCAGCTCTACCAACGATTAATAAATACTACAGCAGAAATTTTGGCCCATGCTCTACTCTCCCGGGAGAATATAAAGAATGTGGTTTATTTGACACCATAAAAACCACTGCAGAACTCATTTGCCATGTAGTCACATCTTGAATCATTGCCAAGAGATGATGAATGATAAGCCATTAAATATTCAATATAAAATAGCTTTGTGGTCTGAACACTTGTAACAGTGAGGATATCATGTTCTCATTAACATTCCTGGGTGAATTTTGTATGAATAAGTCAAGACTTCAGGAAGCTACATGCCACCAAAACACAAATGTAGACCTAAGAAATAGATAAAGAACTTTTTCCTTTTCACATTACTCTTTGGTACTAGTCTTGCAGTTTCATTGATTAGCACTGAAAATTCCACAATTCTTAACACTATCTCTCATCTTGTTGCTTTAAGTGGAAGGAAACTCCAGAATTTGCTGTATAATTGCATGTGGGCATGCGCACGCACACACAAGAAATTACGAATAAAGTGTGTGATCTTTCAGGTTAAATGTGCAAGAAATTGCTATTTCCCTCCTTTTACAACATAAGTTTTTTAATTCAGAGGCTTGGCTGACTGGCTGCTAACGCAAAGATTTTTGGTAAAAGCCACAAACAGGCTTAATTTTTCTGGTCCATTTTAGCTGCCATGTTAATGGTTTGGTTCCTGAAAAAATATTTTTCTATCAGAACTTCCTAACAAGTCAGGATTATACCACATTATATTCCTAACAACCTTCTACCTGTTGAATAATATCTTAAAATAGAACTCACTGCATAGCTAACTTTTTTTTTTAATAATCACAAAAGTTTGATTCTTCTACGGTTTAATTGAGCTCCTTTGGTACAGAAAAGCAGCAGGGTACAAAAAGAGCTCTCTACCTCTCAAATTGTCATGAGTCTGAAACGTAAGGAATTAGGTACCAGTCTTTCGATGTTCAAACATGCATATATCTAAAAATAGAAAAAGGTGACAAAAATAGGTATCCCACAGATAATTTTGGCTTTCTTTACTTCTTCCAAGCCACTGGACTCTACAAGGATCAGACTTTGCTACCTTATATCTTTGGCAACCCTCAGGACAATTGCTTTTGTAGGTTTACTACTTTGAAAAAAATATCAAAGGATCAAAGTTCTAAGCTGTTGGTCACATGATACAACAGGTGCCTGTTGCTAGGTTAAGGAAAAATTACTATCTAATGGAAATAGCTTATCCGATTCTGATTTATCTGCCTAACAGCACTCTGAAAGCACTAGGTCTAGCCTTACCAGGAAGCTTGCACAGAAAATCTAATGCTGAGAGGGGATGATGGACCTAGTTGCACACTTTCACAGAGCACCTCAAGTGTCACATCCAAGGGCAAGCATGGTAGTGTTGATATGAGCACATATAGCAGATGTGTCTTCAATATCCAGATCTGAAATTCAAGATTGACAAATACAGTCTACAGTCTACTCAACTACATTTCTGTGTGGATGCAAATGTCTGCAAAATAAGTGTCACAAGACACTTCAGAGATTATCACAAAAACTGAATTTGCCACCAAGACTCTCAAATGAAATAGTAATTTTGGCTCTGTGATTTTGGTTGCTCCATTTCCAGAACAGTAATAAGTAGAGTGGCCAGTGACCGACTTTTAGACTTCTGCACTAACCCCAAGATAAACTGGACAGTGCCAGGAAACTGTAATAGTAACTCTAGCTGTCAGTCTGATGCATTCCTTCAGTAATACATTCACATTCAAGAGATAAATTTTTCATCCCATAAGGACATATTGGCAACTATGTTTTAGGAGTAAAATTTTATATCCGTTTTTAAATCTAAACATAAACAATTTTCATAATATCATCAAATATTTGAGCTACACTTGGAATCTGTGTCACCTTCAGAAGTGTTCTTTATTATTTATGCCTGAAGCTTTTCTGCTAATATGTCACTGGAACAGCACTTGCATTTTCATCACTGTTCTGAAACAACTAGTAAATAATCTATGATTTACTAAACTAGTAAATATCTATGATATTTCTCATACTACTCTCTGTTCTCAAAACCTGAATTAAATGTGAAGAATAGAAACTGCATTCATGCATTCTTAAAAGCCCAGCACAATCATAACTCAAATACTTTCTCACAATTTTTCTATTAAAGTAAAATGGGCAAACTTGTGATTCATCAAAGCAATTTTCTGATACAGTACTCGGAATCATTTCCACTGGGAGACTGAGACATGGAATCCACCACAGCAAATGAGAATAAAGCCTGTAAACTATCAGTTAATGGATATTTAATCAAATGGAATTCTTCTCATTGGCATGTATGGTTTACTTTTTAAATCTAAAAGGCTGATTTGTATCCTCTTCAACCCTCTGGTAGCATGGCTTTACCCAGTGGGGCTTTCTGGAACAGAACAAGCTGCAGAAGCTTGAAATAGGCAAACTGTTGAGAAGATGATCACATGAGCTTGTTCTGCTCACAGCCACATGGAGTCTGATTCTAAGCAATGAGCATAACTCAGCACAATTCAGCCAGTTTGGTTCATGCCTTTCTCCAGCTAAATAAACGAGGGAAAAGAGCTGAAAGAAACAAAATGGTCAAAGGTCATGTGCTTATCAGCACTGAGCACTGCCTCAGCATACGCTTGCCCCAAGGAAACTTGCAATGTCAAACATTAAAAGTGTGATTACATTTTCAGGTAACAGCTGACTTAGTATTCCTGGTTCTATAGCTTAAGAAACAATACTGAGAATATATGAAAAGAAACTAGAAGATAGGTTGGACATTCAGGGTAGATTTTCAGAAGTTTGTACCAACACGTGCCTTAGAAAACTCACATACATGTTACCGGTACAAGGACTGCATAGAGAAAACATTGCTCACAAGCTAGTTCCTTATGTGAGATGAGACGAGATGTGCACATTTGGTGTGGATTTTCACAAAGCATCAGCTTTTGAAAACAGGACATCTTCTAACAAGCTGATATTGACATGAATGAGGATCATGTATCTACTAATACATCAATTTATCACATTAAAATGCATCATAGTATTGATGTCTAGAGATGACTTGATGGTCAGCCAAACAGGAATCTGTTTGGCTTCCTAAATACAATTATCTTTTCACTTTTCTTTTTTGGGACCTAGTTGTCCACATCATTCCACAGCAAAGGTACAACAGAACTCTGAAGAGTCAGTTAAAGACTTGGTGAAAAGACTCTGGGCTAAGTTTACTGGTGTTTGGAGCAAAGAGTTGAACTGCCAAGAGATATTTTTGTCTTCCTTCAATATCAATTGCCTGTAAAAGTACATCCACTGGGGTTGTAGAAATCAGTGCAAGGTGATTGTTCTCTGACCTGCCCACACCATGACTTGCAAAAACATTTTCTCAGGGAGAAAATGACTCAACAGTGGGAATAACTGCCTTTTGGGGCATCAACACAATGCCCAAAATAAAACAGACAAGGCAAAATAAAAGCTCTTTGTTCCTCGCACATATGTACAGGGAATGGGCCACTCAAGCCTCTTGTCAGGCCTCTGTTAGATCACGGTGGTAATATATTGGACAGGCTAGCACATGCTGCTCTCCAGTCTCTCCTTCCTCCAGCTGCTCGGTTTTATCATAGCATGTAATAGCTTGATAAAATTAATCTCTGGAGCCAACAGATGGTTCAAATCCACATCTCATTTTCTGCTGCAGCAGTACATCTGAATTCTCTTCTACAAAAGTGCTTTCTTCTCTTCGACCTTGCTCCCAGGCCAGTCAGCACTTCTGTCTCCCTAACTGTGTTTGAAGAGAAGATCTGTGGTCTGAAGAAAAGACCTTGAGAAGATCCTCCAAAGCCCCAGGGAACTGCTGCTGTGACCTGGCTTTGATTATTGCCATTTCAGGGCATTGCTGCAATTTCTTCTTTTTTTCTGTAGCTAGAAGTCTCATCCCTGCCCTGCTGTATAGGGGCTACAATAAGCAGAGAAATTCCAGCAACCAAGATCTCATGCTGCTCTTAAGCAAACAGCAAGTCAGCACAAGAGTAAACACTAAGGAACAGATGGTATGACTTTTAGTAGCTCTTTTTAACATACTTATTTCTTTCACCTTACCCTTTACATTGATCATCTCCCATTTTTAAACAAAACATTTGTTTGTGAATGATGTAAAAATCTTCGGCATGTTACACTGGTCTGCCCCCTCTCTCCTTATTCCAGAACTCAGATGCAGCAAAGTGGAAGAGCATAACCTTGATTGACTGTACTTAATTCAAATGTGCTTAAATCTGGTCAAGCACTTTCTTTCCATATTATTGCTCATTCAAGGGTTTTAGCAGCCTTGGAAAAAACACTACCAAGTATAAATAAATTAAGTCTAAAATAAAGTCTGGACAGCAGAACACATGTTCTAGTATCTAGTACCAGTATATTTATCTTGCGAACAGATTATTTTTACAGTGTATTAAGGAAGGTTAAAGAAATGTTTGTATACATTTAACAAGAGAAAGAAGAAATTAGCTTGGGTTATAATAGAAGAATCACAGTACAACTATTACTCCCTAATTAATTCTGTCTGTGAGTAAATCAAAACTCTAATTATAGACACAAAATCTGCTCAATATTGCAGAATATTTATGCAAAACATTATTCTTAGCACTTATCAGCTAAAATATAATGTCTCACTTGAGCTGAAGCAGCAATTTTAAATAGAAAGTCATCATTTTTGCCACTTCTTTATAGCTCAATACATGGGGAATGCCTGATGAGAGTACAATTTAATTTTTTTTAAGTACTTTGTAAATCCCCACTGACAACTGGTTCAATTCTTCCTTTAAGGAACATCTGTCTTTATTTAAAGAAAAAAAACAACACAACAATTAAAAAATTCTTAAAATGCATGCTGTTACTCCGAGAGCCTTCAGTGATTCAATCCCACCAAAGAAAAAGTACACCTGAACATCAATACAAGAACCACTGAGTCATCACCTGAAGGCTTTTAAAACAAATGGCATCACTATCATCTGACAGTTGTTCTATCTTGTATTGATGTTAAGGTGTTCATCAGTGAAAAAGCTAGGGGGCACTTAGGGTATTAAGCTTATTGTAGCCAATGTACTAACTGCAGATCAAAAGCCTATTTTTCAAACCACTCATTTCCTTTCATTGCAATGCAAAGAATCCAGTTCAGAAAAGGGAGTGTGAACAGAATACTTTTCAGGAATATTTGAAGAAAAGTGGGTTACCTAGCTGGGATATGTGAATTATAAATTCCTTCTGACAACTTCAGTGTGTTACTTTAAGCCCAGCTAGAGATGTAAGTGCAAAGTGAGAATGTATCCTCCCTATAACTTATGTATTTATTTATTTACCCTGTCCATATATTTAGCTCTTCTAACACAGTTAAATCAAGAATCCAGGGAATCTCCTGAGTTAGTCAATCATCTTAACATATTTTCAGAGTTCCATTTCCTTCCACTGTTAAAATTCCTGTTTATAGCATAAATGCTATTAATTATTACAGTAACAAAAAGACAAATACATTTTTCCACTTTTAAATACATAAGCCCAATAGCATACTATGTGGTGTTGAGTGATGTTTATCTTCTGGTACAAACTTGCTAATGGCATGCAAAACAAATTGCTATTAGCATAAGTTTGCAATTTAAACCCTTGCTTTCTAGTGTGAGGCTGGAGTATTTGACTGTTCAAAAAGACTATAAATATTTTCCCTGAGTTCATCATTATCTGCTGAAAATACTGATGTTTCCAAAGCAAAGAATGAGGAGATAGGTCTGGGAAATAGGGATGGAAACAAAGACAAGTTTCTGGAAACTGATATGGGAGGTTTAATAATGCTGCTATGTCAGACAGTTTGGAAATAATAGAGTTGGCACCTGGACAACTTCTGGAACTTCATTTGTGGCTTCCCTGTTTCTGTAAACAGCACAGCACTGAGATGGGACTCCAGTGGTGCTTCTTTCACAAGCTCATTTTCTATTCTTATAACAATGCACCTTAATTCCAATGTAATGAGTATCCCTGCCAGCGACACATTTTCATTTTCCTGAACCTCTGTCTGGGGAATTCTCAGAGCTGATGGTGCTGTTTTAGGGCCAATTTCTTGCAGTCATTGCTACCTATTCCCATCCACACAGTCTTGCCAAGATGCACACTTCATACAATGCTGCTGTCCTGACTGAGTCTAAATTAATTCTTTCTATTTGCGTTTTGCTGCTACAGTGTAAAATTTTAGTAACTATCTCCCCAGGGAACTTTATTATATCATTCATTCTATTAACATAACAAAATTAGCTTTACTTACTGGTAAATGCTGATTAAAGCTTCAGAGGGCTGAAAACTTAGGAAATTATAGATGTTAAATTGTGAACTTCCATATTTATGCACTAGATTAACTCCAAAAGTTACAGTACTCTTCAGGACTAGAAAAGAAAAACTTAAAATTTTATAGAAGTAGATGGAACATAGCTCAGATGATGCTTTATAGCAGTATCTTGTAATATACACTGAATTCTTTATCCTTCTGTAGCACATAATTCTATTTTTCACACCTCTTTTCACCACATTCTAACTTTCTGCTAATCTTCTCTTGCTAAACTTAATATTCTGATGCTTCTGTGTCCTCGGAGCCTTCTTTCAAATCTCTGTTTAGTCTCTGGTTTTATTTCCACAGTCTTCTGTAAAGAATTGCATTTCTGTTCTTCCTTGCAATGCCTCATGCATGTTTTCATTGTATTAATTTTAATTTCTAGAACATCACTATAACAGCAGTCCTCACACATCCAGAGACAGTGACTGCATTCTCCAGTGATTGTTACTACATTTCCTCAGCTTCTGACTTCAGGGAAAAACAAGACTTGTTCAAACCCACTACTTTTGATTCCAAGTCTGCCAAAGATCTCAGAGAAAAAGTAACACAATATATCCTCAAATAAAAAGAGTTATAATGAAAGGTCCATCCTCAAACTGGCCAGATTTTTAAGAACCTATAAATACCGCTATTAGAATCACCCTATACAGCAAAGACAGACTGATTAAATGAGCTTGATCCATGAGACAGGATGTCTGATCAGTGAGACATGTCAGTCAAAAAAATAACTACCATCATTGTACTAAGTGGTTAAAAGTCAGAAGTCAATCAGTATTTAAACTCTTAAAGTCAGTGTTTGTGTGGCAAACAGAAGCTGTAATGATGGTGGATGAGAAGCTCAACAATGTGTGCTTTCAGCCCAGAAAGCCAACTGTGTCCTGGGCTGCATCAAAAGAAGTATGGCCAAAAGGCCAGGGAGGTGGCCCCTTTTACTTGGCTATTGTGAGATCCCACCTGGAGCACTGTGTTCAGTTCTGGAACCTCCAACATGAGAAGGACATGGAGCTGTTGGAGTGAGTCCAGAGAAGGGCCATGAAGATATCTGAGTGCTGAAGCACTTCTCCTATGGAGACAGGCTGAAGAGTTGGGGCTGTTCAGCCTGGAGAAGAGAAGGCTCAACGGAGACCTTACAGTAGCCTTCCAGTACCTGAAGGCACCTGAGCAAGCTGACCTAGTGGAAGGTGTCCCTGCCTATGCAGGGGGTTTGGAACTATTTAGCTCTTCTAACACAGTTAAATCAAGAATCCAGGGAATCTCCTGAGTTAGTCAATCATCTTAACATATTTTCAGAGTTCCATTTCCTTCCACTGTTAAAATTCCTGTTTATAGCATAAATGCTATTAATTATTACAGTAACAAAAAGACAAATACATTTTTCCACTTTTAAATACATAAGCCCAATAGCATACTATGTGGTGTTGAGTGATGTTTATCTTCTGGTACAAACTTGCTAATGGCATGCAAAACAAATTGCTATTAGCATAAGTTTGCAATTTAAACCCTTGCTTTCTAGTGTGAGGCTGGAGTATTTGACTGTTCAAAAAGACTATAAATATTTTCCCTGAGTTCATCATTATCTGCTGAAAATACTGATGTTTCCAAAGCAAAGAATGAGGAGATAGGTCTGGGAAATAGGGATGGAAACAAAGGTTTAAAGACAAGTTTCTGGAAACTGATATGGGAGGTTTAATAATGCTGCTATGTCAGACAGTTTGGAAATAATAGAGTTGGCACCTGGACAACTTCTGGAACTTCATTTGTGGCTTCCCTGTTTCTGTAAACAGCACAGCACTGAGATGGGACTCCAGTGGTGCTTCTTTCACAAGCTCATTTTCTATTCTTATAACAATGCACCTTAATTCCAATGTAATGAGTATCCCTGCCAGCGACACATTTTCATTTTCCTGAACCTCTGTCTGGGGAATTCTCAGAGCTGATGGTGCTGTTTTAGGGCCAATTTCTTGCAGTCATTGCTACCTATTCCCATCCACACAGTCTTGCCAAGATGCACACTTCATACAATGCTGCTGTCCTGACTGAGTCTAAATTAATTCTTTCTATTTGCGTTTTGCTGCTACAGTGTAAAATTTTAGTAACTATCTCCCCAGGGAACTTTATTATATCATTCATTCTATTAACATAACAAAATTAGCTTTACTTACTGGTAAATGCTGATTAAAGCTTCAGAGGGCTGAAAACTTAGGAAATTATAGATGTTAAATTGTGAACTTCCATATTTATGCACTAGATTAACTCCAAAAGTTACAGTACTCTTCAGGACTAGAAAAGAAAAACTTAAAATTTTATAGAAGTAGATGGAACATAGCTCAGATGATGCTTTATAGCAGTATCTTGTAATATACACTGAATTCTTTATCCTTCTGTAGCACATAATTCTATTTTTCACACCTCTTTTCACCACATTCTAACTTTCTGCTAATCTTCTCTTGCTAAACTTAATATTCTGATGCTTCTGTGTCCTCGAAGCCTTCTTTCAAATCTCTGTTTAGTCTCTGGTTTTATTTCCACAGTCTTCTGTAAAGAATTGCATTTCTGTTCTTCCTTGCAATGCCTCATGCATGTTTTCATTGTATTAATTTTAATTTCTAGAACATCACTATAACAGCAGTCCTCACACATCCAGAGACAGTGACTGCATTCTCCAGTGATTGTTACTACATTTCCTCAGCTTCTGACTTCAGGGAAAAACAAGACTTGTTCAAACCCACTACTTTTGATTCCAAGTCTGCCAAAGATCTCAGAGAAAAAGTAACACAATATATCCTCAAATAAAAAGAGTTATAATGAAAGGTCCATCCTCAAACTGGCCAGATTTTTAAGAACCTATAAATACCGCTATTAGAATCACCCTATACAGCAAAGACAGACTGATTAAATGAGCTTGATCCATGAGACAGGATGTCTGATCAGTGAGACATGTCAGTCAAAAAAATAACTACCATCATTGTACTAAGTGGTTAAAAGTCAGAAGTCAATCAGTATTTAAACTCTTAAAGTCAGTGTTTGTGTGGCAAACAGAAGCTGTAATGATGGTGGATGAGAAGCTCAACAATGTGTGCTTTCAGCCCAGAAAGCCAACTGTGTCCTGGGCTGCATCAAAAGAAGTATGGCCAAAAGGCCAGGGAGGTGGCCCCTTTTACTTGGCTATTGTGAGATCCCACCTGGAGCACTGTGTTCAGTTCTGGAACCTCCAACATGAGAAGGACATGGAGCTGTTGGAGTGAGTCCAGAGAAGGGCCATGAAGATATCTGAGTGCTGAAGCACTTCTCCTATGGAGACAGGCTGAAGAGTTGGGGCTGTTCAGCCTGGAGAAGAGAAGGCTCAAGGGAGACCTTACAGTAGCCTTCCAGTACCTGAAGGCACCTGAGCAAGCTGACCTAGTGGAAGGTGTCCCTGCCTATGCAGGGGGTTTGGAACTAACTGATCTTTAAGGTCCATTCCAACTCAAACCATTCTACAATATGATATATACTATGATAACCATCACTAGTGGTAATCCAATTAGTGCATGACTTAGAGCAATAAAAACGTGGTGTGAAGACTTGAAAATGTTGTAGCAACTAGCACATGTAGCTATAGCTAATAGACCACAGCAGCCAGTATAATGCCACTTGGGTCTTCGACGCTAGCAACAACCTGTACTAGCCACAATATAATAAGGAATAGGTTCCAGATGAAATAAGATTAAACACAATACAGACAGAGAGATAGAGGAAGAAGCAACCAAAGATCCTCTAAAAAACACTAAGAGTAAACAGAGGTGTCATGTATTCTCATCCTTTCTAAAATATGACATTATAACAGCAGCTATCCATACCTAGGAGTTCTTCCAGCATATTGACTCTGCAGAAAACAGAAGGGTAAAACAAATAACATTCAAGACATCAAAAGAAACTCATTAGACTTTTACATCAGCATCTTATTAATTCTGCCATATGAACCACAGTACACAAGAAATCCAGATAAGGCCTAAGGCACTAGGTTTATTTCATAAAAAAAAAAAAATATATATATATATATATAAATTCCCAACACACAATTTTATCAATAATATCTTCAATATCAGTGGCTGTTAAAGTTATCATCATAAGGTCTCCTAGAGAGAGCATGGTCTGTGATGTGAATGTGAATGCAGGCAGCAAGTGTGAGCTTGATGGGGTGTACCTGACAGTCTCCCGGTGAGCATACATTTGCAACTGATCTCCAACAGTTTTGCCTCTGGCAGTATGACTTTCCAGAACTCCCACTGAGAATATTATTCATGAGACTCTCTTTTAAAAAATTAAAAATCAAACATGTAAGTATATAACAGCTAAAGAGCAATGTTTTGTGTTCCCCGATACATACTTGCAGAACACTGATGCTGAACAGTTTCATTTTCTAGAGTTTAGCTACATGTAATATGATAAAAATTTTTAACATTTCCCTCCACTAATCCTTTTACCTAACTTTTATTAGGGTTTTAAATCTTTATTAAACTTTGATATTCAATACATTTGATATTCTTCTGGATGCTGAATTTCTTCCTCTAATTATTTTACTTGCAACATCTGTGTTCAGTAAATTGGAATCCTCTAAATAGGGTTATATTGTATTAATAAGCCAACATCTCTTGGTCCTGATGTTTAATTCATTGTATTTTATTAGTATATTTCCAGAAGATTTAATTTGTGCTTATTAAACACACCAACCACACAGCCTCACACTTAGGATGTGTGTCATTTAATGTAATCCCTAGTAATGAATCTTTTCAAATCTTTTATATGAAACATTCCTCCCCTTTTTCATTTCACCTCAGATGCTTCTTGAGAAACCTAAACCAATGTATTAGGAAGGAAGTTCAAAATTTCAGTTGCGGTATGAGGTATCAGTCTTTGATGTATATAGGTTTCCACTCATCCCATGTGCTGCCATTATTCTTCCAGCAAGATTTTTAGGAATGAAAGGGGGCTCTATCCATCAGCTTTAATATCTGCCAATTGTTGCAGTATTTATTAACAGACCTGAGACTGGTGTGAAGTTATCGCTCACAAGAGACCAACTTTACCTTCATACTATTAATTATCTCTTTATTTCCTACACATCAGGCAGCTGTGAAGGACATGCAATCTCAGAATAACAGGAAAATTATCTTTTAGGTTAAATATAGTTTCTCACTAAGGCATGCACACTGTAATAAAAGAGATAAATCATCTGTTTATTTACAGCACATGTTTAGCATTTCCATGGGTTTGTGTATCAAGTCTTGATCACAGGATTATCAGAGCCTGTTTTTAGCTAATCTGTTTTTAATGAATGTGTGCTTGTCCCTATCTCCACTAATTTTACTTCATTTGCAGTATTTTAACGTTACTCAGTGCCAAACTAAAAAAAAACACATCATAAAACCAAAGAAAAGCAATAAAAGTATTTTTTAAAGTCCTGATATAAAGTTTTAATTAAGGAGTGCATTTAAGCATGTGCCTAATTTTATGCCAAGTTTAAGCACATGTGAAATTAGTCTTAAACAAAATGTTGAATTGGACTCCATGTATCATTAACAGTTTGAATAGAATTACAATAAAATAGTCATCTACGTTTACACAACTTTTGCCTTGAGTAAGACATCAGCTTCTAAGCCAGGGACATCACACTCCACTACAACCAGACTAAGAGGTCAAGGCAAATGATCACCATGACAAAATGTATGTTTCTGCCCACTGATGGGATAACTGGTGTACTATTCTCCTCAATAAAGTAACATTAAAGCAAGAATTCCTCAAGGAATTCTCCTGAAGGCCAGTGTAAGCTAAAATCTGAAGAGTTTGAAAAGCTTTTGGCTCTGCTTCAACAGAGCAGTAAACAAAACGAGATTTCGGGTAGCCCTTGACTCGTCTCTTACTCTAGAATCAGGTCTATGCCAGCCCAGCTCCCAGGAAAAGACAATGTAAGCATGTAACAAATAACAAGCAATAGTGGGGAATTAAGAGCTGCGGAGTTATGTGTGAATCTAGACAGAACCCCAAGCTATGACAAAACGTCTTTTCAAAGCAGGGGGCTGAAGCTCCTGCTAGAAGCCCACATGATTAGGAATTTTTACAGAGCTTATTTAAGCCAGTTTTAGGAAAAATGTGTAATAACAGAATAGAACTTTACTTCTCCAATGTCTCAGAAACTTGAGTTCAATGTCTTGCCACGCTTGTTCAAAACAGGATCTAGACGATCTTTAAGGTCCATTCCAACCCAAACCATTCTGTGATTCTATGATTTACAGCAGATGGTAACATACTTATTACATCAGAAAAAAATCTGTTTCAGAAAAAGATACATTTGAGATTATTAATTCTAGATTCTTTGGTTGTACATAGGCTTCTGAGACAGACTGGGTGGATTAAAGGCCTAATATTCAACAGACTGCAAATCAGGTTTTTCAATTGTCAAAAAGAGGCTGTTTAAGGCAGAGACTTGTAACTTTTTAAAAGCTGTTGTCTTGCCCTGGGATGATCTCTTACCTTTCAAACCTAATTTTTTAATTAATGTTTTTAATGTTTGTTTATATTGCACCTTTAAAGTACCTGGCTGTGAGTTTGGCATATCCCTTACAACTTGCTTGGAAGCTTACCATGAGATCCTTAGTTTGCATTTTTTTTAATCCTGTCTTAAGCTCCAGGAAGTCAGTCAGTCAGTCAGGACCTAGTCAGCACCAGGACCTGCACCAACTGTGTTACCAACTCCATCTTACTTTCTGCCAGAAAGTGATCTCCCGGAGAAAATAATATTTTCTGTCCTTTACACCTGTCTGCCCTGTCCCCACACTGATTTAATTTTCAATGGTACACTACTAAAAGCAATATGGAGAAAATTTATTGATATGCAAAATACTATAAATTGAAGATGCACATTTATGAAAGCAAAAAACCCAAAATGTCTAATTCAAGGTCAGAGATCACAGAAGACAACTTCCTTCCTTCTTCTTCTCCCTTCTCTTCCGTCCATGGCCAGCGTCTGGGGAGGACTCTGTTCATCCATCACCGTCGATCCTCAGGCTTGATCTCTTGTGACCCCCATAACTCTCTGCTTTCTCCAGCAGCAGCTCCGGGATTCCTCGGGACTCTTCCCAGTTCAGGGAAGTGCTGTGGGAGTTGCTGGGGTGGGGGGAGGCGAGAGGTTTTTTGCCCATTCCTGAATATATTTGTATATAATTGTATATATTTTCTTGTATGATTCATTAGTGTTTTAATTAAAGCTGTGTAGTTTAGTTTTCAATCCAGCCAAGTCTCTCTCTTTTTCTCTCTCTCCTTCCCTACCTGGGTGGGAGGGGGAGGGGATCGAGAGCATTGTTGTCGGACCTGAGTCAAACTGTGACAACAATTTATGGGGGGGCTAGATTTTAAGCCCCACGTTGGGGGTCACAGATCTCCCCATAGTGTCTGAGCCGGCAGAGTGCAGGTGCAGCCTTGAAGCCTCAGTAGTTAGAAAAACATTCCACTGTCTTATCAGCCTAGCAGAACACACTGTTGCTAGTTACAAGAGAGCTTACTGAAGGAAAAAAAAATCAGTAAAAAGAAAAATTGGCTTCATCCTGGCTCAAACCAGGACACTGGATTAAAACATTTAACAGACTTTTGTCTTCATACAGAATAATAAAGTTAGCAAGTATACTGATTAATTCATAGAGGAAGCACTTACGATTAAGTGGCGTATGGCTGTGCCAAAATATGACAGATCTGATGACCTGACCTATGATGAAAATTATGAGCTACATTCATTTATAGTAGCTTTTAAAAAGATAAATCTTTTTATCCTTTTGTTACAAAGACAACAGGTTAGCTCATATACTGAGAAACAGAATAGTACTATCTCATCCAGAGGATGAAGCGAAGATACAAGATAAAGAAATCTTTTTTTAAAATGTAAATGTCAAATTACCTAAGTAAACTGTGTCTGGCAGTTCATACACACGCGTATTTTCTACTACAGAGCAATTAGGCTTCAGCTTCCTTGATCTCTGCAGCAGAAAGTCAAGAAAAACTATTATCAAACAGACTATACCATTCTCCCTATTAAATGCAGCAGAACATGATCTTGTTTGCCCAGATACAATTGCACAGCATATTGTTTTAAGACTCTCCAGATGAATATCTGTGTAAATTACCTCAGTTACACATGCTGTTTTTGCTGCACTGCAAATGCTGCTGGGCAAAACAATGTTTAAACCAAGAAGGACCTAACTGACAATGCCTAGTGTAAGAGTAGGAGAAGGGAATTCTCTATATTCCAGAGGCATCACCAGCAGTGCTGCTGTACATCCCTTGTGCAGCACAGGGCAGTGTCCTCTCTGGCATGTGCACTCTCCCATACATTGAAGTTGCTGAAGACCAGTGTGCTCAGGGTATCTGCCCAAGTGGCCCTCCCAGGAACTTGCTCTTGCTTCCTCTTAAGACAGCTTCCATTTGCAAGGACCAAGGGGAAGGGGACTCAATCCCACTAAATTAATTTTACTAAGGCAAAATAAACAAATCAATCAACCCATCAAAAAACCCAGTATCTAAAGTGTCAGAACCTCTAATTAAAGCCAAGTAATTAATTTGACTGTGACAGACAGCCACCGCCATCACCTGTAATGCACTGTATTCTGCATGTGGCACATGCACACACATAACTTACATACATCCCATAAAGCCCACTTTCTTTCTGTAAAGGCTCAGTTCCCTTTTCTCCCAAGCAAGAAAAAGAACAGTGAGCATGGATGTTTGTGAATAAAGTTGCTACAGCTTCAAATCACATCTAATTGTCTAAGTCATTCACCTCATTTCAATGTTAACTGCTGCTTGTGAGGACAAATCATCTTTGGACTTCCTCTCTGGTTTTGGTTTTGTTACTATTATTTTTTTTTTTTAATAAAAGTGGATAGCAATGTATGTAAAAACTGCAGGTTGGCTTAGCCTCTCTTGGGAAAGTCAACCATGGCCTTTGAAAACAGATCGAGTCCGGGTAATGGGTGCAAATTGGAGCATAGGAGGTTCAAGGTGAATATCCGAAAAATAAATTTTTACTGTGAGAGTGACAGAGCACTGGGACAGGCTGCCCAGGGAGGTTGTGGAGTCTCCTTCACTGGAGACATTCAAAACCCACCTGGATGAGTTCCTATGTGATGTACTCTAGGTGACCCTGCTGTGGCAGGGGGGGTTGGACTAGATGATCTTTTGAGGTCCCTTCCAACCCCTAGGATTCTATGATTTGTTTTGGCAGTTTGCACTGGAATTAAATATTACTGAAAGAACCTAACATTCCTGCACATACTTACAAGATACAGCAATGGGAGGTAAAGCAACTAAAGACACCAGTAACTATCAATAGATAATACATCCAGAAATAAAAAATACTCCAGCTAAAATCCAACTAAGGCAAGCAACTAAGGCGAGTCTTCGACTTCTAGTGGACACTGTTCTTGTCAGTGATAGGGAAGGTTCTTGGTGCTTATTAATTAATGGGTAACATATATCTCATTTAGTAAGGAAAATAAAGAGTATTCCATGCAGTTTTATTAGACAATAAGTGAAATATTTTTTGCAATCCAACATCCTTTAGTTTTTCTTCCAAAGAGCATAATATCCACAGTTGAGAACGCTAAATCCTGTCACCAACTTAGCATCTAAGTGAAGCTGCATAAGTATTTGCCACAACACTTTGCAACAGAATTTAATTCTGTTATTCAGCCTTTCATCTAACAAAAAACCAGTAATCATATCTAAACACTTGGAGTTGTAAAGTACATAACCTAAAGCTGTTCATTTCAATTTTGTAGTCACTTACTGCTGATGCTCAAGAAACCATGAAGTAATGGGTTTATCCCACCTATTTAATTACTTGCTATATCATTCAAGCTATGCCCTAAAGGTCAATGAACCCTCATATAAGCATTTTCCTTCAAATAATTTTTGCCATGAATTGTCAGTACAGAAATTAATTGATAAAAAATTTTAGGACACAATGATGCATGTGGATTCAAGACCAATTTAGTGGCTTAAAGACTACGTACACATTAGGGTTTGATTTCATATTCATTTACATATGAAGTCTGCTTGTTTTAATTTTTCTAAAGTTGTCATACGTTTTGCATTTTGTTACGTTGTTATTAATGAAAAATTTGGGATCAGCTTGCTGTGGCATACCTTGGACCTTGATAAGCCTTAGCAATATTTTGAGCTGCAAATTATAATTAGTGGCCTATAACTGCTGTATGTCAAACACTTAAGCTGCATATCTAACAGCTGCTAATAGCTAACCTGGAGTTAGTGAGATCAATAGGGGTGCATTAGTGTAAGCAGAGGAGAAAGCAGAATGATTAACTGCTGAATCCAGGAAGAAATTACAGTCAAGTAATTTCATAATTAATGGTTCATCACTGTCTTTGTCATGTGTTCCCCTGAAATACCTATCCTTTGTCAGATATGGTACAGCTAGATCACTAGTATACTCGATTTTTGTTCCTTTTACTCAGAAGTACACTTGTAGTTGCACTGTGTCAGTACACGTGGCCTTGCTGCACTCACAAACTGGGTCAGGAATATTGTTCCGTCGTTTGTTTCTGTGACACAGCTGAGACTTTTTCTTACTAGTGTTAATACTGATAACTACAAATTACTGCTAGATGTGTTCTAATGTTCAAACAAAAATTAGTAGATAGATTTTCAGTCAAAATAGTTTTGAAGGCAAGTACAACTGTTATAAAATCTAGTTCATTTATGGGATGGTGACAAGATTCTCATTCCAGTCTAACCAACAATCCAGTATATAAACTCTTTCAAGCTTAGCATTGGCATAGACAGTTCATTAACAGGAGTTACTGGAGCACATATTCACCAATCACACTGGTAAGCCACCCCTCATTAGTTTCATAATTATACTGTATATACCCCACATATCACATAGCATGTTTCTGAGCTATTAAAATATAGCTTTCATTTTCTGAAAGACTAACCACATTAAATCACACAAGCCAGGAGTAGCACTCTCTTACACAAATCAGAATTCACATTAGACATTTAAACCTTTTTTTTTCCTGGATGACACAATCTAGCAAGGTACAATATTGCTGATCTTCAGAAGCTGTTTGATCTTCAGAGATTTTTTTTAATTATGAAGAAAACTACAGCTGTGATTAATAGGCTGACCAATAAAATCACTATCATTTGATTTGCATGTGGTATTCTAACCTTCATTATTCTCACCATCCCTTGAGAAAAGCTAGAATTTGTCTTTAAATCAAAGTCACTTAGACTATGTATGACAACGGACACACTGATGGTACATTTCACATTCAAAAGTTATTTATGATGTAACTTCTACTTCCTTCCTTCAAGGAGAAGCCACAGAATTTTGCACTGAAGTATCGTTCACCTAAATACATATACGTTTATTTTTCCTAGCAAAAAAATACAAAGCAAACATGCAGGACTATGTGGGCAGTACTTTGAATGAAATGTCCTCCACAGAACCAGCAGCCAGCAAGAATAAAACAGGTCCAGCTACAGCATTCAAAAGACAACACCTTGCATGCTTCCACACAAAATCATTAATATACTCCTCTCAGCACCTGCTCTGGCTGGCAGCTTCTTTTTCTCAGCAACTCAGAAATATTTGCTTCTGCACTGAAAACACTTCACCCTTCTGATGGTATCACCCATGGATACTGTAAGTACAATTTTGACTACTTCTGCTTTTCTAGTTGCATAACAGCAACAACAGCAATCATGCAAGGAGGCTACCTCCCTTCTCTCCAAATGTTGGTGTGCAAGTAACTTACAGTGTCTGTAATTAAATATATATAACAAGTAATTGTATTGTGACCATCAGTGTGTATCTCCTACCCCCCTGCCCCTCCCCACAGAGGAATCAAAGGAAAGGCAAATGGAACCAATGTTTGATGTAATTGCTTCTGAGTACATTTGAGGCTACCAAATGCATAATGAGTAACTATGGTAAATACTACATGTTTACACAGCTTTTCTGACAGGTTATTTTATCTGAAAAAAGCATTGATGCCAAATATTTAGCTAAACCCTTACATGTATGTACATAATTAGTTTGTACTGCAGACAGCAATTAAAATTGTAGACAACAGGAAAGTCTCTAGAGGATTTAAGATTTTTTTAAATTATTTTTCATATAATCAAATTCATCTACATTTAAATTTAAACTCTTTTCAATAGCGCATAAACCTCATATACAATAGTAATACTTGTGCAGTGTCCTGTGTTATTCCACATGCTCCTGAAGCTGTCTGTAAGCAATTCAACAACAGATTACAGCATTACTTTGATTGTCTGACCATTATATCTGTTCTCTCAGATTTGAAGCAGAACAATGCATCACTTCTTAACAGAGTCCATGTGAATGGAATATAAAAGAAGTCTGCAGAGGTATAATGTTTTTTTGTCTGTAAATGTTACTGCATCCCACATTTACAATTTCGTGGGAAAAATTACGTACTTCTCTGGCCCAAATGAGACAAAACTACTATAAATAAATACAGCCAGTATTCTTTTAAGAGTACCTCAAGATTCTCTAGAAATCAAAAAATGAGAATCCTAATGGCAAATGCCAGATATATTCCCTCTATCAAAGCAAAACAAACATAATCTTTATGTTCTTTTCCACATACCTCTCCCAAATTACAAGTGTATCCAGTCTTACTAAAAGATGCAAGTTATTTACATTCAAAACAACCTAACAGCATGGCATCCTGGGGTGCATTAGGAAGGGTGTGGTTAGTAGGTCAAGAGAGGTTCTCCTCCCCCTCTATTCTGCATTGGTGAGGCCACATCTGGAGTATTGTGTCCAGTTCTGGGCCCCTCAGTTCAAGAAGGACAGGGAAGTGCTTGAAAGAGACCAGCGCAGAGCCACAAAGATGATGGAGTGGAACATCTCCCTTATGAGGAAAGGCTGAGGGAGCCGGGTCTCTTTAGCTTGGAGAAAAGGAGACTGAGGGGTGACCTCATCAATGTTTACAAATATGTAAGGGGTGAGTGTCAGGGAGATGGAGTTAGGCTTTTCTCAGTGATGACCAGTGATAGGACAAGGGGTAATGGGTGCAAATTGGAGCATAGGAGGTTCAAGGTGAATATCAAAAAAAAAAAATTTTTACTGTGAGAGTGACAGAGCCCTGGGACAGGCTGCCCAGGGAGGTTGTGGAGTCTCCCTCACTGGAGACATTCAAAACCTGCCTGGATGCGTTCCTATGTGATGTACTCTAGGTGACCCTGCTCTGGCAGGGGGGGTTGGACTAGATGATCTTTTGAGGTCCCTTCCAACCCCTAGGATTCTAGGATTCTATTATAACAGCAAAATATTGCCATTAGATTTTGTTCCCTTTACATTCTGTCTTGGTTAATCTAACTCACACCCCACAGACTCTCCCATAAAACTAAAATAATTCAAATCCTTATCATTCACTTTAAAACCTCTGCATTTACCTTGTTTTCCTCCTTTAAAATTGTACTGAGAAAAATACTTCAGGACTATCCTGCAATATGGAAGACTTCCTTTTTAGAAGAACTTAATACTCCCTAACTGCAAAATGTCATCAGCAATTCTTGTAAGATCACCAGCTGTTGAAAATGGTGTGACTTTCTAGAGTGACCTTTACCATTTGTATTTTGCAAGAGGAATTCTGTACTTTTATATCTGCTTAAAACAGACCATAACTAAAATGAGACCAGCACTAAAACTTACCTCAGAGAAATACGAGTGTGCGTGCTATGTATAAGAGCCAAGAAGCAGTCACCTCTTCATAATACTTAATTGAGGCTTCCAATGAATACTTCACCCTGTCTTCTAATATTTGAATTGAATGTTAAAATGAGGAGAAATTCACACGTCGCCTATGTATGAATGTAATGTGTAACGTGACTTCTTTTTTTAACAAAGAAGTTCATCATGTACAGTACAGGATAAAGGTTGGTGATACCTGGTCGTAAACTTGGTATGAAGGACAATAATATGAATTAAGGATATGAATGAAAGATAACGGAGGGTAAACTGGTTATGCGCAAGGGTTGTTTGCAGCCAGCGTTCTTCAGTTTTATAAGCTATCTTCACAGAGGACTGAGCTCCCTCCACACCCACAAAGCAGTTAGGTTTCGTAACATAGTTATTTTGTGCCTGTAGCTCAAGATGTGATGCAGTTCAAGGCTGGAGGCAATTATTGCCTGTCTTTGCCGTGTTTGTTTGCTTGCTGAAAATAAGTGAATCTTTGAGAACCTTACTATGCATTTCCTGTAAGAAGGGAACATATCTTGATGCCCAGATGGGTCTCATGAAAGCAAGCAATAAAAAGATACTAGCACTCTGGAGATGCTTTATCTATCAATTCAAGTCCTTCAAACATCTCACATAGGAGGTTTAGATCTAGCTGAACAAAACCTCCACAAAGTGTCTTGAAAAATATTTTCTTTGTTCAAATGAAGTATCTTTCTTTTCAAGAGGATACTTTGGTACATAACTGACACCTGAGAAAGATAATGTTGCAGTCTAGAGCTGCTACAAGCAAATGCAAGGTCTCAAAGCAATAAAATACAAGGAATAAGTTGCAGCTAATCAGCCAGAATCAAGAAAAAGATCTTCTGCTCCTACAGTCTTGTCTAGATATTTCTAAAAGCTCTAGGCAAATATGCAGATGAAGCTTTGCAGGAAGAAAACATTCTATCCCTGATCTATGGCCAGGATGTAGAAAGATTAAAGAACAGGCTTTAAATGATCAAAGGAATATGTTAGATTAAACTTTTTTGTGTTAGTGACAGTCACTGTTGACTTCCAGGATAAGAAAATAAACAGAACATGCTAAACGTAAATAGCATGAAACTAACACTTTAATATCATTCACCAAGAGTTATATCTTTTCTTTCTGAACAAAGCAAAATACAATCTAATTCGATGTTGGTATGAAAAATATACTCTGATTACTTTATCACCTTCATTAAATAAATTCTAAATATTTTTACACTCCTATAATCTAGAGAAGGTACATAATATGTTGCTCAACCTTAAAAGCTAGAAACACTTTGTTTCCTGTTCTTTCACATTTAAATGTATCCTCATTTTGTATTACGCAAATTTTGTTCCACACATATTCAGACTTATTCATTCTCAAATTAACCTGTGTTGTTGGTCTGTTGTGAGTCATTTTGTTTGAACATCTGGACTAACCACATGCTTCAACTGAAAATAAATCATCACTTATGAGTTACGAGCATGAAAAGATGGTCAATGAAGATTCGCCTGCATATGTTCAGTGCATTATGAGAAAATACGTAGAAGTTGTGTTTGGAAAGTTTATGGCATACACTAAAAATGAGATGCTTATCTGGGTTTGTAGCAAGGTAGTTTACAGTTTCATAGTTAAACGAGTCTACGTTTATTTAAAAATATAACTAATATTACAGTGTCATCTGTATATAATCAATATGTAATTAATAGAGTCATAGAATCACAGAATGATTTTGGGTTGGAAGGGACCTTTAAGATCATCCAGTTCCAACCAGGGAGGGGGCACTGACACCTTTCAATAGATTATTTTGCTCAGGGCCCCATCCAACCTGGCCTTGACCACTTCCAGAGAGGGGGATTCACAACTTCCCCATGGCAACCTGTTCCAGTGTCTCACCATCCTCACACTAAAGAATTTCTTCCTAATGTCTAACGTAAATCTCCTGGCTTAAAACCATTACCCCTCATCCTGTCACTACACACTTTTGAAACAAGTCCTTCCCCAGCTTTTTTGTAGGTGCCCTCCAGGTCTCCCCAGAGCCTTCTCTTCTTCAGGCTGACCAGCCCCAGCTCTCTCAGCCTGTCTTTGTAGGAGAGGTGCTCCAGCCTTCTGATCATCTTCATGGCCCTCCTCTTGAATATCAAGTGACATCATAATTTTTTGATTGATAATCTAAACTTGGGCAGTAATAGGACAGGTACTGAAAACACTGCTGCTGCACACAGCTTTAAAGCACAGTTTCTGAACCTAAGGTCACACTAGAGCTCAAATGGACAACCCTATCCTTTTTGAGCTACGCACCACCCTGTCCCCGCTCCTCTTGCATCAGCACAAGGCATGTGCGGACATGTAAGGAGCTGGATAAGCTTCTTTCTACTGTAATAATTTTCAGCTAGAAATATGTGTCATGTATGACTGATTGTCACAGTATTGCTTGTGCTGACACTGAAAACAGGGAGAGAACGTACCGGAGTGGAACAATACTGGAGAGGTAAGGTTCAACCACTTCAGTGTAGCTCACTACGAAATCTGTTTAAGCTAATCACAGCAAAAAACTCCCTCCAGGTCCTCTCTTAACATTAAAAGGATCCTGCCTGCCACTCAGGAATTGGTTGTACTCATTTTGAGGTTTTTATGAAATATAGCTTTTCAAGACGCATTAAGAAATTACTGAATTGAAAAGAACCACTGTACTTTTTCCACTAACTTCAATACATGCTTTTCACTGTGGGTGCTGTCAGACATGCTGTTCTCACCACTTATGTCAGGAAAGAAATGTCTTCTTACCTACTTCACAATCCCAGAATGCCACCAGAAGAAGTCTGCATCCAAACCTGCAGTGTTAACCTGGCCATAACACTTACCCTGTTTTTCATAAAAACTGATTTAGAGAGCCAATATACAGTGAAGGAGGATCTAGGTGTGTTAAAATTTGAATCTGCATCAACGACAGTATTTTTAATCCTGAGCCAAGCCCTTTAGACCAAGAACTTTTTTTTATAGGCCTACAGGCATACATGTAGTACTATTCACTTATTTGACTGCTTATACCTAGATGTCTAATATAAGCTTATGAACTAAGCCCTCTATAGGGCTCCAGTCCCACTCTAGTAATGGAGAAAAAAGGGAACTCCCTGAGTCTATTCACACCAAATATCTTAGACTCCTGCTGCTAATTGCTTTTAGAGATGCATACCTTTCTCCATTGACTAAAGAGAGGAAACTACAGGGCTGGCTTAGAAAAATAACCTGACTAAACATCAGCAAGGTAAATAGCTTCCTTCATGTCTAAACCGAATCATTACATTCCTAAGATTAAAATATTGGAAACAAGAAACAATTTCAAGAAAAGTGTCAATAAAATACAATGCATGACAGAAAAATGTTGATATAAGCTGCAAATTTAGACTTTCCTGTATTAGATGCTTCAGGCAAGCTATTTGCACCTTTTTTCAAGAAAGTGCTTTGTCTTTATAAAATAAATGCTCAGTGTTGGTGACTGCAGCAGTTAGACCTTTCCTAGATTTTTTTATCAATTATGCTTTGACAGTGCTGAATTATTCCATTCTATTAAATATACCTCAGTTAATTAAAAGGTTGTCTTTTTTTTTCAGGAAGCAGTATGATTCATGATGAAATAGGAGATTAATGCATTCTAAGTCAGAAATCCTGTGGGTGAAAGTCAAATTGGTTTTGGAACAGACATGTTTTCATATCCACCTCCTTGACTAAATATTCCTGAAAGACTTCAAATCTGAACTGAAGGAGTGCAAAGCTGCATGTAGAAGCATGGAGCTTTTATTATTTTCTTCTGACTTAAAACAATAGAACAGGATTGTACATAAAAATAATGAGTTACAATTCTCCAAACACCACCCAACACCAGGCAAAGTGCCTGCAGTGCCACAAACAGAGAAAGGTGAGCTTTTAGAGTGGTTTGTATTTTGTAGAAGCAGGAGATGAGGAAACTCATGTATTTACTATTACACTGAAAAGCTTGGAAATATCAGGAGCTTCTTAACTTGTGTCTTTATGTATACATGAACTGCTCATTTAGGTAAGCAAACAAATGTATTTTCTGCATAAATGTTTTCAGCAGAAAAAGCCTCCAAACTTGTGCTGCATGGGAAAGATACATTCTCAAACTGTTAAGTGAATTAAAGACTCAGGAATTAATTAGTATCAGTTCACTAACAACAAACCACTACACCACAGCACTTCGAAAAATGCCAGTGACAAATACTGTAATATAACTCTCAGAGGTGGAATGAAGGTTGTGAGCAAGAAGAATGTGCATCTTCTCAGAGGCTAAAACAGGAGACCTTGTTCCTAGTGTGAGAGAACAAGACAACAGAGAACAAAATATTTGCTCATTCTCTGTCACACTTAGAGTCTTCCTGATGCAGGGCTTACAAAGGTTCTCTGAGCAGCTCACTTTCTCACTCTAGAATCAGAGAACTACTTGAAGACACAGGCTGCCCTGCACTGTGGTATTTTTTTGCTCCTGAGAGACCACAGATGAGCATGACAAAAATGGAAATTTGATCAGATTTGGTTCAATCAACAGTCCCCTACATGGTTCCATAAAATGTTGGGCTAAATAATAACTTGCCATAAGCTGTCACTGTTCAAGTGCTTTCTAATAAGAGACAGAAGAGTGCTTCATAGCAGGTAAGTGTTTCTCTCAGACATTGCAAATAAGAATTATGCCTTGTCTTTCTTATCACTTCTTCTGGCCTAAATGAGGAGATATGCTCCTGGACTTACAAAAAACCAGAAACATCTCCTGCAGGTGCATTTACATCATATACTGGCATTTCCAACAGACTAATTTGACTCTTTTCTAGGAAATCATATTACTACAATCACACATAGCACAGCCTTTCTGTATCACTACTTTCATTCTGGGAAGACCTTCAGGAAGTGTATTAAAGTCCTGACATTGTTACAGCTGTGCTAAGATGCATTCAAGCTTTCTCAGCTTCTCTTCTATCAATTTCCTAAGGAAAGAAAGTTGCTCAGAATAGGACTCCAAGTCTTAGGATGTTCGTTGTAAGCACACCAACAGGTTGCCATTCTGGGCTCCCAATTAAAACCCTACTCCCTTCAACCACCAGTATCTTTGCCAGATCACAGTGCAGCCAGCCCTGCAGTACACAGCAATGGAGACAGCACCAGTACCTCTGCAGAAACCAGGCAGACACCATTACATCCCAGTATGTACATTGTTTGCTCTCCAAGAGCCAAGGTCCTCGACAGGTGTTTCTTCTTCAGTATCACTTCAGCTACACAAATTTATTTCACATAAGGGATCTAATTCAAGTTTTTGTTGGCTTTTACCCAAAGATGTCTCCTGCCCAGAGGTCTGAAAGTGTGAGAAACAACTATCAGGCACTTGAAAACTTTTTTATTCTTTGACTATCCAGTTTTTATCCTACTTTAGGACAATTAAAAATTATGATTGTAAAATTTATGCTGAGTAAGAAACAGTAGCAGATCTCTTATTTGACTTACTCAGATTTAATGTTTATCCCATAAATGCAGAGCTGCTGTTTATTCCCTATAGGACAACACCAACTTTGAAAAGACATGTGAAAAAGTTCTAGAGAAAGACGTCAGCTCTTACATGCACCATGTCATGAAAAAGTGTATCATTTTCTGCACACAGTCATCACATCTCAGAACTAAAACAGCTCAAATGAAAAAAGTTGAAGAGGTGCAGACAAGCAAAGAGATTAATCTGTTTTTATTCACATTACTTCAAGAAGCCACTACTAGATAAAACCCAAGACCACATGCACTGTGAGAACTGGTCTGAATTCCACTTCGATTAGTAGGATTTTATAGGTACAACTCTTTAGTAAAAGGCTGCTAACAGGTAAAATGGAAAATAACAAAGTTACAGGTCAGCAGCAAGTATTTAAGAGAAGGCTTATTTATGCACTTACTAGAGTAAGTGATGTTTAATTTTAATGTTCAGTGTCATAAGAGCAGTTTTCATTATCCATTCTCTTCCAGTTTTCTTAGTTCTCTCATACTATAATGTAGATGCATTTGGACTATTTTTTACGTTAAGCACAAAGAGTTCCAAAAATTATACGACATGTAAGATTAGACACAGCCAGTGTCTAAAAAAAAAATAATCTTATAAACTTAATAAAGACAAAACCTTTGCCAATATATTTTTCTCAGTTACTCCCTGTCACCAACTACAAGACAGTGTCAAGACTGCAGAGATTACTGGTCCTAACTCTGTGCGCAAAGAAGTGCTTTGTTATCAATTTGACCCATTAAATATCAGCAGTGTTGTTATCTACACAACACTGAATTATAACCTAGTCATGTTTCGTTTCACATAGTTGGACATGGACTATATTTGTAGCATTATCATCATGTTACTTTCCTTATTGAATTGTAAGTTGATGAAACAATCCATTTGACTATAAAAAAGAATCACTTATGCCAAGTGCAAAAGCTCATAACTGTATTTCTGCAGATGGGATAGGGATGAATAAACTCTTAAAACTATTCAGTTAGATCATTTAGGGGTGCCTGTGAATGTGTTAGAAAAGATCATCTAATTTATGCACTAATCCTCTGCATCAGAATATAACAGAAAAAAATGCACTTTTTAAATGCTATAAATTCATTATTAAAGATCATATAGAAACAGCAAGAGATATATCTCAAAAAGCATTCTACAAGCATATTACTGCATTCAAAACTTAACTTTTAAGGTATACAATTCACTGTGATAAAGAATGCTTAAGAAAAAAAATTAAAAGCATCTTTAAACTGTACTGCAGATGTTATTGGAATAAAACTTGCTCAAAGGTAAAACAATTACAAGTACAGTAGTTCTAAGTGCTCAATGACAAACAGGCATTGTAGTCAGAAGTAATATTTGTTAACGATGTAGAAGATGACACTTATTTAGAAATCTCTTACCTGCCTTGGTTGAATATCTCCTGAAAAGGTTTGTTCTGTGAAAAATGCAAGTCTTTTTGTATAAATCAGAGCAAAGGTGTGCTTGACACATCCAGTTTTCAGCAGCGCTCAAGTGTTGTAAGTGTAAGTAATAAATTGGCTTCTCAAAGTAGCTCAGACCATATTAATTGGAAACAAGAGTCACTTCTTGCAAGGTTGCTGATGCTGCTCCTTTGGCTTTGTGCCTTTGCAGAAAGCTGATGTATGAACAAGCCAGAGAGAAAATTCCTTTCTCTCTCTCTCCTTCCCTTTCCCTCTTTCTCTTAAATGATGAGTTAGAGTTCAGCTTATTCTGCAGACGATAGCAGAGGACAGGCTGACAGGCAAGAGTGTAGTTCCCTCCCCTGCCGAGACACACTGAATGTGTTGTGAATAAAGACAAAGCCCTATACCAGTGCACCACATCACTCTGTAGATAAGAGCTGCAAGGATGTGCTGTGCTGTTCTTCAGAACGCAGACAAGCCTTAAATGCAGTCACACAAACTCATCATGATTTCCTCACTGAAGACTTGCAGCAATAACTTTTATTGGGGTCCAAAACTTCTCTGCAAGGGCAACTCCATTTCTGAACCTGACCAGAGTTCTGTTTTGCCTTCTGGAACTGGTTATCTATATGGTTTTGTTTGATACAATATAAAGGGCAATGTAGTTCTAGTTTCTACTTCTGGCTAATAGGTACCTGACTAGATATACTGCCAATTTGCCATATAGTTAATCAAACTCTCTGTAATCCTTCCTGACACTTCAATTTTAGGTTTTTTACTGAATCTAGGCCTAAAGAATACTTGCTAAAGAATTTTGCACATGAATAAGTGCTTTCCCCTCTGCCTCCCTCCCCTTTCTTTTCCGTGTAAGTAGACAAAAATTAGATAATATTAACTACTGAAAACTAGTAATGATGCCATTGTAACAATAAAGTGAACCTTATTGTAAACAGAAAGTAAAACTATCTAATCAGCAAAGAGTGTATAAAAATGACTGTTTTCAAAAGCCACACTGAATATATGGGAAATGCATGCTGTTTCAGATTCACTGACAGTGGACTTGAAGCAGTTTTGAGAAGATAATATTTATTTTCCATGCTCCTATCTCTGAACACTGACTAATAGCAGGTGCAAAAGGCTTACAGCAATGTTAATAAAAAGAATAGCAATTTTTAATGTAGCATTTTTTAATTTGCATATGCCTATACATGGTTATATGCAAACCTAGGCTTAAGTGCATAATATGAAACCTTATTGGCCTCCTTCCTTGATACCAAAGGCAGCCAAACTTTGAGAAAAAGAGAAAAACAACAACAACAAAACTTTTTTCCCTTAATATGGTCTGAGTTATTTTAAAGAGCCTTCCTCCCTCCACCCGCAAATGATAAGAAGCTCTTCACTAAGTATTGCCCCATGAGTGGCTCTGAAGTCTGGAAATCTCAAAGCCCCTTGAGCACCAAGGTGTTTGGACTGTGGGAAGAAAGGATAGTTTAGGAAAGAAAAGGCACGATAAAGCATTTCTGAAAGCATCTCTACTGCCTTGCAGAAGCCATATTAGATTGCTGGCTACTTAGGGAGCCACAAAATATCACATGGAAATCTAGAAACTGGAGAAAACACTTGACTTTGTGGCAATATGACTACAGGGTATCAGATTCTTGTAGCACCAATGGCTATGCCACTGCTCTCACTTTCACATGCAAACCTCCACAGTCTTGTCATACTGCAATAATAACCATTTTTCATATTGAACAAAGACTGCTGTCCTGCAACACAGCCTCTGCATTTTTCATTGCAAATGAAAGTGGAACCATTTTCTATTGGTTCAAACCCTGGTCACTGGGAGATCTAGGTTTTACTAAAAGAGAAATTGAGACATTTCAACACTTGCATCCAATTTTGTATGGTTTGAAAAGATAACATGCAGAAAAATGACAGCAAATGTTAAACACTGAAAAATGCAGTTTGTCCCAGGCTGATATTTACATGGAACCTGATCACACCGCTATTGTTTTAGTTAATTTAAGTTATCAGGAAACAAACAAAAAAAAGAGTATGTGGTAGCCTGTGCTAGAACAGCAGGGACAAGAAACTTTTGACAGTAGTAAGCAATTTTCCCAAGGGTGTTGCACCCAAGTTAGTTGCATATGCTAACTGGAAGTTTGATTTTATAAGGAAATTGCTATTCCTAAGGGAAATATTAAGAGTATTGGCACTCAGCTTTATGTTTCAAAACCTGAAATTGTTTGAGAAGGCTTGAGAACGACCACTGGTACTGCACCCTTTTTGCCTCCTCCTTCCAATAAGCTGAATGCTTGGATCAGAGGTCTCCTGCCTTTCTTCTACTTCATAATGCAGAGGTGTTATGCTGTAATATGGCAGTAAATTTCACTGAGAAGGTGCACACACTAAAGATATATTTCCCTGTAAAAGCTCTTACTGAGCCAAAGGTTGCACAGTGCTCAATATTTCTATGAGGAAGAGGAAGCATCTTAGAAGCCCCAATGAGCAACTGCAGAATCCCACTCAGTGTAGAAACAAGACTTAAGTCATAAAACATCCCAAGGGTTACAGATAAAACTACAGAAAAATAAACAATCAATTATTAAAACATAACCACTATTCTGGAATTTATCCTATGCCTTCATTATTTTGTATAAATATTGGTAGCTTTTAAAGTTCATACTAGTATCAGTATTAAAAAAGAAAATGTATCAAATCCACTGAGATGGGATATCAGAAAACAATCAAACATCTTCTAAAAGATCTCATTCTGTATGACACGCTAATAGGAATAAATCCACTGTATACTGGAGTAAAATACCCAGCCCTACGCAGCTCTAAGTCCCTATTTGAAAATATTCAGAGCCATAAAATTACTTGCCAAAAAAATTTCCATTCAGAGAAACCATCACCAATACTAGAAGTATGTCACAGTGGTAAAACTTCTACCAGCTACTCATAAAGCTCATCCATCTAATAAGTCATTGCATAATAATTAATAAACAATTATTAAACAGCCAGATTCCTTTCAAGTAATCCAGACAAGAAATAAAAAAATATTCTATGCAAGGCCAGTTGCCAAAGAAAGAACAGACAGCTTAATATTCAGAAACTCATCAACCTGTATAAAATAAAAAAAAAAAAAACTAACAAAACCAGAAACTAAAAACTGATCAAGTAAGTTACATTATGAGGTTAGTCATGTCACAAATTTTGTGAGTTTGGTGACACCAGAGTTTTCTCCTTTGAAAATAACAGCAGTTTTGATAAAATATTGTACACTGCTGCCCAACTCCTTACTGCAACTGGAACCAAAATGGACAATTTTGCAGTCTGACTAAATTCTTCATTGTTACTTGTAAGCATGAGGGCCATCTAAAAAATATATGTATCTAAAAAATACATGCACAGCTAATGCAACCAATTCAGCTTATTTCCTGATTCAAATCTGTTTCTGAACACACAGAACAGTAGTTATCTGAGTAACATCACAATGAGAAATAGTTATGCTTGAGAACTGTACAGCTCAAGCTATTAGTAAAGGGCAATAACATACAGATTATTTCATTTGTAAGGCACTATTTGAATCTGAAATACCTCAGTGGAACAAAAACTACAATAAAATCATTTAAGTATAAGGAAAAGATGACCTCAAGTTATTCCTTGTTGACTTACATTGTAGAAGGGACACTGAAGTTAGTACCTGTGGGGAATTAGAGAACAAAAATGACAGTGTAAATTAAAAATTAGGAGTTACTTGTTTTTTCATTATTTTAAATTGTAAAGAAGAGGTTTTCTTCCTTTTTTTGTAGTTTATTGTTTTTTTTTGTTTATTTCTAACATAGTGGGTCATGTCACCTCAAAAATTTCAGGTGATGGTGAGTATGGGGAATTGCACTGCAGATGGCTAGTGATTAGCACAGTCAAAAGTAATCAAGACAAGGTATCTTAAAGTGGCAAACAGAGTACCCTTAATGAATAGGTGGTGCTAAAATAACATCTCTGTCAGTGACCTACTTTTTTCATAGCACAAAACCCAAAATAATACCTTCTACCTTTAGAAGTTTGTCGGTGATTGGCAGGTAGTATGACAATAAACACGACTGCTTCCAAACCCCCGTGCAGGTTATATCATTTCTTTCTAATCAGATGCTCTCACATGAAAGAATGTTGCTGCATATATGAATTGCATATTCCATTAGATCTTCACCTTCATCTACTGCAGCACTGTGGCCCCTACCAGTTCTTTAGTATTACCGCATTTATAAAGATAGAATATATCTCTTTACAGTTATTCTTCGACTTGCACATCACCATCATAGACAAGGAATATAGAGAGTGTGTGAATGAGCAGGAGTAGGGCAGAAGGTAAGGAACAGACTCCCATTTACTGCTAGTTAAGATACTCCCAGCTGTTTTGCCAGATTCTGCTCCACATAGCCTCTATGTCAATTCAGAAGCTAATTAACTGACTCCATGTGATTTCTGACAGGTATGACTAGTTTATTGAGTCATTTGCTGATGAAAAAAAACGCTTGATGTAACTCTGAACTTTCAGAGATGAAAGGTTACTAAAAATTAAGTCAAACTAAGGGCAGAAGGAGAGGAACTTTTTTCTTCTTCTTTTTAGTTTATTTACTGAATGTATTGCCAGAGACAACATCTCTGAATAATCTGATACACCCCAGAAAACTTGTCATCAAAGCTTCAGCATTGTAATTACTTAAGACTCAGGATTCCTGAGTAATCCAACCAATTATTTGGGAATGCTTGCAGTTTTAAGAACCATATTAAGCCATGTCCATGCTTTCTGAGAGATCACTGAAAATCCAAAATGAGTATGTATCCAGGATTTAGAATTTGCCAATTATTCTGGATTTTAAATGTCTCAAACAATGGAGATGCTCTCAATCAGGACTTGGGGTGCTTCATACCAGTCAGAGCTATTGCTACATTTAGTTTAACAATCTTGATTGAATCAGACAATGCTATTGCTAGAGTGTAAAGACAGAAAATTAAGATCAATTCTGCCTTTGAGCTATTTGGATCTTTCACATGCATAAAATGCTAAATGCCCTCATTACACATCATTATTTCATTACTATCTAAATCATCTGTGTATTAGCTCAGATAAGTCTGCACCCAAGGGAGTGATGTAGCTTTTGGGAACTTACGTCATATCATACTGGAAATAAAAAAATAATAATGAAGAAAAGCAAGAGACTTGCTCTCAAGTATCTGTAAAGAGGGGAAGAAAACTGAGTATGCAAAAGCATTGCCTTAAGTCTGAAAAGACAAAATATTCTCAAGTTTGTAAAGCAAGATGGAGATGGAGATTAACTGTCAGCTCTGGACTTCAAGAGACTTTGGCATGTCTAAAATAAAGGATAATTTAGAATTAGAAGTGTGTACTCTGAAACGGGATGAAAATCATCCACAGGATGAAATAAAAATCAGTGTGTGTAGGCAGAAAATGGGTCTGAAAGGCATCCTTCCTGTAGAATCCTGCAGTGCCCAAGATAGCTCGGAAAGGTTTAATTTAAACTCCTGTACATTAGCATTACTTAATCTGGCTGTTAAACATGAGCATTATCCAATTCTGAATAGCCCTGTTTTTTAGGTGATGTAATAAATCAAACCATGTCACATTAATAGAACACAAATTATAGCAGCTTTTTTTTTTTTTTTTTTTTTTAACATACATTTCACAATTACTTGTGTCCAAACAGTAGGTCAGCTCTAGCCACTACCCAGGAGATGAATCGTGGGGTGCATGATTCATCATGAATGGAGGATCTGTCCCTGGTCTCAGCCTTTGGCTAGTTTTCAGTACCTTCCATACAGCTTCCCACTTTTATCACCAGTAGAATATACTGAAATCTGTCCCCCAATTTAGCAAAGAGTGGTATCGAAACAACTAGCCTTGGATCTGTTGCAAACAATTCATCACATACAGGCTAGCTGGAAAACAATTTCTAAAAATTATTTCATTGTCTCAGACTACATTTAAGCTTTTTTAAGTGTAAACAGTCAATTGTTTCTATGCACAGTTTAGGAGACCATAAAGAGATTTTCTTACATGCTCTTTGTTTTGTTTTCCTAGGAAGACCTTTAGTTGAAAATTGCTGCATAGCAAGTTGACCACAATCGTGACTTGATCGCTGCTCCTGGCCCCAACACTGAGCCCTGGGGAACACCACTTGTGACGAGCCACCAACTGGACTTGAGTTCATCCACCACAATTCTTGAAACCCAGCTATCCAGCTGGCTGAAGCCTGAACATATAACATTAGCATTTCTCTCAATTTCTATCATTAATTTCAATTTTCAAATAAATTAACCTGTTTCTTTCATAGGTTGTTACGAACAATTGCATCCTTACCTTTCTCACCAGCTTTCTCTTAGCCATTAGACACTACAGTCTGACACCTTTGTACTGAATTCTGAACCAGGACCACGAAGCACAATGACAAAAATTGTTTTTCTAAACAAGACAGTTACCTTTTATCCATCCAGAAACATCCAAATTACAGTACTTGATGAGTTAACCAATCTTTGCTTAAGAAATTAATGATGTGTGGTATACAGTCAGAATTTACCTCCTAATTACAGTGGGAGCTTCAAGTATTTTGAGTCTTTGATGGTCAGGATTCAGAAAGCTACAAGCGTCATTTTTTATCCTCTATTATGGTCAGGTGATATGATTCATCTTTAATCGCCTACCGATGAGGATCAACAATAGGATATGGATGGATACATTACAGCTTGGTGGTGATGCTCCACTATACATTGAGTTGTTTATTCAGTAACATGGATTCAGGAAAGCAATGACACTTTTACCTGAGGCCTTGTATAAAAGAGGAATTCTACCAACATGTTCTTTCTACCTTCACTGAATTTACACAAAGACTTGAACATAACCTAAAACTGCATACAAAGAAAGGAGGAACAGTCTTCTCTCTCCCTGCCCACCTGCCACTTTGCTGTGGACACTTGAATCCAGGCAACATGATTAAAAAAACACTACCCTTACAGTATGCTTTTGCTTCTTTCTCTCACTGAATACGAAGAGGCAGCAATATCTAAAGCATACTCAAAACAACTGCAAAACAACTTGGCTCCAGACACCAGTAACAGTATTTCTTTCTTTCATTGCAAATCTGCTTTAGAGGAGATTACAGTGGGTATATGGTAATACACATTCATCTAATGGGAGAAAATACCAGCAGGAGAGGTAAATGTCTTTACTTTTTTTCACTTTCCTGAAATGCTCTATGAGCATCAAAAACCACTACCATATTGGATGACTGAAGAGGAAGCACCCTGAGAAGCTGGGGTGTGGCACTGCCAGTAACTGTACAGGCATAAGGAGGAAAAAGAAGGGTATGGGTAGGCAACAAAACTGACAAAACTTGCCTCATACAGATGGTTCTGTAAAGAAATAAAAAGCCCAGCCAGCACAGCATGGGCAGCATGACATCTTTGTGGCCAGTGTTTAATCTTACTTTACTTCCTTCTATTACTTGGATATAAGATGGTCAGATGGCATCAGAGAGCATTTCCTACCACCCTCTCTGGTTTTATGTCTAAATGGCAGAGGAGACATGATGCAGGGAAGTAGACTCAAGAATTTATTCTCTATCTCTCTCTGCTTTTAGTTCTTTAGACTTCTTTGAACCACCATCTCAAAAAGTGTAGCTCTGGCCTTTATGCAGGGGAGGCAGAATCATAGTCAGAGAAGCAGCTGCCTCTTCTGAATATTTCCTGATCAGATGAGAGGAAGCATCAAGAGGCAGGGCTGACTCAAGCCTCTACTCAGCTGCAACAAACACATCAGTTATAATTCCAGCCTTTCACATGCTCCACGAGCTTGGAACAGGCTGTATAGTACGAGCATTCTGGCCACAACATCTGTCACACATACATACATAACAGAACCTACATTCATAATCATAAAAGTAAAAACAGACATGCCTTTAATATGCTTGTTTTCAGTTGTTTATAATATTTCCTAGCTTTAGCTATTTTGAATAACTTTTGTTTAGAGGAGCCTTCCCCTCAGGGACTTTATCATAAAAATTACATCCCTAGTAGGATTTTCTGAGACTGACACTAGAATTATAAATAAATAAATAAAGGAAATAAAGACAAATCGAACAGGGAACTCTAATAGTTGGGTTTGGAAAGGTGGAAGAACAAGGCTGTAGAGAGTAGTGCAGAGCTGCTGAAGAATATGGGATATGGAAGTGAGCAGAATATGGAGGCTTTGAGTCAAATGCCTAAGGAGTTAAGAAAGAAAAATTGATGTGCAAGAGAACTAAAATTAGGTGATACAAACTGATGGATGAAATCAACTTTGGCAAAAGGAGCTATACAAAGGATATCAGTCAGACTTTAAGGACCAGAGTAGGAAGCTATCCTGGCAAAAGATCTGTCCTTTCCTGTTAGAAACTACCACTGCTATAATGTCTCAGTATTTTCTTGAAAAGATACAAAACTGGCTTGCTGTGCAAGTGTGTATCTGCATATCTTCAAATTTTTCTTGCCTTATTGAGTGCACAGAATGAACTTGCTATGGGCTTCAGTCAGGAAGGTTGTCAGAAAATAAGAATAAATTTATTAGGTCAGAAGAAAAGTGTCATTTGGCATCCTCTTTCAGCACGGAGAACAGCTTAGAAGTGCGGAAAAAAGTTTAAAAAATACTTCTGCCAATACAATGTCCCAACTTCCTGAGCTGGAGTCTGCATCTGCGCTGTTGTGTTTAATAGCCCTTGATGGGTCTGTGATTTTCTCTGATTGTCTAGTGCTCTTTTTAGACTTTTGATATCCCAAACACCCCAAGTTACACACTTGAATTATGCAGGGCATGTAAACTACGGCATCTTGGTACAAATTTGCTTTATGAGAGTTTCAATGGTTGCCCATTGGCTTCTCTGATACAAGAGGTGATGAATAATCACTCCTTATTTGCATTCACTTAGAGACCCTCATTGTATGCTTGCTTCAGTTGTTTCTTTTCTGAGTTCTAGTCCATTTAACTTTTCCACATGGGGAATTCATTCCAACCTTCTTGCCACCTCATTATTCTTTTCCATCTCTTTTCCAAGTCCAAAATATCCTTGCCAAATTGGAGAGGGACATGACCTTCCACAAAAGTGTCTGCCTTTTTCAGTCATTGTTGGAATTAGGTGTACACTTTTGCAGATTAACCCATAATCGACTAAAATCTCTCTGAATAATTCAGCGAAAACTATAGCCATTTCTGAAGCTACATACAGTTACCATTTCAGAATTAGTAACATTGACAATTATTTGCCATTTTTTGCATAGTGACTTGTGGCAGTATGGTCTAGTTTTGCTGTTACTGAGTGCTATTTTTATAATTTCTGAACTTTACCATCTTGCTATTTGTTCCCTAAAAATTTAGAAGAGAGATCCCTTTAACAATTTTTACATTTCTCCGCGTGAAACCTTCCTCATGTCTCCCTAGCCTTTCTCTTCTGTTTGTACTCTGTGAGAGCAATGTCTCTTTTGACTCTACAGATTGATTCTAAAGCATGTAACAAGAGATCTCAACCACATACTTTTTGGAAGCTTTGAAAAGCCCTAGTACATTTATGAAGGGTATTACTTCCTTTCATAAACCTATGTTAACTCCTTTCCATTATTACTAATTTTGTCCATTATTTCAAATTTTTTAGTACAGAAGACATGCCTAATGTTTACACTGAGAGTCCCTTTACAATTTTTTACAAATGCTCGAGAGTGAGAAAAAGGTGGAGACTGCAAGTACAAAAGGATGGTCTCATGCCCAAGAAAGACAGGCATTACCCTGAGGAACCAAAATCTTTTACTTTTTTTGACTGCACACAGTGTTGTTGGAAGTGATTTGTTCAAACAGTTCAGAAACTACACCATTTATCCAAAGGGTTCCTGCCCTCCAGGAAAATAGTTCAATGCCCAACTTTTGTATACATCATCCAGTACCTACAGGTACCAGAGATGATGGGAGCAGAGTTCTAAATGTACAAATTGCTACATAAAGCTAAATATTTGGGGCAAACAGAAAGGTGATAACTGTGTAAAACAGAATATCCCATACTCAATTCTGGTCTTAATCTCTGTATTTCCACTCCCAAATGAAAAGAAATATTATAATAATACTATTCATCTTAAAGCTGTTTGATGAATTTAAGTTCATTAATGTTATTGAAACACTCAGATACCTTAGTGCTAAATAAGATAAACCCAATTAAAAACATTTAAAAAATAGTAACTGTCTTTGAAGATAGATTTGAACAGTGGGCAATAAAGACTACACAAGACACAAATTGAACTTCAAAAAGAAAAATATACAGCAAAACCTTCATCTTCTGTCTTGCTCACTGAATGAAACAGAGGTCTGTAAAAGAACACGTTACTAAGGAATTTTAAAGTTCTGAGTAAAAGATGTAAAACATTAGTTCAGACATCTACGTGTGTTTAAAGACCTCACTAAAAGACAGCACTGATGTCACGAAGTGCACAGCCCTCCTAATTGCAACATTTAGCTTGCAAGTGCAGGACAAATACTAGAATCTGAGTCATTATTCAGATGAAACTTTCACTAGATTTAACTTGGCTCTTTGCTTCTAAAATCTGCAGTATGCAACCCATCCTGTGTTAGTTTTCTTTTGCCTCAGGTTTCCCAAGGACATGGAAAGGTAGTTTATACAGTAGAGAATCTGACATAATTTGTATAAATTCAAGCATTTTTAATATCTAACTCCTTGCTGTCCTCCCTAGGCATCATTCAGCTTTTAATTGTCACATTTCCCACTCGTTCTTCATGTGGACACATTCACTTTTCACATACCTGCTACATAACACATGAAGCAGAACACAATGTCCATCTGATTTTTGCCTGCTGTGGTAAGACAAGGGCTCATTTATGCCTTTTAGGAAGTATTGCACTCATCTGCACATGCACAATACCTCTGCTCCTGTTGTCTTTCAGCGGGTGTTAAATTTCGTTTTGTTCCTGACTAGACTTGCTGGCTGGTGGGCACTTAAGAGATGGAATCAGGATTTTATCTTTATCCTATCTTTTTTGTGAAGCTCTACAGCTGAAATAATAGAAGGAAAATGTGTGTTGAACAGAAGTTTCTATTCAACCAGAAGAAACAGGTTTCAAGCACTAACAACAAAAAAGGGGATGATAAAATTTATTTTCAAAAACCCAAAACCTTAACAAGAGATATTTCAACCACCCCCCTGTCATTCCACTGCTCAATGAAGACCCGTATTTTATTTTTAATTCTACAGGAGTAGTTTGAACCTCTATATAAGGGAGCATCACCACAGCGTTTTCAAACTTGCTTGTTCAGAGAATTTCAATTTACCGTGTAGTGATATAATATGTAGAGATATAAACAAAAACAGGGTCATAATCAGAGAACCTTAAGAGTGAAGCACATGCTCATGAAAGGCTCCATGTAGATGCTGGTCATAAAATTCTCTTTAGAACAGTCCTGCTTTTCCTTCCTCAAAGGCAGCATTACCAGTCAGCTGCTGGTTAACTCCAATTGCACAATATGGCAACAGGGATAAATGGAGTGGGATCCCTACCACCAGAGTAATGTAAGGGAAGGCAAACAGCACAAAATAAATTTTTCATTTCTACAGGTGATGTCTGACCTGCAACAATTTTCTTCAACTGACTGGGAGAGATTATACACACTTTTGCAAGAAAGGAGGGAATTAATGATTTTGTTTAGCAGATTCTGTTGACATCCTAAGCGTAAAACATATCTTTTACTCTAAGGTTTAAAAAAATGTTTATCATCAGGTCCATCAGGAACTCCTTGGATCCTGCTCATTCTTATTGTTTTTAACTGTTAGAAAAGAAAGTACCCATTTCCTGTCAATCTAGTTTTCAGTTCAAACTCACTGGTACCATTGAGCAGTGCTGCTGTTTCCATCAATCACCTTTTGTAACTTGAAGAAAGGCAAAAGTTACTGACATCATAGAAAATTTCTGACATTGTACCCTCACCATCAAAAGGGACTTTGAGAGTTGAAACTATCAAATTATCATAGAATCATAGATCAAATTAATGTCAATTTGAGGGATTTCTAAGAAGTAGGCAAAGAAGGAAAACCCCAGACCACTCCAGATTACCTTATATGTGACCCACTGAGATAACTTGTACTCATAGACACTGCCTATCAGCTCAAAGGACACACTGTGTCAATGTCCATATTCTTCTTTAGTTATGTGAGTAATTGTGCATTGCTTGAGCTTGAAAAAACAGGGATTTATATATTAAACAAAAATAGAGTTCTAGCTTCTTCTTTCCTGAAATAAAGGTTTCTTTTCTGACAAAGGAAAATGATCTGGGAGTTCTTGAATTGTTTTGTCTTTCCTCCATAGGCACTTGCTTTCCTACAATTCATCTTCTTAGTAATTCAGGTTGTGAATCTCTCTAGAGAAAGTGATGAACCACTTCTTCTAAGTTTAACAAAATAAATGTAGCCAATAAAGGACAAAAAGGATATTTGCTATTTTACACTTAAACCTGCTATATATAAAGCCATAAACTCTAAAACTGAGAAAATAATTTAATCCAACTCTCCTGAAATAACATGTTCTTCATTCCACATATTTTCTGCCCACATTTGCAGGTTTACTATTTGTTATCTTAAGTGTCATCTTGTCAATGCTGATTGTCAGAATCAATTGTGAATTTCTTGCAGCATCTCCTCACTCACCCCTTAGCTCCATTTTGTGAAGTTTAAACTAATAAAATTATTTCTGTTGTCCAAATACTGCAGTCATTAGTCAGCTGATTTGCTGAACAGGGGATAAAATGGATGCAGTAAGAGCTCTGACTCATTCAGATCTCTTAGCAATTGGGCTCAGCTGCAGAACTTGTGATTACTTGGTCTCTTACCATGGAACTACATTGCTTTTTGCAGCAATTTGCTAGGATCCATTGGGTGTCCTATGGCATAAAGGATTTATCTAAAGATAAATGTTTTTCATTATGTCAAAAGAGAAAAAAAATGTTTTCTAGACAAATCCATTAGTAGGATCTTTCTATTAAAACAACTCTGTTTCTATTCTATTCAAATAACTCTATTTCACGTCCTTCACCTGACTTTGGCCCTCTAAGGTTTACAGTATGGAAGGGCATTGTGTACCTTTAGTCCACAACTGTCCACACAGTATCTATAGTCAGTTTAGCCATGGGACTGAAAATTACTATTTGTCCTTCTAGATGAAATGTATCCCAAGCAGAGACAAAAGTCAATGGTATTATCTGTCTCCTATTGCTCCAAATAATTTAAGCTTAGCATCGTTTCTTGGTGCTCACTGTAATGATTTATTCAATTAAGAGAGCGTGCTTCTGGAGCACTGTATTTCCAGAGAACATATTCCTGTACCATCTTATGAACACACACTGGGAAACTGTCTTTGCAAGAGGAAACAGAACAGTAAGGAACACACAAACACATGCACACAAAGCACACACACATTTTATGAATTAATATTACCTAAAAAACTTTTATTTATTATACTTAGTATGTTTTCTACCTGATTGCCAAGTTGACTGCATGCACATACACTTGTTAATGAAAGATTACAGATATTAATCCAAGACTAAATCAATAGAACTTTAACAACAGACCTTCATCTTCCCACAGTAGTCTTTAATTAACACTCTCTGGGTATTTTGGAGCAGGTTCTTTGTCACATTACAAAACCTGAAGCCTTAGGACTTGTAGCCAACTAAGAGAAAAACAGAATTGATGTTTCCATATAAGATGATGACATTAATATGGCAAAATATTTGACAAAAAAGTGCTACTTCACTCTTAATATGTTGAAACATCACACTAGAAACTCACAAGCATGTCATTAAGAAAGACTTAGATACAGAGTCTTAACAGAAGGAGGCTTACTCTTCTAGCAAAGGACAGAAACCACAAACAGAAAACAAGAAGGAAAACAAGTCCTTCATTTGTGCATTTTTCCTATAGAGAATATCAGCTGATTGTTGCTGAACACAACCGACTGTCGCATAACTCCCAAACTAGAATATAACCAGCATTTGATTCTAGTATTAACAGGCACTGAGCTCACAGAAGCTGATTTTCCTCCTCATTACACTAACTTCACACTGATGGAATTCCAGTGGATTCATTATAGCTATTCTTGGTTTACACAACAGGTATGAGTAAGTGGCATTTTTCTTATTGTCTTCTTCATATATCATGTATGCTGTCACAGGTACTCATTTATTCCATCTAAGTTCTTTGCATATTTTGGATGATGGCCTGCCATACGTCTGAAATCTGCCAGTACAACTCAATAAACAAAGTCTCTGCCCTCTCACCACCATGTGAAATATTAAAAAAAACAAAAAACAACACACGTTATAAAACGTCAAAAGCTGAACTAGCTCTGTGGCCTGAACTGGAATCCAGCCTTCTGCATAGTAAAACACAAACTAAATTAGATTATTTTGAAATGTCTTGAGTTAAATGGCTCCAATTCATTTCCTGGTGGACATTAGACCTTATCTCACATTCAGCACACAACTGTTATAATGTAGGCCACGCAGCTTCCAAGTCTCTGTAGGGATGTGAAGTATAATAATGATGGATAATGTAATAATATTTTCTTCTACTAGGCACTGGTCTGACCAAAGCTGAAATGCACTTGCACAAAAGCTAACAGAACATACATAATCTACTTTTTGCCTGGCCCACCTATATAACATATAATGGCCTTTGTTAATATGAATCTCACAATTAAGATACATATATTAAAAACAGACAAATGAGCATGCAAATACAAAAAAGCATTAGCCATTCTGAGTTAATTTCTATTAGCGCCATTAAAGCAAACACCACTGAATTCTACTTCTTAAAGCAAAATTTTACCACATCTGAAAGTAATTATTTTAAAGAATGTTGGTTGCGATTTGCAATAGACTTAATGAAGCATGAGTGCAAATAAGCTATAAAAATTTATATTGGACCATACTGTAGATGTTCCTTAGGATAATAAAAAAAACCCAGGCAGATAAAAGATCCTAATAATATTGTTTTAAACACCTCTGGTATAAACTAAGAGGAAAAAGATTATCAAAACTTCCTCTTTTAACAGCAAAACCAAGTTATTGAAGCAGCAATAGAAACAGATAGCTCTCCGATAAAAACAATTTTAAAACAACACATCTGTTACATCTCAAAAATTCTATCTTGGGATATAATAGAAATAAACTGTAACACACATATGTTAATAATAGCAACAGTCAGTATTTAAGAACAAGTATGGACATTACAGCCGTAAATAATACACACACTGACTCAGATTTTTGTGCTTATTTGTTTTCACTTTTTAGTAGAGGTAAATCTTCTCTGTTATTAACAGTACTTAAACTGTTCTTTTAGCCAAAGTTGCATATATTGGAAAATAAGTAACAGCCATATAGGAATGTTCAATATTTCTGGCCTTAAATAACATGGTGCCTTTGCAGGAAGTGTTCAGTTGAGACAGTAAATTTCCCTTCCATATCCCTTCGACCTTGCAGCAATATTCTACGCCTAATCCTATTTTTTTCTTTTTTTAAATTTGCAAAGCAGCCTATGAATTCCTTCACATAGAAGACTTTCCTAACTGATGTACACACAAGCCAATGTCTTACTTATACTCAATAAGCATACTATAGCTAGAATTCAGACTCTGACTTTAAAAGAAAAAAGTGGAAAAAAATCTGCAATATACTAAGTTTAAAAATTCCTATTTTGTTGCCAAATTCAGGACATAATACATGCTGGAAGCTTATAACTATACACAAACATATTTGTGTATGTATGCTTGTAGGTACAGAGCAGAGGCCTCCTTCTCGCCCTGTCATATGCCAAAACAACACTAGGCATGCTTTGCCAGAATATGCAGTACATAAAATCAATTTCCAGGTGAAGATACCCCCCACAGCACATAGAACAGCTTTATGCTCCTCTTTTGTCCTCATGAATGAATTTCAACATGATACATCTATTGACATGCAGGAGTGATTTTTATAACAAGTCTTTGAAATAAATAACTGAACTTTCTCTCAACTTGTTAAGCTCATCAGTAGGGATGCTGCATATTAATAACAAGCTCTGGAAAATCACTTCTGAGGAGAGGTGATCTTCATGACACTGTTCTCTCCAAGGGGGCTGGGAGGTCATGGTTAACACTAGAGAGATGGAGACATCCATAAAGAAGTATCAGTTCTAAGGACAGTGGTTATCCAGTGATCCATTGAGTATCACTTGTATTGCTTGAGCAAATAACTTATACCCTTGATTTTCCCATCTTTCCAAGTATATGTTTACTCAGATTTGAAATGCACTGTACATGCATATATTTTTCTAACTAACGTTACTAATATCACTTACTGAATAATCATGATGCATATTCATCAGCTATTCCACCTAATTCCTTTCAAGCTATAATACCTACTGTTCTAAAATATTAAACTGACTTCAAACTAGCTGCTAGAAGTCTTTGATACTTGCTTGGCAGTCAAATCAGTTTGGGGATGTAGGAAATAAAGAAGCATAAACAGTATCAGTAATTTATCAGATTTAGGCAGTCTGCCTACAGATATTTTATACATATATATATATTTATTTCAGAAAAGCAACTAGAGAGTGAATTTCTTAGATTCCTAAAAAAAATCTGAAATAGCAAAAAACCAAGATGAGTCAAAGAAATCTGATTCAACTTCCATTAAGATAAAGTGGTTTGGTCCTTTTCTGAAGCTATAGGATACTGCTAAGTATGTCTGTTTTCTTTTCTCAACTACTTCACCTCATAATCAGAAATCTCTCACGTGTGAAGGCTTTAGGGAATAAAAAAATCAGTCTACAAGGCCTACTGGATTGATTTACATCCTCGTCTTTGCATGTGGGCTCCATTAATTGATACAATTCTGGATAAAAACAATCCACTAATAGCTCTGAATGAGGTATTAATGGAAATGGAAAATAAAATAAATGGAAAAAGATTTATGCAGTAACAATAAACATAAAAGGAAAGCAGAACAGAAGGCTCAGTATGATGCTGACCATTGAATATCAATCTCTTCATTTTTTTCATGTCATCAGTTTTAACATACTATATGAGATACACACATGTTCCTGTGGAATGCCTATAGGGAGCTTGCAGCTAGAAATGGATTAACCTAATTCAGGAGCCATACATCTTTTCCATGTTTCTGCCTGCTATTACAGTTGATTCTGAACTATAAGCAAGGTTCTAAAATAGCTGGTCTTTTTTACTCATTTCATTTGATTATGATCAGAACAATCATGAACCCTTTAACTTGCTGTTAAGAAACTAATGGCAGCATTTCTTCTCGCTGTTTTCCCAGGTGACTAAAAATAAAAAATGAATTAGTCTTTATTGTTCATTCAGCTATCTCCAATGTACAGAAAGCTACTATAAACAGCTGTAGAATTCTGTAGAGTGTGAGCATAAATTCAGTATCTTGATGGAAAGAGGCATCCAACTTCATTGAGTGCAGTGAAAAGAGAAAGTAAAAAATTCCTTTTCAGATATTTAACTTCAGATCCCAATATTTTAAATTATTTTTTTAATCCTGAGAGAGTGGAAGTCTCTAATGTATAGAAAGGCACTTGGAGATACATCCCACAGAAACTTAAATTAACACTATTAGGATGCAAGTGGTGAACCTTGAGTTCACCTAGGAACGGGGGTTTCCATACCAACAACCTGACTTGACTTTGATCAATACCTTGTTTCCTCGGGGATTTATTTAAATCAGTGGGAGTGTAATTTAAGTAAAGATCTGCCCACTTGATCCTACCTCCATTTCAAGACCCCACATTCACTTTACTAAATTACTTTGGGCATAATCTTCTGCTTCATTTCATCACTGCATTTAGCTTTCAGCAAGATTTAATCCTGTGATGTCAAGAAATTAGTATAATAACTTGGTCTAGAGATAGTTTTTAATGCCTTTTTGTACATACAACCTTAAAGTTACTTTATGTGTGCTAATAAATTAAGCTTCAGATCCCAAGAGTTATAATAATAATTTCTGCCTTCATACCTTCCTCCAGATTCTACTGAAACACACAAACAAGTCTGTTCTTTACACAGAAACACATCAGAAAAGTAACATACTGGAATTAACTGATGGACAAATTAGGCAGAAATGCCATGACAAGATCATAAAACAAGCTATTGGCAAATCAGGAAGAGATTTTCAGGTCCAGTTTTCCAGCTGGCATATATAAGTTCTAAGGAAGCCCAACCCAGCTGAGATGCTACCTTCCCTGAATTAACAATTTAACCTTACTCTCTACTGAATAATTGTGTAAGATATGTACATGAAATTTTTGTCATGCTATCAAATATTATACCATTTACTAGGCATAATTTGAAGTATCTAGATTTGGAACATACTGTAGTTTTCTGTCAGTATTGAAAACATGAAAAATGAGCCACTGAAGAAACGGGATTAATATTGTAATAAGAAGAAAATAATTAACCTGAAGGGCAACATGGAGTCAGAGCCTAACTTGAAAATTACTGCACTAGCTATCCCAAGAAAAAATACTGCAGTAAATGGGATATATTGGTATGGTTGCTGGGTAGAATCCAAACAATCCCTCTAGTCCTGGATTCTGTTTCCCATTGTAATATTTAGAGCGAAGGGATAAGACAATGTGTTACTGTCAGTAGTTGGCTAGCTGTAATCTACTCAATAAAACTGTAGAATACTATACCCTGTCTATCCTTTCACAAATTCTACATGCTTTAGACTTCGTGATACATTGTGTTAAAGAATACTATCAATTAAGTCTAAATGCAACAGTTTAGTGATCATCTTGTCACAAAAAAGAACACAGTAAAAATTAAGTCAGCAATTGGAAACATCACTGTGAAGATGTGAGCTACTTTCTGAATGTAAATCAAATTCAGAATATTGTTTTAGCTCAAAAAAAATCAATGGCTGAAATACAGCATGGATGGGTTATACTTAATGCTGAACGCACAGTTTGCAGATATACTGAGTTATTGAATAAACTGTGAGATTTTTCCAATATGTTATTGCAGAAAGGGTAACTCAAGTACAGTATTTGCAGGGAAATCAATGATAAACTATTAGTTTGAGAAAAACATTTTCCATCAAAATAAGAAATGTATTTATTTCAAATAAATTTAACAAGTTCCTTATTTCTTTCACTATCCTTCTCTATTTTTCAGTCTAGGGAAGGCCCATCCTAGATGAAATATAATGAAAATTCTGTATTGATAAGGAAAAAAAAAAGTCCTGTTATCCTTCACTGTATTTGTGTAACTGCATTGTGCTTTTATCCAGAAAGCCAATAAATTGCTGTAATATGTCCATATGTCTGTATTTCTTAAACTAAATAATAGGAATATATTAGGTGAATTAAAATAGTGAAAAGGAAAAAAAAATCAAGGCAACTTTGTAACCAAGTTCAGAATGTTGAAGGAAGAGACTGTTCCCCCTGTTCGAGCACTTGGAAGGCCACACCTGGAGTACTGTGTCCCATTTTCAATCCCCCAGTACAACACAGATTCTGAGAAAATGAGTTCCAGTAGAGGCTGGATGTCTACATGATGGAGCCAGGTCCATATAGCTCACAGATAAGAAGTATCTGCAGGTACACAGCAAAAGGACAAATGACAAGAGTCAAGGTAAAACAAGGAAGGAAAATTCCTATTCAATATTAGAAAAACAAACACCATAACAAGGATGCCTAAAGCTCTTGTACAGGTTGTTGAGATTCTCCATTTCTGAGATGTGTCAAAATTCAATCAAAAAAGCCTCTGTGCACTTAGAAGCTGATTCTGCTTTGAACAGAAGGTTAGACTATATGGTCTCTTGGGGCCCTCTTCAACCTGATTTTTTATTTGATGTTATATTTTTGAACCTTTGTGAAAGAATTAAAAATACTTCAAATTCACAACAGCACATTAAAAATACTTTATATGCTACACAACATTAATCTTTGAAAAACAAATTAAGCAGACCTGTAGTAATTTTGAGAATTTACAATCCTAAAGTAATACAGTAAAACACATGCATTTGACAAAACCCAGTTTCTACATAGTATTCCAAATATAATCAACTCCATGTGCCACTTAAGTTTTGAGCACAGATTGAGGCTTTGGTATGTATCTGAGAACATGTATAGTACATGCTGATAAACAGTAGTGTTACACACCTTTACTGTAACCTAAAAAAAAATTTTTTCAACATGCCAATTACACTGTTGTAATCAGATATTAGTAACAAGTTGCTGTTGCAGTATAATTTATAAATATATTTATAGTTACCTTTACTATTTAACATTATAGTTACCTTAACTATTTATCTTTAGGGTCTGGGAACCCTAAAGCAGGAACACATATGTGAGCAAGAAAGTATCAAGGCTATCTAGAACACTCTGAGAGAAACCATTTGCTGTCTTCAAGAAATGCTCGTCTACATCTGAAGTTTAGTTGAGATATTACAAGAAATAAAGACGTGTAAAATATGAGACACCTTAAAGGGTGCTCCACAGGTAAACAGGACAAGTTAGAGAAACAGTAAAACAAAATGTCAAGTTAATGAAACAGAAACCCTGCGTGGAAAACAGGAATCAACAACAACAAAAAGCAAACACACAAAAAAAATAAACACCACCATACAAATTACCACTGATAGTCTGTGTATCCATGTTCAGAAAAAGCAATACCAAACTGTGCAGATAACTGTTTTTTCAAAACTGGATATGCAGAACAGATCACTCTGATACCCTGTACTACACTGCTCCATATGTAAATACCATCTTATTAACATTTAAGAAGAAAAATGTTTATAAAATTTGTTCCATATACTTGCTTAATTCTAGTTACTTGGTCCCAAGGACCAGCTGCAAAATCTGTATGAAACAGACTCCACAATCCCTCTGTGAGATACATATGAAATACTGTCCAAAGTGAACAGATGGTCAAACTAAAGAATAGAAATTAAATACTGCTAAGCTGATCATCATAATATCAAGTACAGCTGGGTAAGATATTTTACCAGAAGAGATGTAAAGCCAGATTTCATTATTTTTAATACAGTATTATCTTTATTTTTTTTAACATTTAATATTAGGTGGTAGAACTCAAAGTTTCTAATAATAAAATTTTATTTTAACAAAAAAAACAACCTGAGCCCCATTAGCTGTCCAATCTGACATGTCTTCCTTCACAGTGTTTTTTAGTTTTTGAAGAAAGCAAACAAACAAAACCCAAACCAATAGAACAAAAAACATCCAAAGTTAAGGAACAAAAAACGCCAAACTTGTAGTGAGAAAGGCAGAAAAGATCTGCTGTGGGCTAAGCTTTAGCTTTCTTTACCGGTGTAATAATTTCAATCAAACAGTTTTACTTTTTCTCAGAATTCCACTATGAAGATAGTAAGCAACATCTTTTGCCACACTAAGATTGACCTCACAAGACTGTGGCCTACCTAATCAAGAGTTCTACAGACCTGAAAAGTTACAGTGAAGATAGAAAAAGCTGGAAGAAAAAACCAAACAAACAACAAACAAGACTTAACTTTTCTGATTCAAACACAGATCATGGAGACCTTTTCAATAATAAAGGCCATAAATACTTATCTTACATCAAAACCCTAAGATGTAACCAAAACACCCTTTGTCTTTTGAAATGAAGATGCCATCATAGTCTCCGCCTGCCTTTCAAACTTTTTGATTTATAAGCCCTTTTGAGTTCGTGCCATTTCATTAACAATTTATATGTAGATTCATTACTGTCTTGCCTGCTACTGCCTTTACCTAACCACTTCTGATTTCTCCTTCCTTGGAACTGAGCTGATGACTTATTCACTTTAAGTAACATCTTGATTACCACACAAACTTCTGCATCAGCCACCTTTCAACCTTCATTTACATTATGCACAAGAGGGATACAGATACACTTTAGGCCTCCACTAACCAAGCATTTGCTATTGTCTTCCAGTTGTTTAATTACCTATACTTACAGCAGTCATTCTATTAAAAATAACACACTTACAGATGGAAAACATGTCTAGGCAGGTTACAATAAAACGAAACACTGAACTGTCACTTATTTTATGCAACTGTGTGAAAATGAGAGGCAGAAAAATCTGTAGCTTACTTGACTCATCAGTAAAAAGGAAGCATATCCTAGTTTATGTTTGTTTGTTTTGTTGTGGTGTTTTTTTTTAAATAAAGACATTCAGGGTTTAATTCCCAATTTGCTGCTTTGTTTGATGCAGGTGACATTCCCTTGAAAGAAAATTAGTAACTTCTCCTGTGAAGTTTGACTTTTAAGAAAAATCTTGCAGGACGTAAGTCTGATAAAATGTCACTGAGTAGAATTATAATACCAGCACAAAACTTCATTATAGGACCTATTTCAGGGCTGGAATCAAATACACATTTAATTTTGAGTTACGACGCAGAAATGTATTGACTTTTGTATTCCTTGCTTTGGTTAGACAGTTTCCTTCATGCTTCACTCAAGGAATCTATGTTCACATAGGAACATAACATGATTTCAGAGCTGCTATGGTTAAAACCATTAAATAGGTTGGAACCATTTTACTTTTATATTGCTGATTCTTGTAGTAATTTGATTTTCTTCTCTACTTTGTGCATTCAACATGTAATATCCTAATAGTCTAACTAAGCAATCATGACTCAGGCAGGAAGCTACCTGACCATTTGGGAGGAGCTGATGTCCCAAAATACAGCCTAGGGCCATTTACTTCGTTTGTTCCTGAATCTTTAGGAAATGCTTCACTATGAGGTTGCTACCTCTATTACTCTATTAACAAGACTGAAGATTTACATACATAGATATTTTAAGTTTCTCATATTTACATTAGTGAATGTCAGACATTTCTACAGGATTTAATGATCCATACAACTCTTTAAATTGTGGTTCATGATTGTTTTTTTGTAGTGTGTTTTATCCTCAAAGTACTAAATTATTACAGCTAAAAGGAGGATGTTTTCTGTGTATTGGGCTTCCACTATATAAGTGCTACACACCCTCTTGCTCAAACAGGAAGATGAATAGTATTAATTTGGACAGAAAGAATATAAAGGGAAGATAAGCTCCATGTAATCAATATGGTCACAATACTGGTGACATTTTCTTGTCTTTCTATTGTTCTTGTGTCAGACACCTTCTGACATGCTAGCAAATTTCTTGTTTATAATGTAAAAAAAAATCCAGATTCATAGCTGCATATATTACTGCGTAACAGTGATGAGCAGAGACCTTCAAAAGTAGCTGACAATCCTGGATTACAGAGCAAGTACTTTTCTGTTAAGGACAGAAGGATCCCAGCTAATATGTGTTCTGCAGTTTGCTGAAAATCTGGAAACAAAAAGTAGACTTTTTCTAAGATTGCTGACTGCTTATTTGAATTCAAATGAACTTCACAGAATGTTACCCAGAGCATCATAAAACAGCATAATTATTTTGATCTTAGCCTACTGAATGCTAGATGATTTTTCTAAATTTTAGCACTTTTAAAGTTGCTTAATATTTAGGTATAGCATTTACAATGAAGATTGTACACTTAACGTATGCTATTTACCTAACTAAACAATGGAAATTAGCATAGCATAATGAGCTCCAGCCTTACTCGAGGTCAGAAAAGGCAAAGAAAAGCTATTATTTCAAATGTAGAAAATCTAACAGGTGATATAATAGCACACCAGATTACATTATTACTCTCTCCACAGAAACATCTAAGCATTTGTCACATTGTAAGTCACAGGATAAAAATGTTTTCCTGGGCTCTATGGAAAGATCAATATGGAGAAGAGATGTTATGCAGGTTCTTTGTCTCTTTTTTTGAGAACCAGTCAATTGACTTTAGAACAAGCATCAAGATCTGTCAAAAAAGCTTCACACAAGCTTCAGAACCATCATAAGCACTGCAAGTAAAATATTGGTATTGCACATTTATCACACAAACTATTCTGGGCATGTAATGTCAGAAATTACAAGGAAAGAGACAACTGCTTACAAATAATTCTTTTTAAATTTCATCTCCTGCAACAACCTAATGTAAAGATTTTATTTTAAAATAACTGACATGTTGCACTGTAATGATGAAAGTGAATATATTAATGTTTCAGAGCAGTTAAGAGTCTCCTAGCATTTGTAGTGGTAAAATCTTGGGAAGGAACGGCTTAGAGGAACTACTGGAAATGTAATTTACCCTACTGCAAAAAGGCTTCCAAGAAAATTCTATTGGAGATTTTATTCACTATCTCCACATTAAATCAAATATATATTCTACATCAATATTTATTTGCAGTCATGCAGAAAGCAATGACACTATAGAAGAATAAAACAAATAAATAAAACACTGCAAAAGACTCCACTATGTTGACGTGAACTTGATACAAAACGAGTGATAGTAAGAGATGAGAGGTTGTACTCACAAGGAGATTGGCCTTTTTCAGTATTATTCTGTAGTCACCCCACAGCTGTGGAACAAGCAAGAAAAGCTAGGATGCAATGTGCTTGTTCTTGTCACCAGTAATGGATGAAAGATGAAAATTTTCTATTCTTTTGTACCCTTTTGAAACTACACAAGCAGACCAAAAAAAGTTTCAGAAGGGATTTACAGGTTCTGTACACATGGTTCCTAGATAAAACCTGTCCTGAAAGTATTAAAATACATACACGGCAAATCAACACTAAAAAAATAAATAAATAAATCAATGGGATTATTCAGCCAGCTAGTCCTCAAGCCAATTTAAATAGTTTCAGTTTACAGTCATGAAGCAACTGCCCCAAGTGAGTCTGACAAAACAAGTATGTACCACTGCTTTCCTTAATACCCATACTAAAATATCTACTTGTTCTTCCTTAGCCTTATGTGCTCACTGAGCAGAACTGAATGAGAGCCTGCTGCTAACCCTACAGTGTGCACAAAAGACAGAGCTGCTGTGACATAACTCTCACCCAGGCACAGGTTCAACTTTATCAATAACACAGTAGAGAGGCATACATTTTTCAATTCTCTAATAATAAAATATAATCTGATTCTGAAGAGTGGTTTAAAACAGGACTAAAAACAAGTCAATTTAAAAAACTGTAACCACATTCACAAAACATAAGGATCCTTCACAGTAATGATTATTTTTGGAATTGACACAGGCAGAGTTCATACTGCTTATCTTAGGTGATGTTTTGTTATCCTTTCTGAGGCACTATAAGAAGAAACTTGCTGACAGAAAAGGTTTATTGTTAAACTGCTATGGCTGCTCTCATTAATCTACTCTTATTTGCTTTTTCCAAGTGCAATAATACTTTTGATTTCAAGAGTCACATTCAAATGCCACTATCCCAAGGACTAAGTGTAGAAAATTTAAGCACAGGCCAACATCTTGCAGGGATTTATAGAGCCTTCTGCAAAGTAAATAAGGCCCTTGTGGCTTATCAGTTGTTGGTGTGTTCAGCTTCCTAAACTAAGAGAATTGAGGGGATTAGTTAGAGGAGAAATGAAATGTACCTAATTAATTCCCCCGATTCCTGCAGATTATATGGCATGTTGGAAACACAAGGAAATTGTGACTGAAATTAAAAGAACATTCCTACAGCAGTGATGCTGAAAAATGCATCTTTTTTTTTTTTCCTATTACTGCAATATCATTGACATATTAACAAGAACTATTACATTTCATAAGTTTGAATAATTTTATAAGAAATTTCCCTGTATTTTCCTTCTTTGAAAAAAAGGTATTTAATACAGAGCTGAGAATTCTAAGTCTCTGACATGAAGAAGAGAAAAGTAACACTGAGAAATGGATGTTATTTATCCTTGTAAATCTGTGATGTTTTAGTACTGTATTGTTTGCTGTTCCACTCTCTCTCATACTGTTTTTCTCCAACTCCTCATCTATTACATAAAATATCAAACAGATAAAACTTTACAGGCTACTTTCAGTGACAGACATATAAACTTGGAAAAACTCAGGGGAGCCTAAAAGACTTCATCTGGATTTAAGTAAGGGCAGAAGAAAAACAAAACCAAAATTGAAATTTCAGGAAGAAAGAGGGAGAAAGTAAAGATAGATGACCGGTTCCAACAAAAACAATTAAAGCATTTTTAATTTGTGAATGTATGAACTGAGTTTTATATTGCGTTTGACAGGTTTGACATCATGATAGAAGGATGTCACAGGACCAATGTCTTCTACTTTGGAAACACACATCTTGGGATTGTTCCAGTATTTATTTTCCATAAAACAGATAATTATAAATAAATAACTGGTTTTATTATGGCATTTATGTGGCAGCAGGAAACCATTACTCAGTGACATTTTATTTATACAGCATTATCTCTAAAGAAAAAAGAAAGAAAAAAAGGCTGATGACATGTGGCTCTATCTGGTGTACATTCCATTTACTTAAATAAGAGCCACTGACTGACGAGTATGCCTTTTTAAGGGAAATCATACAGCAATAAACTAATACTATGCAGTTGTCTTCATCTGCAGATTTCCAGCCTTTTGATATTTTAGAACAATATCACTTATGTAAGACCTCCACACTTCTTTAAAGTGTCTAAAAAGTTACAATTAATAAGCTACTTACAGTTACACCTCAAATAAAACTTGCCGGGGGGCAGAAAGTTACTTGTTGAGCCATTTTTAAAAGGATGATAGATTAAGTATTTGGGGTCCGACCAGAGCAGAGAAGAGGGGCAGAATCCCCTCCCTGGCCCTGCTGGCCACACTTCTGATGCAGCCTAGGATGCAGCTGCTCCCTGGCACACACTGGTGGCTTGTGTCAAGCCTCTCATCAACTACCACCCCAAGTCCGTCTCCTCAGGGCTGCTCTCCAGCCATTCTTCCCACAGCCTGTATTTGTGCCTGGGGTTGTGCAGACTTAGGTGCAGGACCCTGCACTTGGCCTTGTTGAACTACATGCAGTTGGCACTCGTTTCCCTTCACTCGTCCTTATATAAATAAGCAGTTTGAATTCATTGACCTGCACAACCATATTCTCTCAATTTTTGAGAACACTGAATTATTTTAATTTTTTTTCCCTGATTGACACCTGAATAATCTGAAAGATAATCTATGTTGGATTAATTTAAAACTGTCAAATGCTATCAGATTTCACATGCTACTCAGATGCTCCAAGAGATAAAAATTCTAACTCAAATTTATAACTCAAATTTAACTGGAAGTCAATGCATCTCCAAAAGTTCAAGAAACTCAGGTATTGTGTCTGAGCCTATTGATCAAGAAGGAGAAGTATGTGCGGTTTTACCTTCAATGACCTCTTGCCAGTGGCTGACAGAACCCATAAAAGTTTGATCCACTGGGAAAGATGGAGTTATCCAACTCCTTGGAAATGCAATTCTCAGCTTTGGTCTGATAATGTTTGAGGTAGAAGTTTGGATTCTATGCTATGATTGAGGTCTTGGCAGGTAATACTTTTCAGTTTACATTTAGTTTAGACATTTTAAGTTAGTACTGTTCATACAAAGAGACAGGCTAGTGACTTCATACACCTCTAGATCTTCTCACTTAATTGCTTGCAGAAACTTGTTTAAGCATCTGCTTAGCTCTCATAATGCACCTGAAGACATACCAGATTGAGCCAACCATATAATAGGAAACTGCATAATAATTTAACAGTGCAAATGTTTCCAAAGGGAAATATATGTAGGATGACCAAAGTATTATGCAAATTTTGTTTTTACAGTGATTTAACCCTGCCATAATATCTTATGCCATTATATAAGCAGTGCATTAAGCCATGTCATTGCTTACTAGAGCAGGCAGGAGCTGGACCAAACACCCTGCAGCCTCAGCCTGAATGTATGGATGCCTTAGGGGCACACTACCTATTAATTTAAAATTCTGAAACTAATTATGTATGTCAGGGTGACCTCTTTCTAATCTACATTCATCACAGAATGCAAAAGCCTTCTGTCTCTTTTGTTCCCATAATATAATAGCTGTTGATAGACTTATATAATTGACTCTATCTAAAGTGGACTCATACCATGGTGCTACATTCAAACTGTATATAATCCCAGCTGAATAAAGATAAGCAAAACTAATCCAACTATCTCAAGCAATTAACTTCTAAGTATTCATAGTAACATTGGAAAATAAAATATTACCCATTATCTTAAAAGCAAAGTTGCAGAGTATATAGGAGTCACATTCATTGATGAGCAACCAAGAAATCATTTGCAACATTTGAAGATGCATGTAGCATATATATTCATTTTTATTTATCCCAACACAGCTTTACATGTTAGGGACACATTTCTGAAATACACAGCTATACATAGAAAGGCCCCTGAACTTGATACTGGGATTCTTAGAGGTGCCTAGAATAGTCAGGTACTTAATTCTCATTGAATTCTAAAGGAAATGGAGAAGAAAAATCCAGTTAACACTTTGATAAATCCTCTGCTGGACTTCTACCCACATTACAATGAAAAATACACAGAAAGAACCACCTTATTCTCCAGCCTACCTTGGAGAACACCTTGCAGTTGCTCTTAGTAACATTACTTCAAGAAAGGCCAGACTTATATGCTCCATTTATATGCTCAGCTCAGAACACCAACAGGATGAAAACCCAACATCCTCAAGTTCCCTTTACTCTGTGACTGTGCTTTTCAGTGGGACTTCTGATCAAGAAACTCCCCAGTAACTTGAAAAATGTTAAGACAGTGCTTCTGAAAACATCCAGCTCTCTACACCTGCTGACTTTGTGAGTAGTCCTCCAAACAAACTGAACCACTCAGATAGATATGTTACTCTTTGTAGGATCATGTTTCTACTTAAGTGCTTTAAAAGGCAAGACTAAAAACAAATTTTAAAAAAACAAACAACCCTCCATAAAACCCAAAACACCCACAAACCCAAACAACTTCACTGTATTGCATGTTTAAACAGCAAGATGAAATTGAAAGATCATAATTAAACATACATTGATCTCTGAAATATCCTAGTCCAGTGAGCACATGTACTCTAAGGAGACCTAAAAACTGCAATACAGACTGAGGTACAGAAGGAAACAAGCAATCAATAAAGCAAACCTCATAATAATAACATGACAGATACATCTTTTTTGAGGCATATTGAATTTCTAGTGTTCAGGAACAGAATTTAGTGAGGCAAGTGTTCATCTGCTTTTCTTCTTAGCAATTATGAGTACAGGTACACTACAGAAAACTAAACATTAAAATAAGTGAACAAGATTCACCTTAAAAGTTAAAATTATGTTTATACTCTGCAATTAATATTAACTTCCATTGCAAAGAGTGCATCAGATGTCTCTGAAAAAATCACAAAAGCAGTCTGAGTTGCAACAAGGAGAGGATGTGTGATATTACACCATTAATATTTTATTTAATCATCACATTCATATTCAGTTGAAACATTAGCATTTTCAATAAATAGGTCAATGTGACCTCCTACAATATACCTCTGAGCTATAACTTTAAAACAGCTACATACTTAAGTCAAATCTTTCCCATTTCTACGTAGGTCTTACTCACCAAATCAGTGAGTTACTTACCCTGCAGTAACATTACTCAGTTTTGCCCCCTCCTACAGGTAAAGATTATCCCTATCATTTTCATCCAATATCAAAAGAAGGACCTTGGTGCATGCCTATTTGTTGCAATGAGGCTTAATTCTAGGTTTGTCAATGAAGAGTGAGGACCCTTGCAAAGCAAAACAGAACAGCTGATCTATGAATTGTGTGACTGATCCAACTGCATCATTAACTTGCAGTGCCTATAGTACAAACAAGAGCCAATGCCATGTTCAACATAAACTCAAGGTTTTCTCACATAAGGCTGTGGACTGATGCTTGCAGTCTTACTGAGTTTGAACTGAAACTGATCTTGCTGAACACCTGCTTTGGCTTATTTTTGTGTATTTGCTTATTTATTCAGTATTAGTCTAAACAATATCACATTCCTGGAAATCACACTTTTCAGATAATCAACCAGTGGGAAAAGTCACATAACAGTCTAGATTTTGAAATAAATCTGCTATTTTTATGCTAAGAAGCTTCAGAAGTACCTGTGTGCTTCACAGTGACTACCTCATAATCACTGTGTGCAGGGGCTGGTTTACTATTGTGATTTCATAATTTCTGCCTGACTTTGCAACTCTAACAGCACAACGTACCTGTATACTTCAGAGTGACACCAATGATATCTGCTTTCAAACCTCACATTTTAATGAATCAAAAGAAATTCTAGTACTTTGAAAACAAATCAAAACCTTCACAGAACTAATAAGTAAGTTATGCAAAAGTAGGACATACTCTAGGCAACCTGCATGCTAAAAAATTATACAGCACACTAGATTTCTTTAAAGTTGCATTTTCTGCTGTAGGGGCTGGTGTAAGAGCTAGTTGGAAGGACATTTTATCAATTTCCCCTCTTCTTCCAAGACAGAGCAAGTCTTTAAAAAAATAATGTCTTGAGCTAATTTGAAATATTTCAAGCAGACATGCATGCCAACTGTTAGTAGATTTTTCTTTTAACTTATTTCTATATTTTTTAATAGTTGTCATTTTGAGACCCTCCGAACAATATATTTTTCCTTGCACTCTACTATTTGCAAATCTGAGTGGAACACGTTATAAATGCAAAAATAATCAACCTTCTGGTATAGCCTGCTCACATAATATAAGGTAGTAAACCAGGCCAGTAAGAGCTTATCAATGTACAGCTGTCAAAACATTTATTTATCTCAAGGTTTGGTGGTTTCTGGACAAGTCCCATTGCAGAAGTAAAGCTTTCAAGGTGAAATAGTATTTCATTTTTGTTATCATGAAATAAAAGAAGATGAAATGTCTGCAGTAGCAGAATCCCACAGCAATATGTTAAGAATGGCAATTTTGTGACATTAAGTGTAAATAGGAGTGGTGTTCTTTACTCTCTTGTCCCTTCGTCCTGATCCCCATTTCTTCCCTTTTCTTTCTCTGCACCCTCCCAGAAAACAGAAACTATAAATGAGAAATGCTGCACCAAAAATATCTGCTTTTCAGGCATTCAGATTATTGCTGCCCTTTCTGTCAATAAAAGCAATTTTTTTGTCTCAGATACTTTACAAATAAAGACAGAAAATGGTGAAATAACACTATTACATATTAAGCATAACAATATTTTTACATACTAAAGAATCAAAGAGCAACATTTTGCCTGGTGCAAATGTTTATTCTCTCCCAGTAGAAGGCTGCCCTCTGTTCTTAAACCTATAAATTTGTCACAGAATTGTTCCCAGTGCTGCTCTACCAAACATGAAAAGAAGCAGCTGAATCTTCACTGTAGTAGTAAAGACAGGACTGTAACTGCCAATACTCTATGTCCTTTACACTTCAGTTAGCAGGGTCTGCTGAACAACTGTCTGGACAAACCACTGCCAGACAACACACATTTTATGACTGAACCTACCCATCATGTTTCTCTACTGGTGCAATGAAAGGAAAGGAGAAAGGCAAAAATAACCAACCAGTCCCACTACTGCCCAGAACAAACTGACAACATGGAGAATTTTTTTTTCTCCCTAATTCCTCAATAGAGAACTAGTACCTTATGTTACAGAGAGCTCCCCAGATTTGGTTGACTGAAATAATGAACAGAAGGACCACTACAGATACAGGAAGCACTTGCACTATATACGGTATATTTTTAGCCTGAACTTCAGGCTTCCCAAGGGAGTGCCCTATTGGGCTGTGTTAGAAGGGGTTTAAAAATAAGGCAGAAAAATTGTTAAGACAATTGTTTTCTTACCTTTTCTCTCAAGCAAGATCTTTAAGTTCTTGAAGAAGTTAATGCAGAATTGCTTCTTCTGAAAAAAAACAAAAAACAACCTTTTAAAAAAAACTGATCTTAGTAAGGGGCTTATATGATGAATTTCACCCATTTTTCTGGGTTTCATTTTGACGTCCCAAAGCAGTTTATTTTGTTGTTTTAGGTTTAAGAAGATGTACCCATGTATTCGGGTTGTTAATGAGATAAGGTTCAGGTGATTGTCTCTGTATGAGTTTTCTTTCTGTATGTGTAACCTTTGCTTGACCTACAACTTTATGTATTTGTTGTTCAGCTTGTAGCATAGTTTATTTGGTCACATTAAATTGGTTCTGTACTTTGGTGGAGAACTGCAACAGCAAACACACTCTTAGGTAAAATTCATGCATTATCATTGATGCCTGCTCACGTATGATTTATATGCATTCACATGAAAATTGAGAAGTCCTAATATTCAAATAATCAAGCATAAAAGTAATTAAAACAAAAATCAACATACAGAATACCTAACACTCCCTCCCACCTCGCCTTTAGCCCAAAATAAATGTTTCCAAAGGCCCTTATTGCTGCTAGAATGAACATCAATTTCATGAGTTTCTGAATGATGCTAATACCTTAGTAGTATTATAAAACAGAATGTTAATTAATAGAATGGAGTTAGCCTGCAGTCTGAAAAACAACTGCCACCCACCATTCCTAAAAGCAAAGTGAGAAATAATAGAATCTAAATATAGTCTAAATATAAGCCTTAAAATAGTCTGAAAAAAACCCAAAACAAAATACAAATAATTCAGACATCCTAAGAGAACAACAAGCAACATAAAATAATACACACAAAGCCCACTAGATAATATGGCTTTGCTAGGGTCTTCACCATCACTGGAACTAAAAAACAACAACTAAAAACAAACAAACAAACAAACACACAAAAAAAACCCAACGATAAAACTAAGACTTAACCTAGACGTATAAACAATTTTGGCTAGGCAGAATATTAAGAAAAAAGTGAAGAGTGAGGATGAGCATGAAGGAAATAATACAAAAACATATAGGCATTGAAGAAACTATTTTAATTACTTGATAGCTCTTTGTTTCTAGAGGAAGAAACCTGTGAGGTCTGCAGAACTGATAGAATTGAGATACCTACCTAATTAAATGCCTCAGTAACACAGTATTGGAGACTCTGTAGTAATCCCTAGAGTAAAATGGAAGAAATTTACTCAGGATAAAAGCAAATACTGAAAATACAATGACTAGGAATAGAAAGGAGGTCAACACAAAGGAAGACAGTTTTATCCAAAAATTCTTCCCAGGATGATGCCCTCACCTAGATCTGGTGGAATGATGCTGGGCTAAGCAAAGCTGTGCCAGTTGACCTCAGAATCATCTAAAGGTCTCCATTTCATCAGAGAAGATAGTAATAGGACAAGGGGTAATGGTTTTAAATTGAGAGAGGGGAGATTTAGGTTAGATATTAGGAAGAAATTCTTCACTACAAGGGTGGTGAGGAACTGGAATGGGTTGCCCAGGGATGCTGTTGATGCCCCATCCCGAGAGGTTTTTAAGGCCAGGCTGGATGAGATTTTGTTCAACTTGATCTAGAGGTAGGGTTCCCTGCTCATGGCAGGGGGGTTGGGACCTGATCATCTTCAAGGTCCCTTCTGACCTTAATGATTCTATTATTTCATTAAGCAGTAAAGAGCTTATTTAGCACAGAGTCTGGCCTTAAAAATAGCTGACCAAAAGCCACCCTTGCCATCTGCAGAGTCAGCCAGGAGTAGCTTTGTTGACATGGACTTCCCTGCTACCCATTTGGCTGCAATAAATGGGGGTTGGGACTGCCAAGACAGGTCTGAAGAGGCCTGTGACAGAGCTGGAGTCACCTACCAAACCCTGAGAAGGCTTCTCGGTGAGCATGGAAAGCAGCCAACTCCCCTCCCTCACCACACAGCCAAGGCCTGACAGAAGAAAGGGCACTTCTGACCCACCCTCCTCTTTTGTATGCCTTTTCTTCCTACCTAATTTTATAACAAACCCCTCCTTTAAAGTACAATTATTAGTCTAATACCCATTATTTTGCATGAAGTGTTGGTGTTTATCACGACCTTTGGGATGGCAGCAACACGAAGAACTGTTTCCCACAGGCTGCTGAGGAGAGGAGCCCAGGGCTGGTGCTGCTCCCGCCACAGCTGCGTAGCCTCCGCCTGCTCCTTGGCTCTCTCGCCTCCCCTGCCTCGCCAGGCAGCTGCCTCTCACTCCTCTTTCCAGGAAAAGGTCACATTTGGGCTAGCACAGCACACCGTGACCCGCCGGGACGCAGGACAGAGCCCCTGGGAGGCAGGCAGAGCCGGGGAGGGTGTGATTCTCCTGCGCGCTTATCTGAAAGAAGCCCTGGGCCTTGCTTAGAGCCGCCAGAGCTGCTAGGAAACCTTGGAGACAAACTTGAGTGCGTAGGGACTAAGCACAGAAAGAAACAAAGATTTGATTGCAGCCTGCCTGGTTAGGCAGTTAAGCCTTTTACATAAATTCAGGAGATTTTTTTCAATCTGTCTTTATCATGTCCCACTTTATTTTTGCACATCCATTTTGGCGAGTTAGTCGCCTCCACTCTGAGAGAGGAAGGGGAGCAGCAGCAGGGGCAGCGCTGCACCAGCCTCAATACAGAGCCCTGGAATAAGAAATTACGTTCAAAATAGTGCACAAAACCCTGGAAACATACTGACAGCAGTGACAATTCTGCACCAGTGCCCCAGATGTTGTATTTCAAGGGCTGTAATCAAGACTTCCTGGCACCCAAATGTTTATCACTGCACAGGGGAAAAAACGAAGAAAAAAAAAGATGAATTTGTATCATTCCCCTCAAACACCAAGAGCCCTGTAATATTACTGTGCCACATTATTAATGGAGGGAGATTAATTACTTCATGTTGCAATTAAATCTGGGGCAGCATTTCATTGATTTGTGAAGAGCCAAACACTTAAAATGGCAACAAAACTACACCTCCAAGAAACAAGAAAAAGCTCTGTTCCTACGAAAGTTTGTCTCTGACTTCTTGGATACATGGTTAAGTGTAAACCTAAAACATCTGCTGCAAAAAAGGCTTCAGAGAAATCTAATTAACACCATGTCCAGGAATGATGAGAGCAGATGTACCCCGGATAAAGTCACTGATAGGAGGTCACTTTGTTATGCCAACACAATTTCAGCTTGGAAGGAAAAAGGTTTGGAAAAGTCTTCATTGAAAAATCATAAGATTTAAATGATGAATTATAGCAAAGGAGGAAAATAATCACATCTCACATTTGGAAAAAAAAAAAAATCACAAGAATAAAAGAAGCTAAGAGGAAGGATCCCATCCTTACTTACGCTGGGCCTTGCAGTTGTGAAGGTCAACATGTAAGAAAAATGTCTGGAGACATTCTAGTGAACAGACTAGGACACTGAACTCATATGAGTATTCTAGAGCTATTGATGGTGGTGACTGATTTAAGGCCAAATAGCAGCCTCAAAATAAGGAGAGCAGATATCAGTGTCTTTTCTGCTTGCATTGAGCAACAAACCAAACTGGAAACTAGTTTTGAATCTGCATGACTCATTGCTAATACTGTTCAGGATAAGATCACTGCAATCTAAAATAAACGGCTGTCACCCAAGAAAGTAATCCAGCACTTTATTATTTTTCAACACTGCCATTTTACAGCTTTGCAGCCCCCTTATATGAAACCAAACTCAGACCCATTCTTGAGTGCAAAAGATCAATCTCTCACTGCTGCATTTATAGCATACCCTTCAAGGTGATTTTCACTATTTTGATTGGCAATGTCGAAATCCATTTCATTGCATCCCCAAAGGACTGAACTCACAGAGGCAGATCAACAAAAAATACCAAGTTCAATGTATTTAGACCTGCTTCTCAGCATCTGTGCTGCCTCTCTTCCCAACCACCTTTTGCTGATAGGCTTTTTAGAGTAATTTTCTGAATGACTGAAAAGATGCAATGGCAGCCAGGTTGGCTCTAAGTTTTGTGATATGTGTCTGAAAGATGAATGTTTTAATTCAAATAACCTTGATTGAATTTTCTGATAGAAAATTGCTCATAAGCACAGTGCCCTTTATTTTTTGATCCTAGGTTGGTTTGCTGGCTTAGAGTGAGAAAATATATGTAGAAGAGGAAAAGAAGAGAATGGAAATGCTAAATCCAGGCAGCGCTCAGGGGGATCATGGTTAAATGGTAGGTGGCAGCACAAAACAAGCTGGCAGGCTCAGGCTTCATGTTCATTTTAGTGTTTGCTTGGACAACAGTTCTCCTTGATCAGAGTTCACAGGTTCCCATAAATAACAAGTGATTTCATTGTACTGTCCACTAAATATTTTACTTGTGACAGGTCATGTTTCAAGAATGAAAAGAGATATTACAGAGATTGCAAGTAACATGATTATTCATTTTGACTTACAATTAAAAAATTGTCACTTCAGTGTTATTAAATGGTTCTAAGAAGATTGATTTTGTCATTTTATTTTTGTGTTGTTTTTTTTCTCTCCAAGTAGAGGCATGAACTAGAACAACCTTTTGATCACATATTTATGGAGTAACTGCTGTCTAGTGAGTAGAGAGGATGCTGGTGATGAGGCTTCCTGAATTTTACTTTTAAGCTCAGACATTGATCTCTATGTTGCTTTTGGCAAGTCCCTTTTTGTGTTAGAGTTGATCTAAGCATAAAATTCTCTAAATAATGCAGGTGTGCTTAAGTCTATTTAATCTCTGTAAATCATTTTCCAGGATTTAAGCAAAGCAGATGCCCAAACACTGCTGTGATGGGAAAGATAAAATCCCAAAATAGAAAATCCAGTACTATGTTTACTAAGGTTCCACGGGTCAGTCTCAAAACAACAATTTTCAATTATCATTTGCATACCACTTGCATGTCCCTTATTTTTTTATTAAAATGTTTATTTCAGTTACTGACAAAATGACAGATTCTGTTAAATGCTAATGGTAAGGGCAGCTGATTTAAGTTTCAGCCTGATTTACCATCAACTTCAATCCTGAATAGTCCTTTTACGTTATGATTTTGCATTCACTTTGAACAGACATAAATGAGAATATGCAGTTTAAGGTAGTGAAAAAGTAAGCTTTTGATGCACAAATTTGAACAGTTCTGCAACTGTTATTTAGCTTTCATTTCAGTATCCTGAGATGGGATGGAAGGAGACAACCCATCTCCAGCATCCCATAATTACTACATATATGAAGGCAGAAGGCGATTTTCATTTGGTAATTTCTGTGCTGCTTATATGTAATAGCAGTAGAAAAAGATGAAGATATACATCAGCCTTGGAAGGATGCACCATGCTCAAGAGGTAGTAAAAAACAAGTGTTCAGGATGTTTAAGGAGATACAGACATTGCCAAAGAAGAAGGAAGCAAAGCATCAGTAAAATATGCTGGGGCAGACAAAAGAACCCAGTGTACTGAAGAGCTCTGAAATGAGTAAAAGACCCTTGGATTTGTTGTTTCAAGAAATACAGGCTAGGAAGATACTACCGAAGGGATGCAGGGTAACAAAAAATGCAGAAACTAATGAAAACTTGAGGACAAGTCTTGAGTGAAGCAACATTACAAATAGGCAGCAGCTGCAGTTTTAAGCAAGCAGGAAAGGCTGAAAAAGAGATCTGACAATACTGTGTAAAGTAGAGAGATGAAAAAGTAGAAAAAGGCTAAAAACCAAATACACAAAGCATTGTTCTTTCTGAAATCCCATCTTTCAGTCTTCTGATTTACCTCCTGTGATATTCATTCTTCATACCCACTATCTTTCATATCCTCACCATTTCTGCAACATTTAGCAGAAAAAATCTCTCAGTTCTGCCCTTCTGTCCCACATCTTCTCAAGTATTTCCTCCAAAAACACCACTCAGGCTCTTTGTAATTTTTCTCTATACTCCAGGTTAGTCCATGACCCCAGAATCTTGCATCTGCTTGTTACATTTTACACAAGCACTTTCTCCCCTATTGCTCTCACACCAAAAGAGGATACCCAAAACATTCACCAGATTATTCCATAAAAAAATTTCAAATACCTCTTTAAATCACACTATAATACCCACAAAGGTTTTAATAAGCACAAGCCACTTGTTTTATAAGGCCCTAGGCAGCTAATACTGTTTAATTTTGTTCTGTACATCTATATATGTTGTATCCTGTCAAATATTTAAAAGAGATGCCTCTATTGTCTTTTTTTTTATCTGTGTTCATACTATGTCTGGGATTCATATGTGAATTTCCAGATGTGACCACATAAGCCTACAGTTCCTATGTGCTTTATTCATAAATATGTATTTTACTAAATCATGTAGACAAAGCCCTTTAACAGGTAGAATGAGGCCCTTGTCAATGAAGCAAAGATTTAAATCACTGACTTAAAAATCTGGACTTTTACAACAGCTCTCTTTTTGTCATAATGCAAATATTTTAAAAAGAGGTATACCTGAATTTATGAGGAAACACTACTGAATTGTTACACAAAACAAGACGTACTGATTTATAAAAAGGCTTGGTGATTACACTACATCCACAGCTATAAGAAATGAGAAACTCCTTCCATTTTCTGGGTATTGGATGTTAATAAATCTTTTTCTTCCTAAAACAGAAAATATGAAACAACCTGTATTCTCATATGGAGCAGAAAGTTTATTTCAGGGAAACATGCTACATTTTTAAAAATATCAACAATGTAAAGGGTTATTAGAATTAAAATTACATGTAAATGAATGAACAAACCATTACAGCTTTTAGTGCTTCAGAAGCCCTCAGCAGAATAGAGATTCACTTATTTACCAGACTGTGACATATGCTGGATTCCTCAAAGTCATATTTTAAAATAAGCAAGAAGTCTGAAGAACCTCACAGTTCTAAATGAAATCATTATTCTGCAGACTGAACCTAATGCTGAGGTAATGTAGAGTCTGACCTTTCCAAATAAATCTCTCTTAATAAATGTTCCTTCCCCTCTTGTCTCTGGAACAACAAAAGCCTCTAAGGCAGCAACAAACTAGGAACAAGGGCAGGATGCAATAGTGAAGCAAGATGAAAAGTGATTTAAAGGTAAAAGGATTTGGACATGACCCTACCAGGCAAGAAAAGGCAGAGAAGCTGCATTTTTCATGAGTGCCTAGGGCATCTTGTTTGCAGAGTCTGAACCTCTAGTGAACAGCTCACTGCAACTCCTGTCTTCTATTTATGAATTTTATCAACCTGATTTTTATGTCAGAGAGATGAGAGGTACACTGGTTGCTGTACATCCATTTACAGCAGGGAATTTTTACTACATACACTAGCCATTCATAATACCACTGGAGGTGCTATTATTTTTACTAGCATCAGTAAGTTTTAATTCCCAGGTTTAAAGAACATTTCTTTTAAAAAGTTCCATATAAATAGAAAACGAAATATTCCCACATGTACCCATCTTTGGTAGGGTGATGCTTCACTATTTTCAGTAAACCAGGGATAAAGGATTGCAAGGGAGGTGAGAGAGAAATGATGCTAATAACCTAACTGAAATGAATATTTGAGAAGAGAGTTCCTTAAAAAAAAGATTAAACAAGGGGCATAGCAGGGGAGCCATCCAGAGTCTACAGGGCAGCACTAAGAGCCCACTTAGGCCACTCTGGTGGAGTTCTTAAACGAATTGTGCCACTTACTGAGTCCAGGGGAAGTTCCTTTCACATGTAATAGGCTGTAATGGTCCCTCCTTTGTTAGCCTGAGTATTTCAGACAAAGCAACTCCAGTTACACACTGGTTCTGATTGGACACCTGTAGAGGTAATAGCGTTCAATGACACATTTACTGAGTGACAGGGCAAATACAAAAGGACTTTTCAATCGCGTATAGGGTGAGGTTAAGATACACAGACTAACACACAGCAGAAACGCTGACAGAGAAGCACAGCAGAAAAACAACTTGCTCACACAACTTAAAAAACAGAGCTATGTAGTTATCCTGAGATTTCAAAGAGATGCTCTTTGCTCAAAGCGGTGCTGATGCTACTATCAGTAGATCTCTAGATGCACTGGGGAAGATCCATAACGACTGTTCAGTCAGTTTTTACTCAAGAGTTTATTCAGTGAGTTCCTACTTTAATAAGAAAACTCTGCTTTTATTTTTTCTCCTTCAAAACTCTGAAAATATTCTTTAGCAGTTTGCACACAAGTACACTGCAATGTCATATAAAAATCCTTCTAACGAAAATATATACATAAAAATTCCTTGTATGTTTCATAATGTTACTCCTATAGAGGACACAGAGACCTATGCTGAGGTAATATTCCTGTTATGCCTTCCTAGATAATGAGCTTTATCTCTCAGGATCAATTTTCCATTAATAGCATTCAGTGCTTCATCCAACTTTCAAATTAATTTGACCTGTGAACCAGGGGTGTTCTGATGCTGCCTTTAAAACTACTCGAATGTAATGTCAACATAACAGAGAAAAATTATAGGTGCAAGACTTTAATGGCCAAACTGATGCTTACTTGCTTACTTGAGATATCTAAGGCAGTTTAATGGCAAATAGACTGTAGATTCAGAAGACTCTACTCAAAAAATAATAAAATACAGAGGTTTCTACCTGAGCTTTTGAGTCAGTAAGATATGCAATCTAGAACTGCATTTATCAGGATTGTCTAAGGCAAGAAAAGCAAGAGTGCTACGGTATTGAACTGCAATAAGTTTATTTCTTCCATTCTGCAATGTTAAAGGAATCAATCTCCTAACTAAGGAACAAAAACAACAGTATTGACGTGGTGGCTTAGCTTTTGTAAGACAATGAGTGGATTGTATTGGGAGTGTAATAGCATAACTGCCAGGTTTGATTGTCTTTGACATGCCAGCTGGTAGGTTATGATTGCTAGAATAAATTCTTGAGAGTAAAAGAGACATCTCCAAAATAAATGTTCAATGGGACAAGCAAATTATTAGAAGACTAACTGCATTAATCCCTCAGCATTGTCCATGGCACAGGCACATTTTATTCCACATAGTCCAAAAGGCTGAGAACATATTCAGGTGAAGGTAAATGAAATAACTGTAATAAATGCCAGCTTAAAGTACATTTCTAGCCCTGTGTCTGGGGCTGTATACATGAGGTTGCATTTCTACCTGTTCTATTTAATTTTTTGTTTGGTTTTGGTTTTAGAGGAAGGTTTATTAGTGGGCATTGTTTAAAAAACAAAATCTGCTCTACAGGAAAAAAAAAAAAAAAAAATATTGGTAGAAGATGCTTAACCTTCTAGACTGATTAGCTTTGCCAGAATCCAGTGTTCTGTTACAGGAAACACTTATTAAACTCTTTCCATTTATCTAGAAATGTACAGCAACAAAATATTAAATTTTAATTTTTTTCTTGAGTTTCTAATAAGTATCACCAAACTTGAATCCACTTTTGGAGTATTGAGGTTTTGACTGTAATATGGAAATTACAACTATTTTAAGAGTCACAGGTTTTTAGTGGGTTTTCTTCCTGCTTTTTCTCTCCTTGGCCGTTTGTAAAATGATGCAACATGCTATTTTAATTTAGGGGATCATCTGTCTTTGCACCCACAGCAAAGACAAAGAAACAGTAGGTACTACACAGTGGAGCCTAACAAAACAACATACTTGGGAGCTCCAACAAGCCACATTGCAGCCACAGCAAGGCACAAACACACTAAGATTTCCAGAGCTGGCATCATCATCACCCATTAGGTTAGAAGACTCCAACCTTGGAAGAAGACATGTGCTCTCTCTTCAATTACAGCAATGCAGTGTAGCAGGAAAAGCATGTGCAAGGTTATGAAGTAAGGGCTACCACAGGATGTTGCAATACATCTTTTTTTTGCAACAAGGACTACCCACGTGCACTTCGAAATTGTCCTCTTTCATTTCCCAAAAAAAATTCCAACGTGTTAGAGGTGCTCACTTCTCTTTGCTCAGGGCAAAGCAGGTAAGTATAAGCACACAGCTTATTAGCCAGATCACATGGTAGGATGCTCCCACACTCACGGGATACTTGTCCTATCACTCCAGCACAGAGCATTGTAAAGCATTCTTAACAGATAAAAATGTAGCCTGTAAGAAAGAAAAATAAACATAAAAACCCCCACAACCCTGAATAACTGAGAAAATACACACAACTAACTTTATTTTTGCATGTCTCAGGTCAGGAGTCATTTCTCCTTTTCTAAATTAATCGGATTTTTTTTCTTACAGTATTCTACTGTACTATCACGTCGTGAAGGACATCCTAGGTCACATTTTAAAGTTCCTTTTCTAAGCTCTGCTTCTGAGGTCTGTTTTAGGTCTGTAGTAGCAAAGTACACCGTCATACAATCATCCCAGAACTTCAGAAAGCCTATTTTGTTACATGCAGAATGATCAAAAAGAGCACTAGCTCTGGTTAGGAAATTAAGCTCATTCTTACACCAGAGTAGGCAAAGATTACATTTAACTTTTAATTAGTTATTAAGATGAATATTAAAAATACATCAGGAACATCTGACAAACATAGGTAGTGAACTTTAAAATACCAAGCTCAAAAAATATAAATAAGGAAAGATCCATTTCAAAGTAGAGTTTTTGAGTGTCTCATTACCAGAGGGGTTCTTATTAAAAATGCTAAATGCATTAGAAGTACTACAGTCACTTAGCAGCTCTTTTTGTGTTTCCCTGGCACAGCATGCCTCCACAAATGGGAGGGGAGGTAGCTAACATCACTAACTTGATCTGGGTAGTTTGAAGTTTTGCTTGTCAGCCACTATAGAAAGATTCTGTATGAACATTTGCATGTCAAGTCCTCTTTTCATCCACTGAGAGGAAGAAATGGATAACAGATTTTAAGGTTTTTACATAAAATTTACAACAGTCAATCTCCTCAACAGTGTAACTCCATCATAGCTGATAATCTTAGTGGAGATTTCAATGGTTGAGAGGCAGAGCCCTATAAATATGATTTGTTCCAACATTAAATACGATTTTAGTATTACTCTGAATATTATATGACTTAGAAATAATTCATTTCAAGCTAAATTTTGACCTATAAACCTAGTCAACTGAAAGAAGCAACACAAAACCAAAAACATCAGAATATGCTTTAATGAAACCCTGTTTTACATGAGGTTTCTTTACTACAGTTCCTGAAGATAATCTGTATTCAGCAATACCAAGTCAAAGCAACTGATCAGCTCAGAATATAACTTAGAAAGACCTAAAATATTTACCACCATAGTCAAAACCTATGCATTTACTTCAACAGACATTAATTATGCTGTCTAGTGCATAAAATGCTATTTTACTCTACTTTTCTAAAAAAAACCCTAACCACTATGGTGATTCCTCCATGTTCTTCTAGTGCATCTGTTCAGTTATTGAATTAAATTCAGTGTGTTTAAAGAAAATAGCTTACTTTGCCATTAAAACAAAGTAAAGCTATTTTAATGGGTCTTTGCCTTTCATTGTCTCTCACAATGACATTGGAAAGATCAGATTTTTTTATAAAATAAGGTATGCACTTGGTCAGCATTTTTGTTAGAGAAAGTTATTTTTAATTTCTTCCATCAGGAGCAAAACTGCTGTTGGAGACACATCAGTGTATGCTTGACTGCTAGGTTTGACTAAACTGACTACTGCTTGCCACACAAAAGAAGTGCATTGCCCAAAATTTCCATGTCAAGTGAGCCAACCTTCCAGTAGTGGCTTTCAAATCTAAATTTATTATTAAACCAATAAGTATTGTGCCGTTCAGATTCACTCTGTTATGTAGACATTGCCCTTCCATCATATAGTCTTTTTTCCTGAGGCTTGATTTGGTGAATTTAGGGAGTATTGAATTTACTTATTAGCCCCCTTTTCTGAGCTAAAAAGTAAAATGGGATCATCAAGACAAAAAAGCTCAGTGTTAAAATTCCTAGAATGCCAAGAGCAACTAAAATGGTTAAACATCTCACATTCATCTTTTATCAGCCAATGCCATGTCCCAGAATATTAACTGTACCTGAGGACAAAGAAAGAGTCTGACCAACACCTATTTCAAGCCCTGACTCTGTCTCTTATAGTCAGTAAAAGCAGCTAAAAACAGATACTATTGGTATTTTTACTTTGCCTGGTGCAATGGGACCAGGGCCTCTGAGAAGCTTGCAGTATAAATAATACAAAGTAAATAACAATGACACATACTTTCTAACTACAGAAACTCATCAACCATGCTAAAACGTACATCACATACACTGCTACTGTCTCTCTGTTCATTAAATGAAAATGAATCCTGAGGGAGGCATCATTGAATACAGATGTCTCCAACACACCAAATCACATTCTGAGCCTGCAGTAAAGCTAATAAAAACATATTAAATACATTCCAAAAGTTCCCTTGGCTTAGTCTGTGCCACTTGGGCAATTTATAATTTAAAGGAGAATATGAGATTGGAGAGACATGAAAATAGTGTGATCTAGAATTTGAAACAACAGTTTAACTGCTCTGTCAAACTCAGAAGATCTATTGGTTTACAGTGGAGAGTACTGAAAATTGCTCTTAGTGAGAATGCTGAAGTTGCCTATATTTTCACTTTCATAAATTCTATGTTCAATAATGTTGAACTCCCAAATAAATGAACAAAAATATCCAACTCATAAAATCTGTTTAGTCAAACCCACCACATTTTAAAGATCTCTGTGTGTCACAGTGATGGCAGATAGGTGTACACGTTATATCTTCCCTAACAGTCAATAGCACCTTCCTGTCTGGGCTGATGTCGCTTTTAGGTAGCTGTGCCCGAGAGGAACTCTCTGACCTTATCAGAGCTTTGAACTTTAAATGGCGTAACATTTTAGCTTTATTATTTAAATAAAAAACCTCACCATATGATCAAACAAGAGGCTCTTACCATAAACATTGATTCTTTAAGAGTCCCAGCTCTCAGCCTTTCCTCTCAAGAGAGATGCTCCAATCCCCGTCATCTTTGTTGCCCTCTGCTGGACTCTCTCCAGCAGTTCCCCATCTCTCTTGAACTGGGGAGTCCAGAATTGGATGCAGTTCTCCAGATGTGGCCTTACCAGGGCAGAGTAGAAGAGGAAAATGACCACTCTTGACCTACTGGCCACACTCTTCCTTATGCAACCTAGGATTCCCTATCGGGACACCTAGAACCTTCTCCTCAGAACTGCTTTCCAGCAGGTCCACCCCTAACCTATATTGGTGCATGTCTGAATATGCTAAGAAACCATTTTACCAAAGGCACATTAATTTAACATTGTTTTTTTCCTATATGAATATTTCAACAGCAAATCTTCATAGCAATTTTGAGACAAAGTGTTATCCTAGTATTAAAATGAGATGCTTTTCACGCATCCATTAACAAAAAACAGAGTAGGGTGTTCCTTGGTACTTATCATTCGTTCAAAGATGAGACACTGTAGGTAGCTCCTGCATTGTCAGCTAACATCTAACTCTACATCTTAGAGTAATATGGAGGCTGTACAGAAGGAACTGCTTACAACTTCGACATATACTCCTGGCAAACTAACAACAACTACAAAATCAGCCGTACTGTTCTTTGGCTCTTTCGGTAAGAAGTTCCACATGAGAACAGAAGGGCAGTGGAAGGCTTAATTCCCCACTGCCTGCCACCAGCCCACTCTGCACTGCTGCAAAGCAAGCTGAAACAGCACATCTTGGGCTAACAATGCTGAGCCAGCATTCGGATGTCCTAAAATTCTCTCCTCTTATTTGGCTCATGTTAAAATAGAGACTCACCTATTTTGTGTGTATTTACCAGAGTAAATTCTTGGCTTCTATGATACGTAGGGTCTAGTTCTACCTTTAAATGCTCCTGAGCCACAAAACAGACTCAAATGTCAGAGGGAAATAATTTTTAATCACAGAACCAATTCTCTTAGTTACCTACATTCTCAGAGCCTGTAACACCAACAGTACAAGTCAGCATGGTGCTACAGCTTCTGTCCATTTCTGTATCAGGACACAGTCACTGCATGGGAATACCTGTATCAAATTAATTTTTTTTTCTCCTGGGTGAAGCTTGGCTTCACTGTAGGCTACAAAAGCTTTGCCACATATTTGAGAGAGCCAGTATTTCATTCCAATTTCTATACTTCATTTCTGATAACTTCTGATACTGAAAATGGCCTGTTAGCTTTCAATTGCTTCATCTGATCAAGAAACTTTTATCTCAAAGTCTAATTTAAAAATGCAAAAATTGCCTCTCTGTGCCTACTAGCACAGCTCTCTTTTGTGTCACTTGAACACATTATACTGTGTACTGTATACAAGCATTATAGAAATAGATGAACAGTGACCAAAGAAATTAACTTCAACCTATGTAAAACTTTTGTTCACATCTCTTTTCTTCTGCCAACCACACATTTGCAGCAAACTCTACTCATAGCCCAGCTGATGTTCTTACACACAGGAGAGAGCAGAACATGAGACTGAGCACAGAGGTGTTCTTTTCGCACCACTAGGGAAACCTTGTTCTCCTCTAGTACTAACTGCCATGTTTTCCACTGCTGTACAGGCCCATCCTGCTACAGTACTGCTAGACACAAAAGGATTAGCTTTGCAGCTGCAGTGACACATGGATCTCTAGCAGTTCAATTCCATAGTGCTCCTAATTTCAGAGGAAGTTACAGCTTGTAAATGTCCAAGTGCAGTACAAGGAATATTCACTGGCCTCAACTCTCCTCCCTTCTTTCTTGTTATTCAAGGCATTCAGCTTAAGTCAATCTCTTAAAGAATTCAAGGATTCCTAAGAGAAAACTAAACCAAAGTAAAAATAACCACTAACAAATAGCTGATTAGTTTAAATGAACTGGTGAACAATTACTGAGACAATGAAGTGATAAAACAAAGTGAGTGAAATAATTAAAATAAGCTTCTTAGCTAATTCTATCATAGTTTTTATGACTTTCAGTTGAATGTGTAAGGTTTTCTGAAAGACAGCAGCAGAAAGCTGCATGAGAAATTTATTATGGAGTTCAGTGATACGAGTTTATTTTCTTATAAAATGTTTATTATCTAAAATCCCTTTCCTGTCTCACAACACCATAGTGTTTCACTAGTAAATCTGAGCTTCCAGGCTGGAGTTGGCCTAGAAAAAGTTGAGGGACTTTATTCAGTTCAACAGCCATTGGGAGGGCAGAAATTCACCCACTAACCTACACTGCTCTTTCACACGCAAATGATTCCCAGCACTTGGAACTTTTGCATAGTTTCTTAAGGCTTCAGCACTGCCTGGTTCAATAATATTACTGACCCAATGGACACACCAAAATACTTGCCAGCAACATTTCTGTAGCACCAGATTTAAGGAAACTCAACCCTGGGAAGCGGTTGCTAACATTGGACTTATTATTGGTCCTTTGTGAGGTCTGGATAGCAACAGTCCATTTTGTTTATGTTGCAAAATATTAATCCCCTAAGGTGCAGTGACAAGAACTTTTCCTTAGGGATTTAAGCCTCTTTCCATTTAATTTTCAGGGTGCATTTTTTTTTTTCTGCAGGCTACATAAACTATTAAAACTAGACAAATCCTTTTGTCACAGCAGCTAATTGGCGCAGAGTCAACTAAATAGCCTGTAACCAATAAGCCCTCCCTACTTAACAGAGTCGGCTGCTCTGGAGGGAGCAGCACATGCTGACGGGAAACTGGCTGACAAGAGAATCCATGAGCTTGATTTTCTCCTCCCCAGTCACCCTACCTCTCCATACACCTGCTGATCACCCAATGCTCACTGGATGAGCAACTGCTCCTTTCATGCTGCTAATAAGCATTCTTGCTTCTATTTTTAAATAAGATAAAATCTTTGCTGTTTAGCCTGAAATAAGCTACTTCATCACCCCATCTCACTCCTTTGATCTGTAACAGCTACAGAGCCTGTAAATATTTTGAACAGCACCTCCCACAACAGAGAACTGATCTCAGCTGGAGTCTCTCATAGCTGTTCCCACCAACATGACTGAGCTGAAGCAGTGGGAGGAAAGTTAAGAGTATCATTAGCTAGCTTGAATTCATTTTGTACAGAAAGGTTTTTACTAAGACTTAAGGAGTGCTTTATGTTCATCCTATGTGCTCTTTAACAGTGACTGTTAGGGTCACTTTCCTAACTTCTTTAGAACGCAGTGACTTTTACCTGAGACTTAGATTCTACTATAATGAATAATTACACCCTTCTATTGCTTAAATACCTTCCATAGTTGCAGTCAAAATATTACTAAAAACCAAACAACTTTTTTTTTTTTTTTTTTTTAATGACATGGAAATATTTGGAACCACCCTTCTAAAAAAGATCACTATGAACCTGTGCTACCTGGATGCTAGTATGAAATCCACATAGTATCAATGTGCATTAGCCTGAAATCTACTTATATCTGACTTGGTTTTGTGACTGTAACTTCTGCACTCCAAAATCTTCTGCATGCTACTAAACTGTAAATAATTTTGGTTTTCTGTGATTTTTATTACAGTAATCCAAGCAAAGAAATATTCCAACTACCGACCCAAAATAATGCTACTCAAAACTTTTCTGTTCTGGCTCCACAGTATCTCTTCCCACAGCAGACATGCCAGGCACAGCAACTTTCAGCAGGGTTTGGACTGAGCACTAGGACACTGAGATGTCCATTAAAAATGAGAACAACAGAAGGAACCTGATAGAAATTTATAAAATCATATACAATTTGAGAAAAATTAATACAGATACATGAAACTTCTGCACAATACTAAACATGAGTCATGATCAGAAACAAGGAAGCAGCTAGTTTAAATAAAAGGCAAAAAAAAATCATCAACATGATATACACATTTGAGTATGGAACTTGCTGCCCTGGCTTGTTGCAGAAGCACATATTAATGACTTCAAACAGGGATTATTATTTAAGAATGACATTTATGTTTTTGTGAATATTAAACATGATGATCCAGACAGATAAAATCTCCAGCTCAGGACAGACTACCAAGAATCAAAAACTGAGAAAGCTGTCACATTCCTAACATGTTTTATCTTTAAAAAGCTCCCAGAAAACCCTATATTACTTGTTCATTTTCAGAGACAGAATAAAGGTTAGACAGCTCTCTGGTTGGCCTTAGCAAAGGGCCAGAAAGGTAAGATGTCCTAAAGGAAACTTGCTTTGGTCAGAGGTCAATTCTGCTAACTGCAAAAGCAGCTTTTTGTCCTCAGTGGTGCAGCAG
>NW_009953964.1:2744321-2807948 GCF_000747805.2 Chaetura pelagica
CAGGAATGCTAAGAGTTGCAATGTCCATAGCCTCTACAGCACCCATGTCTGCACTGGTTCACAGTACTTCATCAGAGATTGTCACCTAACAAGGATGTTAACTAGTAGTGTCATTTTGCTTCTCAAAATACAAACATTGAGCTACAGTAGATTACAAGCAATTTAAGTTAACTTTGTATATAAACTCATGTACATCTTGCATGCACGTGTGCATAAAAAGCAGTAACAAATACCAAACCATTCACAGCTCCAGTGTTTCATCTTGCAGGTTTCTTACCATGGAGAAAACCCCCCAGGGCATCAGCTTAGTATGCAACATGTAAGATTTCAGAGAAACATCTTCTTTTATCTGAAAGAATCATAATAATGTGTAGCTTAGCCCATTAAAAACACATCTATTCCTATTCTTTAAGGTTGCATTGCACCAATAAATCTCTAATTAAAAATAAATCTAAGGGAGATACTACACATCACTGCTGAGCCCACTCAGCTTTTCCTTTGTATATCAAAAAGAACTATTTGATGTTTACAAGCTACAAAATGTATAAAATTATGTACAATTTTACATTGTCACTGACACTAGAACACTATCATTTTATTTGTCAATGGCATTTAGAGCAGTTGGCTTTTTGAAATAAAGCATGAATTCAGTGGAGTGTCATTAAGAGTAATTGAATTGCCCTTCATCTGTTTCTGGGCCTCTGAGGACTAAAAAGCAGTGTCTGGAAGCTTTCTGGGCATTAGTTGGCTTTCTGTTTTGGCAGCCCTATCTGTGTTTTCATACATTAGACTCTAAGACAAAAGAACTTCCAGCAATAACCTTCTTCTGATAAAACTTATCTTTACCTACTACTTTTGTTTCTTAGGAAATGATGAAAAAATCCTTTATGGGCATAAGATCACATAAATAAACAGCAACTTCTCCAATGCACAGCAGTGCTCAGTTGCCTGTTAAACAAAATATCTGCTTACTGGCTGCACCAACTGTCAGCAAGAGCATTCACCTGTTCAAGTACTTATCTCAGTGCTGCAGTAAACAGGGACCTATTTCTTTATGACACTAAATATTCCAAATATTCATGTTTTCAGGGTTATTGGTATCAGGGGTAAAGCCTGGCTTCTGTATCTGTGATGGCACCAATGCTACACTTGAAGACAGCTGGCAGCTCCTAGTAAGTGGACAGCTTGTTGTCCACATCATCCATCCAAAAAGTGGCCGGAACTTGCTTCCCAGGAAACTTCCCTGAGCTTGCAAGCCAGGCTTAGTCCCAGATATGTGTCCACTCAGCTGTCACTGGCCTCCCTATCCAGACAGCTTGCAAAGTGATTACTACCTAACTATGAATTACACACCTTGAACAGTCCATTCTCTTTGGCAGTCCCACAGTCCCCTGTCTGTGCCTGCTGGCTCTTTTGACCTTGGATCTCTGGACAGCATTTTATATCACACTTATTGGACATTTAACTTCTCATTTTCCTTGCAAACTGCTCCAGACAGCCATTCCAGTTCTTGCCTGCTCCATCCTGCCAGCTAATCCCTGCTGGGCCAAGCTAAAGATATGCTCCTGACATATGGTTAGCTGGCAAAAGAGGTTATGTGCACATTTTGGTGAACATCTGGAGGGAATACCCCAAGCATAATGATTTTGGCTGGATAACATGAAGTGCTCATTATTGTATCACTTGAAGCCAGCTTGTTCAACTGGGCATTTTCAAGGCCACCTTAACATGCTCGGAGCAACACAAGCACTAGAGAGAACCATCACTGGCACAAAAAGACACTAGCTGGAGTTGCACTAATGCCCAGCTCCGTACTCCTTCTCTAAAGAGGTGGTGCCTGACAGTTCCCCAAACTGCAAAATCCTCCCTACCACAGACTACATTTTATCAGAGAGAAAAAAACTCAGGCACATCTACAATGGAGACTGGACTACCAGTCACTCCTCACGTCGTCTCATAGAATAAACAATACGTTTTATGGAATGTCTTGGGAGCATTTGCAAAAGCCAGTTAGCCACAACTGCACATCAGGTTCCCAAACGAAAAGCTTCTGTAGCATGTCATTAAGGACAGCTGAGTATATACCCAAAGTATGTGATATGAGAGGTCAGATACTTAGTTGGAGATCACCAGACAGCCCCCTTCACCAGATCCCATACCTTAAGTTTACAGCTGTCAGGGAGGTGGAAAAGGACAAATACAAACTCAATAAAATTTTGTTCTCTGTCTGCAACAAGTTCTGGGCCCACCAGAAAATAATAAACAGAGCTACCAACAGCCCTGATTCTGCAGAAGCTTTACTCTGCAAAAACTTCATAGAAATCTACAGAAATTTTGCAAAGCATTTAGAATGGGATTTATTTTTCCTTATCTTCTTATATAAGTGTGTGGTTTCCATGCTGCAAACAACGGATGGCATAGCAAGAACACTACCATTTGAAATGCCAGATTGCTTGGACATAGAATTAAAATAATTTTTTCTCTCTAGCCATTAACATCTGAAAGCCCTGCCAGACTTGGAGAAATGCCCTAATTTACAGAAGTCTTCTGTTTGGTTAATGGAAAAATACACCCTTTTGCCCCCAATCCAGTTTGGTGTGTGAAAGCACAGACATTTCATCCCAACAGAGCATCAGAGCACAACACTACATTTTGTACGCTCTTAGCATGATTACTTTGCAATTATGGCATATGTATTATTGCAAGTCCCAAGTAAATTATGAACTCTGCACATTACAAAGGCACTTTGAAACACTGATTGATTTGGACAGTTTGTAGTTAATTAAGTTCATTTCCAATTCCATCTCTTCACACAATTTCAAAGCATTCTGCATTGAAAGCCCATTTTCAATTAGTAAGTAGGATGAAACAAAAAAGAATTAATTATAAAAGTGGCAATCCCCATTTAAATCTTCATAGTACAGCAATTATTTATGTTAAGCGTTGAGGAATTGGGGAGTTGTACTTGTCTAAACCAGTTTTTTCCTTGATATATATCTCACATATATTAAATCTGTACAAAGTAAGTGATGCAGCATTTTTTAAAGAAAGGACTAAATTCTTGGTCACAAACTTGTACAAAGTTCCAAGAAGTAGAAAAATGTCTGTGCTTGGCTAGAGCCAAATTAAGTGTCTCAGCTTGGTTCTTCTCACTTTTACTGTACTATTATCCGAAGCTATTCCATTACTTAGACTAAAGCAAGTATCTCCTTTAAAGGAGTAGTGCAGGAACACTAGTATCAGTAGAAATTGATGCGGGAAAACGACTGCCCAACAGCACTTACTCAGTTTTATTCCAGTGCTTGTTGCGGTTCGAAATTATTTAAGTTCTCAGCTTTTTTATCCCCAAATTACCACAGGGAGGAATGGGCAGGAAAGATTTCAGATATCCTTTTCCAAAATCCTTTCTGTGGGTACATGCTCAAATCTTCACATCTAGTCATCATTTTCACACTTGGTAATTAAATAACCTGACACTATTTCTTCACAGAGTAGGTCCAAACACCTCTTACCAAACTGCTTTTAGAAAGACGTACAAACACCAGCATGCATTGAAGTTTTGGGAACACGAGGGGTGAAAAAAAAATATTCATCCCTTGAATTGCTCACATTATCCTTCTGCAAAACAGACCTTCTTTTAGCACAGTAATACCTTTCTTCATAAAAGCCAAATACCTTCAATGCCCATTTAAAAGCAAAAGAGAAAGAAGAAAGGCTGGAATGTATTTCATGGTGCCATTTAAAGATGGTGTAATTTGCTGGTTGCACCATCTTCACCTCTATCAAAGACTGTCAACCATAAACATAAACATGACAGCAGAATGAATGATGAACACATTCATCTGTAACTGTAGACAAGCAGTACTGTAAAACAACTTGGTTAACTTCATTCACTAAATTTTCAACTGTCATCTACCAGCCATTTGTCATTGGCATTGACCTCCCGCTCTGCAGCCAAGATTCCTGCTCTAACCACCGGCACACGCTTCATTGCCTGATTCATGCCTGGCTCATTTCCTCTGTGCTTTCCTATGACATTTTAGTAGCAGGCTTCTAACAACACAGCATCAGTGGAGCAGGAGGAGAATGATGGGCAACAGAAAACAGTAAATTATTCAGGAAAGGTAGAAGAGTAGGTGATAAGGAAAAAAACACAGTCAAAATAGAAAGTAGGGCTTGATGAAATGAGAAACACACATTAAAGGGAAAAAAGATAAAGGGAAACAAATGCAGATGAACAGCCTTGCAGCTGCAAGAATGAAAGTAGATTGTTTTGTGGTTGGTTTGGTTTTTGTTTGGCTGTTTGTTTTTATAAAACATGAAAAATAAAACCAGTGTAAATCTTTTATGTTCCTGAGCTGCCTGCAATATTCTATGTTGTTCTCAGCTCTCAATAAGCACTGGAAGAGAGAAAAGCCTGTTTCACACACTGCTGGATATGTTTTTAAGTGCTATTTTTTTAACATATCAGAAAGTAACTTATACAAACCTAGGACTCTATACTGAGGGTTTCAGATCCGGTTAAGTTCACAGGCTGACACAGACAACCTGTACCCAATGACACCACGAAAAAGGGTAAGAGAACACCTTTGAGGGTATTGAGATACACAGCATCCCACCAGTGATGCAGTATCACATGCACAGTGAAACAAGAGTTATGACCATAACAAACATCCCAATCATGACAACAGTGATAGACCCACTGTTTGAGATTAACTTCAGAAAAGCTCTATTCAGAAAAGTTCCTCCCTATCAGAGACTGAAATGTCTGTTAACCTGAAAGCCAAATGCCCATTTATTATTTTTTAAATATTTTTAAAAGTCCAAGTTTATAGATGAGGAAGACTACACACACCCTTGTTTTTCAGAACTGCAGTGGCTACCACGCTTTCCACCCAAAAAGATAATTGTGCCACAATAACAAGGCAAGGTAATTCAACATTGGTCCTGAGCAGTCAAGAAAGGCGGCATAGATCTTACTCAGACACCCACAACTTCCAACTATAATCTGTCACTAACTTAGGAATACAGCTTGTGCACACACTTCTTTAATAAAGGAAAAAAACCCTTTAGTTTGGATACCCCATTTCTTCTAACATCTAAGGCCTGGTGGATCCCGCCAGTACCAGCAGGCTCTGAGCCACAGCAGCAGCCTGCACAGGTAGAGCCTGGGCTGGTCTTGCACTGCTCACCCTATAGCAGTACTTGTATGTTCCTCTGACACAGGGTGCAAGAACTCTTTTGGAGGCATTTAGCTCTCCATTAATTTATACAGATAGAGGATTTTTAGGATATGTATCTATTTTTTAGGATATATATTTAGGGTTTACATAGAGAAACTATATTTATCCTTTATAAAATTCAGGTGCAAGTGAAACAGCAATGATGAAAAGATACTGAGGAAAGAAGTCTTGGAATCAAGCTGACCCTTACCTGGTTTTGAGGGGCATATGTGTGTCTGTGTGTGGATCTCTAAATGGAAGCAGGTGACAAGTGGTGTCCATCAGGAGTCAGTACTGGGACCAGTGCTGTTTAACATCTTTGTTGGAGACATGGACAGTGAGATAGAGTGTATCCTCAGCAAAGAAAGATATAGACCTGTTGGAGAGGCTCCAGAGAAGGGCCACCAAGATGCCTGGAGCATCTCTGCTATGAAGACAGGCTGAGAGAGTTGGGGCTGTTCAGCCTGGAAAACAGAAGGCTCCAGGGAGATGTTAGAGCACCTTCCAGTACTTTAAAGGGGCCCATAGGAAAGCTGGGGAGGGGCTTTTCATCAGAGAAGATAGTGATGGGACAAGGGGTAATGGTTGTAAACTGAGAGAGGGGAGATTTAGGTTAGATATTATGAAGAAATTCTTCACTACCAGGGTGGCAAGGAACTGGAATGGGTTGCCCAGGGAGGTTGTTGATGCCCCATCCCTGGAGGTTTTTAAGGCCAGCTTGGATGATATTTTGTGCAACTTGATCTAGTGGTAGGGTTCCCTGCTCATGGCAGGGAGGTTGGAACTTGATCTTTAAGATCCCTTCTAACCTTAATGATTCTATGACACTGAAGTAACCAAGAGGCAGAGAAGTTCCTTCTAGGCTGGTTCCCCTTTCAGAAAAAAAATACAAAAAAAAAAAGAAGAGCTGGCTGCAGAAAATCTCTGGGAGTATTCAATATTTTTCACATGGAATTACCTTTGTTAGTACTTGATATCCATTTGGAAACTGAATTTGAAACAGAGTGCATCAATACATTTGTAAAGAAGCACCCTTTAGCTATTTACTAGTCTAAATCAGTACTTTAAGACATATACAGGCTTATCTATGTATTTATTTGGAAAATTCAAGCAGCTGGGGTGCAGGGCTCTTTGTTAGTTTGTTGTGTGGTGTTATTTTTAATGCAGAGTCCCAGATGGCCTGAAACTGCTTTCAGGGTAATACTGCCGCAGTCAAAATCACAGCTACTGGAATAAAACCATCCTTGAGAGAAAAATAAGAAGGTTCTTCCTTGGTTTGAAGTAGTTCAATCCTGATGTGGAAAGAAAGTTGGGAGAAAAAAAAAAAAAAAAAAAAAAAGGTTTTAAGAAGAATCTTTCTGTTGGTTAACAAATAGAGGCTAGGAACATGACCGTGCTGAATACTGATAAACCTATCCTTAAAGGCCAAGAAAGTCAGAACACAGCAATTATTGAAGCCTGAATTAATTGCCCATAATTTTATCAATTTTCATATTTATTATTTTCAGATAGAAGTCCACATCTCATTTCAGTAGTGAGATCTCAAACTTACACATACCTATATCCAACAATCTTGAGAAAGAAAAAAAAAAAAAAAAAGAAAAAACCACAGTGACATTCTGAAGGCTGCAGCTGAAGAAGAGGACCATGTTACTCCTGAGCTTGTTAAGGGTGTCTCAGATATGCTGCTGCCCTGCAGGGATCCTGTCACTTCAGTGCATAGTAATAGGAGGTAAAGGGTTAAAAAAGAGGATTGCATTGAAGGTCCAGTGATCATGGACTACACTGTTACTGGAGCAGAGAAATACTGAGCAACAGGTAACAACATCTCCTGCACATGACACAGTAAATATTTTCAAAAGAAAATAAAATCCTTAAATCATGCCTTTGATCACCTGGCAGATGACACAGGAGCTTACACAGCTGTTTTCAAATTTTTGTTAACTTCCTTCCTCTCCACTGCAGTTTGAAAAACTGAACTACTTACTAAAAATACAAGCACATTTATGAAGCAATTGCCACATTAGCATGTGAAAGATTAAGGCTGTTATCCTGACTGTAAAAGAGGTGCCATTGGGCATTAAGGTCTTCCAGCAAATTCAGCAATCTTGATTTCCTACTTCTTTTTTTGTTCTTCTATGTAAACATTTTCCTCAGTAACTTCAAAGCTATAAAGAAACTACAGGAAACTACAAGAAACTCTTATTATGAGAAATTTTTTCTTCTCTATTCCTCACCAGGTATTCTGCAGTAAAATGCCATGTAGTATCACTTCAGGGAGATTCTTTATCTAAATGAGATACTGTAATAAATTACAAAAGCAGGATTGCATTAGAACAATCACCAAGAAAGCTCAAAGTAAGTTGAAAACAGGACGTCTTATTTTTGCTATACCTTTCTGAAGTGCAAGACCTGTCTAAGGCTCTGTTTTCCAACTCTACAGGCAAAAATATATTTAATGTAATCCCAAGTTTTGTTTTGCTTTATCAATGTATACTCGGCTGTCCTGCTTTGCTGCTTCATCTGAGGAGCAGGTGCTTACGCTAATGACCTTAGTGATCACAGTCATCGAAGTGATAGAGAAACAAAAAAGAAAGGTGCAGACACCAATAATTCTGTTCCTCTCAGGAGCTTCTGAGGAGCAGGCTCCCGTCGGGCATTACACACTGCTCGGGTCACAAAGGATTCAAGGCAAGTGAGTTAAGGTTTAGACTTCATTCCATCATCTTGAGAAAGCCACAGCAGCTTCTCCTAAACACACAAAGATAACAAAACAACTGCACAATTGCTGCTACCACCATGGCCCTGCCTCAGGTAGGGGAAATTCTCCCATAGCTTTGTGACCTGCCCAGACTGCGCTTTACAAAACCAGAGAAGCACAAAGCACCTATGTAAGAACACAGAACTGAAACCACTGCTGCCACTTCAACTAACAACAGAACTCCCATTAATGTCAGCAGAAATAAGACTATGTCTCCCGTTTCTGAAAAACCTCTTCAAAACAATGGCAGCAACAAGCATAAGGTGGGGTTGACAATCATTTACATGCAAGTGTGACCTTTATATTCAGTGGTGACATTTGTGTCCTATTAGCAAAATACTGTATTGTAGTTAAGCAATAATTGCATTTTCTATGGAGAGAAATGACATGCAAATCAATAAATGACAAGGCTGCAGGCCAAGCACGTTATCGATTTTCAGTCATGTTCATCTCTGAGCTTAATGCTCACAAAATACCATATATGCTATGATTTTTCACAGGTTACATCCTTCTGGCTAGAGAAAAGTTTCCTGAGAATTAAAAAACGTTCTCTCCAGTTATGGGAGAGGAAAATAAAGAGGAGTGAGAATTCAACAGCTGTAATGGAAGGTAGTACATAGTATCTTAAAGCAAATGCTGAGTAGAACAATGAAATCTTGTATGGCGTCCTGATAATCTGTTCAGTTGTTATGGTTGATCAAATTATGAATCAGTGATAAAATATAACATCTCACACTGAAACAAAGTTAAGAGAAATCATTCTTACTGCTTTTGCAATTGTACTTAGATAGCAAGGTACCAAGTAATCATTTGCGAATATGAGATAAGATGTTTAGCTGCTTCTCAGGGTGACAAGAAAAAGCAAATCAATTGCTCTCTAACTGGTATATTCTTGCAGTAAAAGGACTGACCTTTTCTAAATCTCCTCCTAAATCATTAGTAAGGTCATTTTCACTGAGAATATTTTAGGAGAATTAGCCTGATTTGGGCTATTTTTCCCATAAATTTCTGTGTAGTAGCCACGATTTAAGATTGCCCTGTTTTTAAGTACTGTGGTTGTGTAAATTAGGGGAGAAAACCCTTTAACGTTGTAGCCATAACAGCAACAAGTAGGGCTCACCTGATCCTCTGTATGAGGAATAATCCTGCTATGTTCCTTCATACTGACCAGATCATTCTATACAATATAAAAGGAGCAGACACAGACTTTGATTTCCTCCACAATGGCCAATTTTCCTTCCACTACAAGTTATTTTGAATATGGATTATACAATCCAAATGCAGTTGTTCAGTGTGTAAGACTCCATAATAACCTACAATCTAACCAACAGGTTAAGACACTTCTCATCTGCCTGCACTAAATTACTGATCTACTGGTCCCTTTTTCAGATTGTAAATCACTCAAACAAAAGAAAAAAGTAAACGCATTAAGGCTTTTCCAGTCTCAGTGAGAAAATATATGTAGGTAGTTTGAATCCCAACAGAAAAAACAATCACATAGACAATCTCACAGTAATCCATCTGATTTTGAATTAACCACTCAAAAAGCAGTTTATTTTTAAAATACATTTTTTGTTTGCTTGGGAGTTCACTATATAAGTTCCATCTATCAATTCCTGCAGCTTGGGTATTACAGTATGAATAATATATGCGTTTGTCAAGTGAATAAGAAAACAGCCCTCACTCTTCAGCATTCTCTACATGTCTTGCTCCAAATGTGACACAGAAAAAAAGTTTCCTTGAGTAGCTGAAAAGGACTTGAGAAAAAATAAATTATGAATACATCAGAGCTAGACAGTAGTTTTTCTATTTTAAGAAAAACAAAGAACACTATGCAAAATATCAATAATTATTTCTTAAATTCACTGAGGCCATCACAAGGGCCTACAGATTTAGCTCACGAGTGGTGTTTTCTGAAAAGCACACTTAAAAACCAGTACAGTGCGTGTATTCAAGTTACCACTTCAAAAGTTTCTTAAGCCCTTAAGAGATGTGTCAGTAGCCAAAGTATCCCTTGACCCACCTGCAGGTGTGAATGCAGATGGATTCACTTCTAGTCACCTTGTTTTATTTTGAACATCAGTTGCTCTATTTTGTTTATTATGGAGGCTCTGGCAGTCTTCTACAAAGCATCAGGAAATTGCATCTGTTAAAAACAGGTTCCAAGGCTGGCAGAACACTCCTGTCACCCCATACACCAGCTCCTAGGTTCCTGTTTGGCAGAGACACAATTTCTATTTCTGAAACAATTTAAAAATAAATTTAAATATCTGGTTCATTGTTTTTAATGCAGCACTATGGATCTGCCTGGATGCCAAGTACAGTAGCACATAGCTTTGGCAGCATAAATAATCATGAAAAATTATGAACTGACAGGAACCACTGTTACTTGGCCCAGAACTTATGATTGAAACCTGATCTATATATATTTTTGGTCTCTAGCCTCTCTCCCACCTTTATCCTTATGTTCTTAAAAAGAGTAAACTGAAGCCTTAGCCTTCCTATTTTTCATTACCCCAGACATATTTCTTTCTTCTGGGGCCAAAAGGGAACTGAAGCTTTATTTTCACAGAAGAGTCAGGAGGAAAAGCTGTACATATTTGTCTTGGATCAATAACTAGTTATTTTTCTGACTTGTTTTCTCAAGGTTTAAAGATTTGGACACACAGTTATTTAGTCTGTCACAACAATTAAGACAGCTCTGTGTTTGATGTAAGGCTGAAGATTCAAAGAAGTGCCAGGAATGGAAGAGTCAAACCATCACAGGCAAACTTATAAGGGTTTATGGGCTAGGGGGATGAAGAAGCAAAGGAGAGGTGGGTTGACCTTTACTTATTTCAATTTCACATAGCAAGAAATGCAAAAAGCACTGAAAGCATAAGAAGTGTCAAAATTTTCAAAATACAGTATCTGGATTTATGTTTTAAATGTGTATGCATCTTCATTTTTAAAGGCTTAAAAAAGTCAAATTATATATTTCAGAGAGAACTGTATTTCCTAGTCACCCAAAATTATTTTCATAACTGGTTTTCTTTTCCTGAGGCAGAGAAAAATGCAATTTAGGATATCTCAAGAGAACTTTCTTCCTGCCTTCTCCTCTGGTAAAGTCAGCAATATAATATATTCACACAGATGTAATGGGAATCTCTATGGACCTGCAAATAGAACAACTCTCCAAAAACCTTGAGAACAAACCTTGGCCTGCTGGTCATGATGAGAAGGCAGCCCATCATTGTAACAGCAATAGACTTTGGCTTTTCATCTGTTGTGGGAAAGAAAATGTCCTTATTTCAGACAAAGATCTCAGACTTCAAGCATTAGCTTGACTTTTAAATCACAAGAAATCTGAAGCAATGTCACAGATGGGTAATGGTTAATGATGTACACCAAGGCACAGTGACATCATACTGAAAGAAATGAAGCCACACTCTTACACTCTCCTCTCGTTCTTGTTAGAAATAGAAATTCACAAGCACAAAGCAGATGATAACATTTGTTTTAAAGGAAATGTTAATTGGAATTGGCATGCTGCTGCTCACTGCTAGGAAAAGGACCCCAAGAGATCAACAGAAAGAAAAAGAAAAAAAATGGTGAGAGCTTTGCCAGATGATCACTGCCTCCCCGCCAGCGATGGGGAGGGCTCAGTGTCTGATAATCCTTTTTTAAGTACAGGAAGATCAACTTTGACCTTAATAAAAAGCCACTTCTAAAGTGCAGAAAGCCCATTATCTGCTCTTCTAAGCATGAGTGGGAGGTGAAGAAAATAATCACATAAGATCTGTATTTACTTAATGATTTTTTTTAAACAGACATCAGGACCTGAAAATCTCAAAATAAGAAACATTCATTTGAATGCATCACATGTAATGCCTATCACTTAATAATTTCAAAGTGCCGACAAGTTTAATTACAGCTTTCAGTGGCCCAGCAAGATACTCATGAATCTAAACACCAAATCCAAATCCAAATCAATAGAGTTAGCTTTGTCCTCCTCTACCAACGCATACTGGATTCCTCAGGAAAACCAACATATTTTAACACCCACTTTTAAGTAGAACACCAAATTAACCGCAATAAAGTGTTTGGTAAAAACTGGGTTTATAGCAGGGACCAAAGTTTACTTGGGGGCAAGCAATAACCTAAATCAGCCTCACTCTGCACTAGTTCTTGCTTAAAAGCAGGAGCTTTACAGGGCTGGGGAGACATCCTGAGCACCAGATCTAAACAAGAGAGTCAGAGACCAGTTACTGCAGAAACTGAGCAAGCAGAGAGACAGAAAAATCTCAGAAAGCTCATGAGCGCAGCCTGCCAATCTGAGCTCTGGCATGCCTGTGATCGAGAAGTGTGGCATTCTTCCCAGGAATAAAACTCCAGGGGGAAGACCTCTTGGAAGATTTTGGTATTTTTTTTTCCTGCTATACTCCATCTCACAGGTATCCTGCAGACATGAATAACCACTAAGCCTTAAGCTGCTCTTTTCCCCAGGACCTTCTTTACTCATGAATACCTAGATGCTTATCTAACTGCTTAATAAACTCCAGAATTTATGAATACCTGAATGTTTTCAGGAAACACACTTAAGAACCAATCAATAAAAAAATCTTCTAATTACTTTTGTAGTGAGTCTAATTCCAAATGAAGGCATGAAACACTGTTTAAGGATCTGCTTTGATCCAGCAAGTATTGTGTGAAACACTGTTCAAGGATCTGCTTTGATTCAGCAACTCTTCTCATATTTTGAGGAACACAGTAGGTATTTTATTTTTCTCATTAGAACTTGCAGAACAGTTGCTGGCCTTTGGGAAATGACCTTCTGGGCAGCTGTTCCAGAAGACAGGTCTGCATGTCCAGTTTTCTAAATAGATTTATTCACAACTCCTGCCAGGAGAAAAATCAATACAAGTACAAATGGAAGATGGTGTCAAAGTCACAGCCCCATGGCAGCCACTGTTCATAGGGTTAGATCCCTTGCTGATGTAGATGACCTTTGCAGCTGGACAATTCACTTCCTTTGTGCAGCAGGGTTACCCCTTTCCCAATCACTGTATTGTTTTACTACTTCCAGATGCCAATATGGCAGCAACGAGCCTGATCTAAAATCCACACTGTTCAGTAGGATGCCTTCATTTATTTTCATCTGTTACCAGTGAGGTTTTCCTGACTTTTGTTCTCTCCTTTGCTCTTTTGCTTTACTTTTCTTTAACATTTGAAAAGTAATGCAGAACACTGGGGTCTTTCCCTTCTTGTACTCCTTTTGCTCTCATTGGATATGCTTCTGTTTCTCAAGTATTTCTTGTTCCAGTGGCTACATGTGTGTAACTGAAAACCCACCTTCCTCATTGCAACAAGTAAGCCTTCTTAAAATAACTGATATCTCTTAAGCCATTCCAATGACTTCCAGTAATCACTAAATATGACAGTACTGTAATTATATAAACCCCCTCCTACCTGAAAAAACATGTAAAAATACTTAAGACCTGAGACAAAGTCTTGCATGTACAGAAACATGTCAATTTAATGAAAACATCAAAAATAGTTAAATGAATTACTCTGAATACCACCTTTTTTTTTTTTTTCTCCTTTCGTGTCATTACATTTAAGTAGATTAGTAGTTGCAAGACCCACGGTTTAGAGAAGACATAGGACATACTTTTCTGCAGCTCTTTTTTGAGGTGACTGGGCTATTTCAAATGTGAATACTCAGTATTGTCTCTCTCACAATTTTTGATTTATCAGCAAAATGATGCTTATAAGTAAAAGGAAAGCCAAAGACCCACACAGGAAAAAACCTGATGCATTACAGCTATGGAAAAAATTTATTCATACCCTAGTGTATGACTGCCACTTTCTGCCAGATATATGCATATATGACAAAACTCTTGAGGAAGTCAGCTTCTATAATAGAATATATTTGGAAGGTGAAAGCTGATAACTTATCTGAGGTACATTCAATGGGCTTCTTCCTTTAAGCTTGTATAATTACAGCATTAAATTCTATGCTGTTTAATGCATTAGACACAGTGAGGACATAGGACACTCACTTCATCCACTCTATATAAAAAGAAAAAAATGAGGTCTGAACAAACGAACTCAAGAGTGGAAATGGCTTATGTTGTACATACCTGTAGTGAGCTTCTTTCTGGCAAACAGAAAGGAGAAGCACTGGTTACGGAAAGGAGGGCCTTTCCATTCTCAACAGCCACACTTTTTTGACTATTACTTTTAAAAGCTACTTCTGACTATGTTTTATTTTGATGAATATTAAATGTGGTTATGTGGAGAAATTAAATTAGTTGGCTAGAAAAATGTAGCCTATCATCTTCAAAGCTGGATTCCTATAAACAGGATCCTAAGCTTTGATACAGGCACATAAATGGGAATTCATCCCAGAGCAAGAATTAAGAAGCTCCTGATACAGAATAATTAGAACCTTGGGGAGGGGATGGGTTGAGAATTTAAAAAATGCTTATGAGTTTACAGTTTCCAAACAGATGTAAAGGTGCAGGTTTTCTATTCATCTGTCTTCTAAAATGGTGGAAACTGCATTTCCCACCTGTGATCACCTGCAATGCTTTTTATCAGTACCTTGACTACCAACATTCACTGTTCTTTTTTATACAGTTCTGAGGGGAAACATCAATTACTCTAAAGTACAAAAACAATTCATCCACAGAAAATGCCACGGAGTTTGGAGCATCTTGTTGAAAGACTGTAATTATGACAGCTCTGATGACTTTCCAGTAACTTAAAAAAAAAAAAAGGGGTACCTTGCCAAAGGTCAGAACAAATATCGTGTGTGCATTTCAAAGGGTCCATTTTAAACTTGTATTCCTAAATAAGGGGTTAACAGACCAATATTTCCGTTCACTTTCTGACACTTTCACTTAAGCCATCAATTATTACAGTGCCGTTTTCTAAAAGGAATTTCATCATGTATTCAAATTGCTGAGCAGAGTCATTTAGCAGCCGCAACAAATTGAGCTCAGCAAGCTTTATTTCAAGACCTATACTGGTGTCAAGTGGTCAGGCCTTCATTTTTAATTTCTGGATATATGAGATGCAAATTGCATGGTCTCTCATCCCAACAGTCAGTCACGGCAAATAGTTGCAATTACATTCTAACATACTCTTAACAACGGGTAAACAACATAATCAAGCTGGGGATAGGGCGGTTTAGATCACAGAGAAAATATTTATTGTATTATAGAAATTTTTAAACTTTTCTATCTTCATTGACCACAGTCACGCCTTCCTAATCAGAAAAGGAAATACCAGAGTTTGTACCTTGCATGTAAGGAAGTTCAATAATTGTATTAATTACTTTTTGCCCCTTTGTTTCTACATCTGCAAGCTTCAAAAGATCATCTACTTCATAACAAGCTGGGTATCTAGATTTTAACCACTGCTTAATGTTGAAGGCAATGTCCTGTACAGAGCACACAGTGACATCTGCCAGACTGCATCTGTTGCTCTCTGTACAGCAAAAAGGGTGATCACTGAGAACACAGAATGCTAACTGCCTAAGAGTAATCACTGAAATCAGATCCTGATACTCTTCACAGATCCCAACTTGAATCAGGAAATGTTGAAGCCTTACCAGTGACTGATCCTGGTCTAATGAAATTAGAGAACATACTGGCACTTTCTCATGTCTTAAAGGCTTGGAGGACACAACTGTGTCAGACAATTTCTGACAAGCTATGTAAAAAATTAATGATTCAATTCTTCAGCCAACAGTCTCCTTCTCAAAGGCCTTATTTAGTGATGCCAAACACTTGGTTTTATTTTGAGCTTCTTTAACTACTGTTTTATTTTTATTTGGAATTACCAAACAACTTACTCTGACATGTCAGATCTTTGAAGTCCAATCTACTGTTTATACAATGTAAGTGAAGCTGACGCTCCTTCCTCTACTTAATTGGAAAAAATCCTATCGTTACACATCAAGGTCCTGCTTCAAATGCAGATAGAAAACAGTGCTGGAATTTTCCGTAAAATAGTTCAAAACATGCAAGCATGTTTTGCAACGTTTGCTGTCTAAGCTAGCCAGGTCAGTAAAGTTGTAATCCCAACACACATGCTAAGAAAACAAACATACAAAAGAGTATCATATGTGAGCAAACCAAATTCATTTAAAAATATGAATAATCATTAATAACAACAGACACTGTGTTACTTTTTCTGTGTTACCTCCTGTCTCCTCCCCAACTTAAATATGTTTGAGAGTCATATCACCCCAGATTTGCTCACTCACAACAGGTCTCCAACAAAAACCTTTACAAAGAAACAGGCATTTTTCTTCCTTCTGCACTACCACAGCCTACGGTCCACCCACCTACCCTCTCTCTGCTGCCAGTACCTTGATGAAGTGCTGGGTAACACTGCTAATTCATGCAACATCAACATGAACCTCAATCCTGCCTTTACACCGGACAAAGTACAATTGATATAAAATAATTTCAATAGGTTGCCCAGAGGAAGCAGAATCTTTATTTCAACCATGTTTCAGTTTCCAAATAGTCCTAACTAAACTAGTTGTCAACACAGTAAGATGACACTGCTGGTTCATTGCTATTGTAGCAGATGGTGAAGACTTGTTAAAGCAGAATGCCTTGCCACTCTGCTGTACTAACAAATTAAAACTGTAGTCTTGGAAAGTTAATTCCACCCACAGCAATAATAACAGAAATGTGAAGTTTAGACCTCTGACAAATATAATGTATACACAGATAAATATATACAAATATAACATTAAGTGCATCTATGCCATCCTCTGAGAACGGCAGAGCTGTGAAAGAGTTTTTCTGTGAAGAGTATTTTGGATTTTCTTTTTATACATAATTTAGATATCCAGTCATCATTTATTTATCATTTTGATATTAAGTAATTATAGCTGCAAATGTCTTTGAATTCTAGCATGGCATTCAAAAACTCCAGAAAAGACTTCCAACAAAACCATGAAATGGTAAACACCTAATTAAATGTGATAGCCAGCCCTGCACATACGAGAGTTGTGTTTGGACATATTACATTATTATAGCTCACCACTGAATAATTTTTTTAGGAATAAGGGAAGATTTCACTCCCTAGCCCAAATCCCAAAGATACCAAAAGACAACAATGCCAAGTGACATACTTAAGACCTCATTTCTTACTGTCTTTATATCATAAACAGGTGATCTATAGCCTTTATTCCACAAATTGCTGCTCTGGGTCTGGAACCACTGCAATATACCCAGTGACTGACTGACACTCATTAAGGATGATTTCTGACTCTTTTTATAAACTATAGCTATTTTTCTTACAATTATTGTGTCTCTTACAATGTCAGCATATAATACAATGACACCTGACATGTTTTGTTTTCCACATGGATTTTGACTGACACTGCTGATGAAACAGATTATTATTACACCCATTTTGCAGATAGGCAGAAGTATAATGAGTCTGATTCAGGGGTTTTTAGGGGCCATTTTTGTTGTTGTTGTTTTGGTTTGTTTTTAAAGGCGTTTGGACATCTGTCTACTCCACAATCCAATAGTAACTACCTCATGTAGTGCTCCTATTTTCACAATCAAGTTTAAAACACTCTGAATCAAGGCAGATGTTCCTTAACTAAGATGCCTTTGGAAACAGAATCCATGTCCCAAAGCACCAGAAGGTCACCCAGGAAGTTCACAGCCAAACAGGGAAGTGAAGCACAGCTCTCCCAGTCTGCACTCAATCTGCTGAGGCAGCATCTCTCTCGTCTAATCCCCACCCATGAATTCTCAGGGCCTTCCTTCCCTTTATCTGCTCTCCACTCTTATCCTTTCCTGCTCCACAGCTGCCCACTTCACTTGCAAACAACTAAACCACCTGACAAATTTCATAGGAACAGTTTCTCACTTAACATTGTATCATACCTTTTCCTCATCATTTGTCTTTCTGTAGCCCAGAAGTGCTAATGAATTTGCTCAGCATTCCTCTGTGTTTCTACAGCATCTAGAAAACGTCTCACTAATCCAGGTTGGGATTTTTGTTACTATGGAGATAGAAGTAACAGCAAAATGACTGAGGATGGCAAGTCTTATAAAAAATACACACCTACAAAAATTACATCATACTGTCCAGACCCTTTGAACTCAATGTAATAGCTCATTGGAGTTATGTTTCTTCATTGACTTACTTAATGAGGAAGGAATTTATTTTTTTTTCTCTCTGATGCACATGGCAACACTCTATAGAATGTCCATCTGAACCCCTGCTGAGGTAGAAATCAGTGATAAGAAAGAAGTGTTAAGATTGTTCATACAGGGAGGTAGGTTTAAGATTTAAATTGCCTGCAAGTCTGCTAAGGTACGCTATAAAACCATACAAATATCCAATGAGCATGTTAAAACCTGTTACTTTTTATTTAAGACTGATTTTAAAATGTGCACAGATTTGCCAGTCTTTTTGTATTCTAAATATCCATCCTTGTTAGACAGATTAGGGTCCTGGCACAAAACTGTTTATGTAAATCAGACTTGTCTGAAAACCATGACTTAGGTCTGTGTGTAGAACCAGCTACTGAGCTGCATTTGCTGGTGGATATGGTATAATTTCATGATCTATTTCACCAATGCTCACAAATAGTATTTTGCATGTAAATACTCATGAGTTGTGAATTACTGGTTTCACAGCTCTCTTCCCTTCCTTTTCCTCATACAAGTTGCAACAATGAAACCTCACTTCACAGAATCTCAGTTAAATGTAAGCAAGGTCTCTCCCTTGATCTACGCTCAGGCACATTACCTCTCCAAACTATTTAAAATACTTATTATTCAAAGGCTTCTGATGGCTCCAAACCATGAAATGCATGTACTGATTTTCTGCTAAAGAAAGTAACTGCAAGTCCCAGAATATGTTGACAAAAAAGGCTAAAAGATTAAGTGGTTGGTTCAAAATCTGCAGAGTTAACAAAGGTATCACACTTAGAAGGTCCTCCTTGAAAACGCCTATCTCAACAGTGTGAACTTCAGACAATACCCTTGCAGCAAATCATATTTGTTTTGCACAGGGAGGGATGTAGTTTGGAAATCATAGGCATGCTGTGCAGGAACAAAACAGACTCCAAAAAAAAAACTCTAGTAAGAAAAAAATCCCTCTGTCTTTGAAGCAACGTGCTTAAAAAAAACAACACCAACATCTATGAAGTCAATATAAAATATACAGGTCTGGTCCAGAGTCCTGACTCCCATAAAGCCTCTATGTTTGAAAACACTAAATCCTAATCCTATACTTCAGCTTCCTTAAACTACATTTGACTAACACAAGAGCTCATTAACTCAACATTAACATCAGAAAACTTATACAGAACAGTTCACGTTGAAAGGAATTCCATGAATTCCATCCTGATCCCAATACTGGAGAAACCTGACCTTCAGCTGCCACTATGGAGGAGCCTGTATAGGTCATTTTAAGTACAGACTCACACAAAGACCATGCACAAAATATAATCACCACAAAGGCACTGCATATGCTTTTTTTAAATATTGGTAAGTTCAAGGAAAAAAACAAACAAACAACAACAAAAAAAGTTTTTTATGGAAAATACAGTAATTAATATTTTAATGTTCAATTTGCACACCAAAGAAATTAAGCCCTATGAGTTACTTACACAGAGTAAACACATACATGATATCTGATCTGTTTATAGAATTGTTGTATTTCTTAAAATTAAAAAAGAGTCATTAGGAAAAAAGTCTCCTTTGCAGCCAAGCTTGTTGTGCTCATGTGTGCTGCAGACCTTGCGCAGCCATCCACCACCACTTCCTAAGGTCAGGAGAACTGCAGAGAGGATGGAGGATAGCACTGGAAGAAACTCCCCATTGACACTACTGCCTCAGACCAAGATGTTTGAGGGGTTATTTTTAGTTTGGTGTACATTCATGAGGAAAAAGCAGCAGCCATATTAGCCCCTTTTCCTTTATTCTCTTCATCTAGGCTTGCTTTCCTCTATCATCTAATGGTATTACCAGAGATAAGTTACACATTTACACCAGCTCCAGGCAACCATGAAGAATCCCTGTAACAATTCCCCCGAAAATGCTAATTCACTTTTCAATGAACCAGAAGACTGAACTATTCTTGCCTACAAACACAGGCAACACTATAGTTCCACATTCAAAATATTTTCCTCCAATTTCAGACCAAATGCCTGCATAAACAAATTAAATCTGCTGCACTGGCTTCACTAGTGGAGCTAAGTAGAAATGTCATCAATGTTTGAGTGATTATTGGATATTATTTATTTGATATAAAATGAGCACTGAATAAATTGGCAAATTAATGAGCAAATGATAGTATTACCTTGAATAGATTTAAGCTACTCCATGTGAAAATATAACTTATTGTTATACAACTTTAATCACAGGCTAAATGTGCAAAGCCTAAAAGTGTACAAAGCATCAGGAATGATCTTTATAAAAATAAGATTAGTGGATAATAGGGATAAGGTGCATAATGGAGATACTGCTGACATTTCATATTAAAGCTAGGAATTGTCATGAAATTGAGCTGAAATGTGCTGTAACAGGGAGGAATAGGTGATCTTCAATAAATTTATTTTATTACAGTACTCTGTTATTGACAATCTGTAAAATTAGAAATCATGAGATTATTGCCTTCTCAAATTAGACTAGGAGTAGGATCATGTCATAGTATACTGAGAGGAGGGAACCAGCTGGAAGTGGACAATGAGGGGAACATTTTCTCACTGAAGTTTAAAATATTCTATGCTAATTCTTACTTCCCTCTTCTAAAAGAGATATAGGGAAATGCACTTATGTGAGACACATAATCAGCACGTTCTCTCAGCCCCATATGTTTGGGCAATGCCTTAGACAGAGGACAACGAAGGATTAATGTCCTGAATGGTGTGAAGATGTGGGACTGAGGACTTGGGAAAACACTTGGAAGGAAGCACCTGATGCCCAGTTCTCTTTGCTACTATCTTCTCCTAATGCTCTGACTGTAGGGATGGACCATCAGAGTTGATAATTAAAATTGTCACCCCCTATCACATGCAAAGCAAAGCAATAGTCAAGCTTCCATAGCCAAGCTCCTTTACCCTTGCACTCATTTCTAACCAGGCAGTTAAAAACACAGTTCCTTGTATTTTTGACCTGTTAGCCAAAGCACTGGAAAAGTTTCTAATTGCTCATTATTAAATACATTTTATGTCTCCACCTATCAGTAGGACATCCAAGAAAACATTGCTATCCACACAAATGACTTCATTATTCAACTTCATATTCTGAATAGTTTTCCAGCCTCTATAATTTCCTTATTTGCAGCATTCTGTGTTTGAAACATTTCCAGTATCCAAGCATTCTATTTCATCTTTCTTTATCTATTCCTGATAGAACAGTAACTTATAATAATTAACTCTGAGTGGCAGATTTCCGAGGCAAGCACATGATTAATGATTTAGCTTTAAAAAAACCTTTCACATTTAACATTCAAAGTACTATCAAACATTCTTGTAAGTCAACACATTCTGGCTGAATACGGCAAGAGAGGAATAGTGTACAAGTCAGGAGACGTATTTTTTTACATGAGTTGCAAATACTACTTTGGAGTTTGGGGGTACTTATTGCAATTAAGGAACTAGGAGTTTGGTTGAAGACAGGGAGAGATATGAAGGGTTCACTTTTTTTTTTTCCTACAAAGACAAACCCGTAGGCCAAATCAAAACATATTATAGCTAAGTGACAAAATAAATTTGATTGGGATTGCTTGAGTCTTACGCTAAAATGGCCGATAACTAAACATACAAAGGCATCCCTTTACTTTTGGGGAGGATTATTCATCCAGTTCTGAGCTAACTGGTTTGTACCAGCTGCTTTACCCATAGACTTGTAGCCACACACAAAGGTGTTTCACTTGAATCACATTGTTGCTTCAGTGGTCAAAATTAATTCAATATCTTCACAAGTAAAACTGGCTCTGTAACATTTACAGCATCATTACGTATTTTATTCTTACATACATATCCTGACACTGCACCTCCCCCTGTCCCAAAACTATATGAATAAGTTTTTCTATATGTTAACTTCATATTTAGGGCTTTTTATTTTCCCTTTGCACATTCTTCCTGTAAAGAACATACAACCATATTTATACCTGTAAGCTTTGCATAATGACTATATGGGTATATAATATTTCAATATACTCAAACACACATATAGGACCAGATATCAAACTAGAACTTTGCTGTATATTATTCTGATGATATTCACTGAAGATCACATACTATATTGTGGCCCTAACTCTGGCCACACTTAAGTATTTTCTCAAAGGGTCACTCATAAAAGTTAATACTGACCTAGATAAGGTAATTCACCACAGTTATTACAGGGTAAGTAAGAAACTGTTCAGCTTACTGTACATCAGTAAACCTTTTCTGTGGTTGAGATGAATAATTTTTTTATGCTAGGCTTGTTTTATAGTTCTGCATTCTACCTTATGACACAGGTAAAAAAAAATGAAACATACAGGCAGAACTGTATTTACTCAGCTGCTCAACCACTACCCTGCCAGGCTGGGTCCTGGAATCACCATCTGCTGGAGGGGAGGACACAGAGAACAGAGCAGGTCTCCATCAGCACAGCTCAGGGGAGCGCAGACTCACTGACTTGACAATGGTTTTGCCTCAAGACCACACTATGCATTGGTACATCACATTTTTTATGTGTTTTACAGCTCTTCAGAAAGCTCCAGTCTAATTCTAGCCTTGATACAATCAGAATTTGTCCTTCTTTAGGGCAAGCTAACCACAAAAAGATTTTACACCTCTAAATTGTAAAGAACTCTTCAGGAAAGAAGACAGGAGGCTTTTGTGGCAGAGCTGAAAGCTTATGAAAAGTAAATTACAGAAGAAACATTTTTCATACACATGCTTATTGTTTTTATTAGTAAGAATGCTGAAGTGGCTGCCAATTCAAGTTTGCATCCAAGTTGTCAAACATAATTGCTTGTATTTCTAACATAATAAACATCTTCATTGTAGAAGTCCTGAGAACACTATGTAATATAACACTGGCTTTTACAGCATTAAAAACAAATAACAGACTTGTGTCAAGTCACAGTATTTAGAGAAATGCAAAAAACCCATTAGATTTCATTAAAAACGGACAAATTGTTAAATGGTTTTTAGGGCTTTGATCTGCACAAAAGACAGAAATTATTCCTTGGGAACATTTTGAATTCAAACTTGCCTCCTAAAAATATGCTTTTCAAACTGTGCATTAAAATAAAAGCTATATTAAAATGCAAACACTCAACTAATAAATTCTGCCTGCTGATAATTGTATTAATCAGGTAGCAACCTGTGCATCTGTGATATTGTTGTGACCTCTTCAGCTGAAAGCAACTTCTAATAGGCACTCTGAAAATTGAAGAGTCATTGACATAAGTGCAAGAATGTTCTATTTACAAAGAAGCATGTTCAGATGGTAAACAGGAAGAAAAGAATTCAAGATAACCTGAGAGATTAAGCAAACAAACTAGCATCAATTGAGGCATAATAAGAAAATGGACTAGCAAAAACAATTTAGAGAGCTTTCTTGCTGCCCCAGCCAGTCCCATGTGAAAGTTTAACTCCTTTCCTTAAGCAGTGTATTCCTTTCAAATGTTTTTGTTCTAACTCTCGCACAACCAGAAACTTAGCAAGGGCATATTTTACTTCCAAGGGAAAAATCAGACAGGCAAAAAATTAAAAGCCTCCCACAAGTATACTGGCAAACCACTTTGAAAGGTAATGTCAATGTTTATAAAAAATAACTAAGTGAAGGACAGTTTATGAAATGGTGAACATTCAAGCTTATTAAATATAAGCTTTACCCAGGCAAGATGCCCCTTGACAGCCTCAGGAAAAGGGAGTACGAGCAAAATTTTGTATTAAGACAAAGATGATATCCTGTCTCTCTATACTGACCCACAAATCAGAAATCAGCACATATAACAGTACACTCAAAATGTCTACAATAGTTAAGTCTTTGAAGGGGACAAGAGCAAACTATAGTCATAACTAGATGGTTCTGAGTTGTATTTTTTTACTTATTATTAAAAAAAAATATGTAAACAGAACAGAAATGAGAAACATGAGAATTGCCTGCTGGACACTAGTTAGATATTTTCAGCAATAATTTACTTCAGGCTCCACAGTGATCAGTTTAAATATACAAGTTCATACTCTCAAGAGTCTGAGAATCATCTCCACCTTGCAATTATTATGTTCCCTTTAATTTTCTGAAATTAAATCTTCAGTTAAAAACTGCTGATATTGCTATAAACTTACAATCTGAGAACACACAAAATAAGAGACTATTGTTCTAGTGTCAAGCCTCCAAATAAGAGAGGTAGGATGTGTTGGAACTGGTTAAAATCAGGAACTCTAGGACGGTAAGCAGAGATACACTGAGCCTCTTTTACCTTGAGGAGGTAGACTCCCTGCCAGACTGTCCTAAAAGCAAGTGTGAGTAAGAGCCAATCCTTAGCAGTATACATAGAAACAACTCCTACAGGAGTCTGTACCATTATCAGTTTATGACTTGCTTGTATGTATTACCATTATTCTTAGAAAGAGCTTATATTCATTCCCTTCTGTGCCAGCTATTATCATCAAATTTTAACAGCTCAGCTCATCTCCTGTGCCTAGATCTGATTTCCTACTTCCTTGAACTGCTACTTTCCTCCAAAGGAGATAAAAAATAATTTATTTTTTTTTAAAAAAATAAATAAATAAAAGAAAGAAAGAAGCAATATAAGATGCAGGTTTCAAGCAGGTTTCACAGCATCTCAGTGGTCATATTTGACAGGGAAGGGCATGCAGCTGGAAGATAGGGAGATTTGTACAGACGGGATCAGCTGTGACCCCATCATGGAACCTCCAGCCAAGGTACCACACTCTGTGCTGAGCAGATGGGCTGAATTTGACACCTCTGTGGCTGTTTTCATTTACAATTGCACACCTTGAACATTATCACACTTCTAAAGAGTACTTACCACAAAAACTTAGAGAAGCTACTCTTCTCTGACTCCTAAAGCCTAAAAGTCAAACAAAAAGCCTACTCACTGCCTCCCTTCTGGAGGGTCTCTCTACTGGTACACTTGGCCCATCACTGTTACTGCAAGCAACAGGAAGAACATTTAGCCAGTCTCGCCCAGGCACATCTCAAAAGCCTCCAAGTTCCTCTCTGCCAGTCCTTACCCAAATGTCACCTTTGCTGTCCTCCTTTATCCCCAGTGGACTAAGGCCTCTCCTTAAGTTTTACAGTTTAAATATTTTCACAAAGGTATTTTATTCTCTTAACATTAATAATGTCTATTGTATTATATTTCAACTTATATTTATTACACTTTCCTCATTAAACAGCCCTGGTGATACTGAGTGCAATTGAGTAATTTTTATGAGAAAAAGAATTGACAAGCTTCAGAGCATATTTAAAGTCATAAACCCAACAAATATATATTTCAGCTTCCTCTAAACTGGTCATGGTAACAAACCTTATACTCTTAAAATGCTCCTCTGACCTAAAATTGATCAGGCTCAAGAAGGTTTATTCCAAGTCCTTTTTAAAATTTCAGCTCCTTGTCTGTACTGCTCTTAAAATACTGTATCAAGTGCTATACTCCAGACTACTTCACCACAAAGCTGCAGAATGGAGCTGATTCTACAAGTTATCCTATATATATTAGGATAAGAGGTGAGAAAAATATGAACTTTCAGGGGACATGGTTACTATTCAGCTAAACAAGGGGGAAAAGCCATTGCTCCCCTGTGTTAGTCGCTCAGCTGACAGCAGGGCTATGCCCTGGGCTGCAGCACCTAACATAACAGATTTCTTAAAGGAATTCTTCTTGTGTCTTTCAGATTTGAAGACTGCAAAAAACTTCAAGTCCATCTATTCTCTCCTCAGCAGAGACAACAGTGCCTTCTAACTAAAGGATAGGATTGTACATAGCATCTAGTTATAAATATAAATATATTAGTACATATATGTGCTAATAAATCTATACTTCATCACACTCAAAAGAAACTATTCTGAAAGGAGAATTTTCCACAATTGTAACAAGAAAACAAATGTTATGAATTTCAAATTTTGCACTAGGAAACTATGATATCATACCCATCAGTGAAATATGTAGCTAAAGTATTTTATATGAAATAGACACTTGAAAAGCTGAAATAAACAGGATGGAGTTTATCCCAATTAATACCCACGCAGTACACAAGGAAATGGGATGCACACAGAGAAGAGCTGGAGCACACCCTGCTGAAAAGTTTTAGGACATTAGGAGAACGCGAAGAAACAGCAGTCTATTGTCCAGCAGCCAACCCCAGAGGTGGCAAGTACCAACCTTCATTTAGTTGTTAAATAACGCTCTAAAGAACTGTGGATAGAAGACATACAGAAAATCGAGATTTTAACTTGAACAGACAAAGAAATAATGAAAATGAACTCACACACTTAGAAAACAGAACTGAGAAGACAGGGAAATGAAATGGAAAAAGGAAATTCAAAACTATCATGCAGTGCATCTTTGGATAACTGAGCATTTAAATGCTATCCTGATGAACAGGAACTTCATTAATCTTTCCTGACAAGTTACTTGTGAGAAACAAAATTGTGGCAGTATTTCTGCTGCTAAAGGAAACTTCCATTAATAGAAACAGTTGCAACTGAACAAATATGGTAAAGCCCAACAAGAATACAATAAAATTGCTTTAAGCAACTCCAATAATAAATCTCTCCTGAAACATTATCATCTCCCCTAGCTCCCCAAGCTCCCCTAGCTTTAAGGGACATACAATCAAATGGAGGACTGTTGCAATGGCACTGACTCTAGCAGAGCTGATGTGAAATTGCCTAGTGTCTGGTCCTCTACCTGAGTCTAGTTTTTATTTTTCAAAATATTCTCCTCCCCTGTAAGTCAGGTGCTGTCCCAATATTAGAAAAGTTTTTATTTCTTTTCAACCAGAAAATAAGTCAACTTGTGTTCTGGAATGATTTTTCCATGTTTCACTTAGTGTTCCCTTAGGGCAGCATCTCCAAGATGCTAATAGCAACAGGGAGGGCAGGAGGAAACTGTGCAACTTGGAAGGTTGAGGAAGACACTGGCTCTCATCCTTCCTTCTCCACTGTAAAACAGATCAGATGCTTTTGAGTCAAAACCTTCAGCTTACTCTGAACATATGGGCTTCTCCTTGAACTTGCCACCCATGGGAAAGGAAGAACGGATAGCCTGGAGAGAAAGACAACAGGAGTCAGAAAACAAAGCCAAAAACATTTTCATGTCCTCTTCTGTGCCAAGGAAACAATCTGACTGTAAAACATCAAAATAGCAGGTTGGCTCTAGAGCTAAGTTATTAAAAAGTGTCTTGTGTTTAATTCTACATCAGAAGCAAATTTCCTCTGGACAAACCACTCACTGCTCACACCATAAATGAAAACAGGAGCTGGCCTGTCACTTATGCAGCAAGGGGAAAAAGTTAAAAGTTTCCTTTATGGGATGTTTTCTTTATCATGGTTGTACTGGTTAGGGTATTCTTCCATTTCAGGAATTTGCTTTATTACCATAGAGCCACAGGCTGCCTCTCCAGAGGGAGAAGCTGGAGGAGAAGGGAAAGCATAGAGTCTGTTATGGCAGTAAGAGGAGCTGAGATGCTGTCAGAAACGAGCCTTTTCTCAGGTTTTTGAGGCATTGGGAACAACCACAGAAATTATTTCCCTCTTTTTTGTTGTTGTTACAATGAGAAAATTATTCCTTTCTGACAAGTCTTCTGAGCTTTAAGCCACCTCTTGGTTTTATTAAACGGATCTTTTCTCCACAGTGTACCCCACAAAGCACGTAATTTTATTATCCACAGCCCATGATGAGGCAACAGGATTTTCTGTTCAGGAAAGGTGACGCTGTAACAATATCTTATTTTCAGACCCTCACTGGGTAACTACTGCACATAGAAACCATTTCTGTTCCTTTCCACCTCGTGACCTCTAAAAGGAGTAACAGATTTTCTGCAGGAGCTATCAAACACCCTCTCTCCTTAAAAACAAGTTCCTGTTTGTTTCTCCATCTCTAACTGCCATCTTCCAACTTAGGAGATAAATTCTGTATTTCAGATGACTACACCAGAATTCAATAGCAATTTCAACTATCAATCCTATAGGTTTTATAAGTCATGTCAAAATTAAAAAAAAAAACACAAAACAACAAAACAAAACTGGAGTGCATTAGGATCTGGGTTCTCTCTTAGATTGGGCATAAAACCAACTACTGAGCGCTTTTGCAGACACTGCTGAGTGAGCCAGAGAAGAATCAGGTTGGGGACTTGTTCTGTGCATTAAGTTTTGTTTAAAAGAAAAAAGCCAACAGACCTTCAGATTGATAACCCGTTTAATAAGCCTGGCCCACAGACAGAAGAAGCAGTGGCTGCAGGCCCCTGGCCATTGCTTTTTTCTTGTGACATGAACATTTTCACTGCTTCATCAGAAGTGGGGCATCCCTGCCAACACAACACCTTCAAGTGCCCTGTCATGGTGCATGTGTCTGATGTGAGAACACACTAAAAAAACTTCAACCTCTTTGTACACAAAAAGTGCCTCAACATAATACAGATTTCCCCCCTTAAAAGTATAGATTTTTACTTTGTGGAAAATAAGGTCAACATTGTGTGCATTGTTTTAGGAAAAAAGAACCTAATTAGAACATATTTTTCACTGAATTAAGTATTAGGCAGGGCAGTTCATTTAATTGAATAAATGTAACAATAAAGAGAGCTCCAAATATCAGCTGTTTGTAACAACAGTGTTTACATTCACCCCTCACATTAGTAGCTGGAAGACAAATCAATCACAAATTGAGAAACACTTGAGCAGGCTGACTCCAGGAAACGGGAGGGCAGTGGCACAAATACACATTACACATTCTGCAAGGTTAAACTAATGTGAAGTAAATCCCTCAAGTTATGTAAATAAATTATAGTAATGTTGTCTGACAGCTTGTATTAAATAAGATTAATTCAGCAAGTGTAAAATATGCAGAGGACTCATTCCACCCATGTATCCCTACGCATGTTACAGCGCACAAGGCACAACTTTGCACCCAGAGAAGATGCTGCAGCCTGGAAGCCCACAGAACAAGCCCAGCCCCTGCCTGCTCTGCAGCACCAGGGCTCTTGGATGGCTCCACAAAAGCTCATTTCTGAGACTCAGCCCATCTGATTACACACTGGGGACATAACGGATGCCCCCAACACTCACCAAGAGGTGACACACTGAATTCTCTCAAACAGACAAAGCAAAGAACTTCAGAATAATTCAGAAAAGGAACTGTTTTTTGCAAAATCCTGCCCCTCCAAGCTTTTTTTTTTTTTTTAAAACCATCTTCTCTCACAATCAAATGCTAAAACACAGCAAATCAAAATTCAACCAGGAAATGGCAGCAGAGAAACATACCTCTGTAACTAACACTGATATTTCCATTAATCTGTAACATTTTGAAAAGCTTCCCACCATGACAACTCTCAGGGGAAAACCGATACAGCTCCACCAAACCCATGCTTAAAGAAGTCAGCTATCGTCCTGTTCTTCAATTTTGCTTGGCATCCAACTCCTCTACATTTCATTCTCTGAGTCTGTTTTTATACACAAAATAATGTATTTCTGAAATAAAAACAAAGAACCACATAGACACATGCATGCATACTGCTACAGGTAAAGGACAACAACCCACTAAACTTGGAACTTTTGAAACTCAGCCCTAACCATTTTACCAGAAAAAAAGAAGGGATTTTTTTTCTGGTGATTTTGTATAATTGTATTCAATCTATAAACCAATTAAAAAGGAAGATATTTTCATTAAAGGATGAAGAAATTTTTTAAAAGGTTTTTTTTTTAAAACTACAAAGTAACCAGAGCTATGGATCACACTAAAAATGTGGAGACACAGAACATGGCACTCTGTCCAAAACCATAAGCTATTCATTCCACAATCTCTTACGACTTCATAGTACATTAGATTAAGACTGACTTTATCCAGCTGTTTGCAGGCATGACTCTAGCAAGCAAAATTCTTCTGCTCTTGTTAGTTTTAATCTTACTTCTTAATCTTCATTTCAACTTTCATCTTAAATTTCCTGTTTTCAAGTATCAAGATAAACTGATTTGATGCTTAATGCTTGACAAATAAATAATGAGCCTCTGAATTAGCCCACATGTGATAAGGCAAAGATCCCATTATTTCTAACATTCTTATAATCAGGCAATGATTAAATTATTTTTAATGTCCTTAGCATGCATGTAAAAACACACTAAAAAGATCCTTAAAAAAGCTCCCCACCATGATTTTTTTTATTAAATGCTCTTAATTTGAGTATTTTATCACATGACTACACTAGCTGGGCCATAAGAGCTTATTTTAATGAGAATGGGAAGAGCTCAAACAGTGGGTGTTCTGGGTATCTCTGACATCTTTACAACCATTTGCCATTTTGAGTGTGATTAGCTGAATAGCAACCATTAGGAAGGCTGATTAATACTTTTTAAATATTCCAAATCTTTGGATAACACATTTTATTTTCCCCAGGGAAAGTCTGAAACAAAAGCTTCCACTGTCTCCAACCAAGGACACAGCACACTGTAATGTGGGCAACAAAGAAAAGACTTCACTTTCAGCTCACTGCCAGCACCACTGACATTTCTATTTACAGAGATCAGGACTCACACATGAAACCCAAGGACTTATCTTAATTAATATCATGTCCACATTAGCACAGTCCCAGCTAAAGAAATGGTGTAAGCAGTGTGGTTTCAATGTGTGCTTCCAGGACACTGTTGTTGATAGCAGACACCTATTAAAGTGCTGAGATTCAACATGAAATGCCATTTAACATCCTATTACCAAAAAAAAAAAAAAAAAGTTATAAAAAAAGTCTGCCATGTATTGAGCCTCCAGAACAAAGAAGTGCATTGAAAGCACTGATAAGGGTATTCAAAGTTAGTATTTGATGTATGTGTATCTGGTACATGAATATTGAATCTGGCTGTGATATGAGTTGCACTAGTTTAAATTACACATTTCTCTTTTTCTATGAATCAGAGGAGACAGTTAAAGGAAGAAATCAATATCTAAAGCTTACAAAGCCAGCAATCTTTTTTCAACAGTAAGATACTGTGGTGATAAAGGCCATGAAGGTCTCCCAGCTCACAAGTGACACCAAGGTTCTTGCAGTCTTTTGCAAGCAGGTGAGTGACAAAATTGTCTGACCAGATGGGCATTAGAAGAAGCCATACCAGAAAGATATATCTTAATGTGCTTACCAAAAGTTGTTGGACACTGAAACAGGCTCCCTAGGGAGGTGGGGGAGTCACCATCCCTGGATGTGATTAAAAATAAATACAGATGTAGTGCTTAGCAGCATGATTTAAGCACTGAACGGATAGATTAGATTATGGTAAGTGGATTTACATTGTGGTTGGACTTGATGATCTTCAAAGTCCTTCCCAACCAGGATGATTCTATGATCAACTACTGCTGCCTCTCTTGGGCAACAGCAGCAATCCTGCCATAGGGAAAGCCAAGCAGGTGGCTGCTATCAGTATCAATTACCTGGCAAGCTCCACTACTCCTGCAGTTAGCCCTGGTGTGCATCCACTCTTGAAGAGAAAGGGGCAGAAAGAAAGACTGGAAGAAAGCCTGGAGGAAAACACAAAAGGGAATTGGAATGAGAAAAACAGAGCTCATTGCAGAGAGGCCAAGTGTTATGACAGTAACAGAAATCAGTGTGCTCCAGTGGAACAGGTAAACTGGGATGAAGGGAAAACGGAAGATAAAACTTATCAAGAGCTATCACCAATTTATTGTACTGCCTGTCTGAAGACTACAGAGCAGGAAGGGAACAGGAGCATTCTCAAGGGACTTGCCTATTGCTTCTCAGGTAGGCGTGTGTGAAATGTCTTTTAAAATATATTACACTGTTCTCCATTCCTCCCAGTCTCTGTTCTCACTACTCTTAAAAGAAGTTGTATTTATCATGACTATATGACAACTCTGAAGAAAAAAAATTTACATTTTGTGCCCCAAGCACTGTGTGTTGCAGAACACACTGATGCAGAGAAAAGGGCTCATTTGGAAACACAGAAAATAAATGTAAGTGTAGTAGAATGGATAGAAGGTGACTTTTTTTTGAAAAATTAAACCATTATGAGTCTGAAGAGCTTATGTGTGAGCTCTGTTAAGTTCAGACAAGAGGAGGGAAAAAAATAGAACACCTTATTTTATCATCCAACATGTGAAAGTCAGAGTTCTTGTCAATGGAAAAAATGCCCTTCCTCTTACATGCATCTGGCTCTTTGCCCCACATGCTCTGAGAAGAGAGATGGTATTGCTAAGGAGACATATATTCAGCAGACTCCTTATCTGAGATGACCTTCAACAGCAGAACTCAAAGGTTCAGCACTTGCAGTTGGCTGCTCAAGGCCTTGCTTTCTTTGGCCTCTGCTCATACAGGTGCTACTTGTGAAAATGAGAGAGGAGCACAGGAACAATGAAATTCTTCTCAGAAGTAACTCTTGCCCTATTAGCATCATACCTCTTTAGCTTTTATATTATGATGCCAGAAAATTTCCCCAGCAAGTTGTTCCATGTAACAACCCCTGCAATTGGACAAGTTTGCCTCCTGCAAAGTACATATTAGAAACAATCAACCTTCCCTTGCTTTGTGTGCATAGGGAAATCATATTTCTGCAGATACTTGCCTTTCATGAGGGGAATAAAACCACCATAAACTTTAGTCTCCATGAAAGAGCAGTGAGCATTCATGTCATTTTGCAGTAGGATGCTGAGCTGCAGGTGAAATGGCTGCCAGGGCTGCAGGCTGCATTGCCACTGTCTCCGCTCACACGTTAATAGCAACAGAGCACAGATAACACCATCCTAACAATTCAAGCTAAATAACAGTGTCATGTTTGCTTTCCAGTAGTTAAGCAAGGCCCCTTTCTTGAAGCTGATGCAGTGAGTGGTTAAATGCAGAACCGAGGGAGCAACTTAAAAACGTTCCCCTAGAAAAGTTTAATAATATGTAAACATGAACAGTGTTCTCAACTACCAGGAAGTCAATACACACTATCTGTATCGCCTGGCATCCAGCACTAGGGATAAGAAGACAGAAGAGACATTAGAAGTTGTCTGGAACTACAGACATCAATAGATTGCTGCCATTAAAACAACATTTATCAGGACACTGTGAAAGGAGCTTAAATTTTGACAGTGAATGACTGGCCCTTGGCAAGATTCTGGGTCAGAAAACACACAAAAGTGGCCGACAGCCACATTCCTGCCCGCACTACTCAGCTATTATGACAAACAGCAAAGTAGTTGTAACAGTCTTGTCTCGTTCCCTCCAGAATTAAATTCTACCACCATGCCCATTTGATCTGTCCTGGGAGTGCTTCATCTGAAAGCTCTGGAAAGAAATTGAGAGGACAAGCAGCTTTTACCCATAGGACAAGATAAATCCAGTGTCACAATCATTTAATGAGGACTACAAATCCTACTAAGTGCTTTTTCATTTCTAAGCCCTAGATAAAGGGGCAGAAGAAAGTATGGTTCCCCTGAAGAATGCTCTGGACAAAGACAATGTCAATTTTGGGATCATGATAATATGTTAATACAGGAAGATCTGTGTGAGAAACAGTAGCCCCCCTGGCATTGGCTAGTGACAATCTGCAAAATATTGCCTTTACAAAGAACATCACAGAGTGTCTGTTTTAATATTATGCCACAAGACTGGAATGCTTCCACAGCATAATTTCCTATCATATAGTAATGTTTCAGTGAGGTGCTGCCATTTCCCCATGATTATTCCATTTCTTTTATGCTGTGTAATAAACAGGAGTGTCAGTTACTTGATCTGGCCAGTGCTGGAGTAGAACCAAAACTGTTGTTCCTTGCCACTGAAGCCCAGTTATGCTGCTTTACAAAGCATTTTCACATGCTGTTTCTCTTTATCTTGCCAGTCAATGGGACACTTCCAAGACATTCTTAATTATTCCCTGCATCACAACAAAATATATTAACGATAGAGGAAAAAAACTAGATTAGGACAAAAGACAAAGTAACTCCCACACTCCTTCTCAATAATTTCTTGAGTTTGAGATCCCAGAAAAAAACAACCAATTAGATCTGTTACTACAGAACACAGAAAAATTATGCTCTACTCAAATGCAAACACCTTCTCCATGTTCCCTCACTAGGAAAACAATTTGCAGTATCAACTTCACACAGCAGGTATCACAACATCCTCAAATATCAACACACACCTGGAAGAACAAATTCCTATAGAGATAAATCAGTTACAGAAACAGGAACACTGGATGCCCAGGCTGCATCCAGTTGGCATTCCATGAAATCTTAGCTTCATATATTCTGCAAATAAATATAAACAATAAAACCTTCCAGGTTACCTTGGCTTCCCTCTCCCTGACATCCCACCCAAACTATTGCCTAACAGGAACACAGCCTCAACTACACGATTCCTAATTGATCCAGGGCTTCCTGTCCTGCATTAATGTACAACTCCACAGTACTTCTGTCATTCAAAGAACCTATTTAGCAATGTATACGTAAGAGTTGACTTTTCTACATTACTTCAAAGTGAACTTCCACTTTCCACGATAGCACTGAATGAAGAACAAGCAAAGAGCCATGTGCTTACATGCCAGCTTTCTTGAGTAAAATAATCACATTTACTGTCCCCCCTTTCAAAAGGCAAACCCCAACAACCTTTTCTCAGAGTTCCTCATACTTTGCTTACCTCTTTATCAACGAGGAATGACTAGGAGCCAAACACATCTCTACCAACTAAGTTGCAGAGGACATGCTTCCCCTTCTTGGCTAGTAGAGCAGGACTGAAGAGCAGAGACTTTCCCACTTCTGGGCTCCCTTTGTCCTCAGTCTCCCCAGCCACCACACCAGCCCTTGACAGATCATTTAGTTTACAGGACTAGGGACTCAGCATCTAGGGATACAACTGCAAATTTGAGAATTAGGCAAAATTGTCTATTTTACATGCCAGACAATGCAGTAAGAAGCTAGAAAGGAACATTTTCTGCATTTATCTGCAATTTCCCCACTGTCAGAATCTGCCATTAAACCAACTTCTATGAAGATAATCTACATTAAATGGACTGGGATAATTCTTCCTGTTCCTATAAACCAATGTTTGTCAGAGCTTGCACTGCCAGATCCCTGTACAGTGCTCCAATGCAGAGAGAAATAACCTGCTAGTAGCTTTAACCACACATCACTTTGTATTATCAACACAGACATGTTAAACTAGTGAACCATGGACACTTACCCTCTTAACCCACTTACAAACACTGTAAAAGGTGATAAGAGACTTGCTATCCAAACTGATAAACAGCAAATGTTTATTTTTCCTCTTCCAGATGCAACAGGGTAGGTTACACAGCATTTTGCTATGTAGTGTAGTGTCAATGCTGTGATGTAGTGCAGTGTCACATCACAACAGGAGATGATGAGGGGCAGCATAATGGCATTTGAGATGGGCAGCTGGATTTGCTAGTAATTCATACTTCAATGAGCCCTCCAAGTTGATGTCTACTTAACATCACAGCCTCTCCATCACACTGTCAGTATCACGCTGACAATCTATGCATATGGACACATATATTTTCTTTTTACGTATGTATGCCTGTGTGAACTACCAGCGATCTGCTCCAGCAATCTGCTTCAGCAATCAATCCTCCTTTAAACAGTTCCTCATTACACACAAACATCTACATCTTCACACTCTGCTTTACCCCAGCACAAGTATGAAAATTCCTGTCTGATGACTAAATTGGCCTTTTGGTAGAACAGTTCATCTGCTGGAGGAGGGAGGGGGCCAGGAGGAAGACATCAATTGTGCAAGTGAGAATTATGAGACAGAAGAAGACTTTGCACCTTTTAAAAAGGTTCTTAATCAAAGAAGTAAGTCATTCCCAGCACTTGAGAATCTGAGAAAAAGCTTATTACATGAAAAGTGCTTGACAAATCTGGCACCTCAGGTTTCCCCTTGAATTCCCAAAGACAACTAAAATTACTGGAATGCACAACACAGAGCTGCACAGCAACAGTTCTTCAGCACTGTTCCTAATTATAAATCCAGAGAAAAGAAGGAATGTATTTACATTCCTCAGGGATACATAACAAATAAGAGAAAACATCAAGACAGACTGGATGAAAAGTTGCCGTTGTTACCGTGTTATCACCTAAACCGAACTATTTAACAGAACTTGCAAGTTTAGGTGATTATCAAAGACCTTCCGCTTACGTGCAATGTCCACAGAAGAACACTGTACATTTGCAGTACCTTGAATCTGCAAGCTCTTTTGGAAACAAAAGTGTTCCTTGTGTTAAGGCAAAGCCTCAGTCCACATTAACAAGGAGGAAAGAAAAATGCTCAGCTTCACTGACACAAAGTCAAGCTAAAGAGAGTCAGCTCCACTTGTTTCACAAGCGTGGAGGTTATCACTCCAGAAACTCCTTACCGACAAATCCTCACCTGACAGTAACTCTTGCACAAGCCTGCAATTTGTTTTGGACAAAAGCAAACAAAACAAGTATCTGTAACTTTCCCAGTCTGCTCTCCTGACAATGCACTGGTTAGGAATGAAACTGAGACAGGCTTTTTACAACAAAATGTTTTCTACAGTTTGGATAAGATAAAGGCACTGAAGGTTTGTTGTTAAATTAGAAAATGGTTCTGAAATTCCCCTCCTTAGAAGAAAATTGAAAACTTTCACCATTGTTTTCCTCCTGAAAGAGAGATAATAACAAAGCTTATGGGGTGATGCAAAGATATCCTGATTTCTTGAATTCATTTCTGGAGATTCTTCGCTACAGGAGGGCTAGCGAAGTGAGAACGTGGGGGCAAACATTTCTGCAGGAATGAGAAACACAACTGAGTCTGTTTAAACTGGCACACAGGGGATGAAAAATGAAAAAAAATGGGTACAGTTTTTGTCCTGAATAAAGTAACTCTTGAGTTGCCTGAAATGCCATAGACTTGCTGCAAAAGGATTACAAAATCACATCTAGTAGTTTTGTCCAGCTTTAAATAAGAAGTCCTGATTGACAGCAAAAATAGGTCTTTGCTAGCAATCAACATGCTTTGTTTTTCAGCCTCTCTCCAGTTTGTGGACAACAGCCCAGACTTTGGCAGATCATTTTATTAGGGGAAGCTTGCAGTTTAACTAAATATGGCTTTCTTAACAGAAAATTGGTATCAATCAATTCACATTTTTAAGCTGAGTGAATGATTCATCTTCAGGAAATATGTATGATCATCTAGAGTTACAGATGATCAGACAAAATTAAAGGAGCAAATCACTTGATTTTTACCAGTTACAGACCACAAGTCTAAGTTTCTTATTTTTCTGCTTCTTTCATCATGATGTTTAACTCCTAATCCACTGCAGTCCATTTCTCTGCAGAAAGGTAGGAATAATCCAAACTACAGCCAATTAGCATGACTCAGCTACTTCTTTATGAAATGCATTGCTTCTACTTCCAGTAGCTTGTATCAACCTTTTTATGGTTGTGTTTTACCTGGATTTCATTCTCATCACTCAGCTAAGATTCAGTGAGCCTGAACAAAACAGCTTATTTATGTTGGGAGTGGAGGAGAAAAAAGGGCACAAGAGTTTTATTAATAAAACTATACATAATTCTACACTCAAACATCAAGCCATGTTTGCCAAAGCGACCACATTTGTTCAATATTTGACTGTTGGTATCATCTCAGGCCTCCATCAACACTTGAGTGAACAATTTTGATTCTCTACAGTAGAGAGGACACAGAAGAGTTGTAAATAGGCCTTTGTGTCTTTTGTGATTTCAGTACCACCCACATCTAATCCTACTAACTTATTTTACCAATTAACTGGATCTATATTTAGACAATTTTCTACAATATATTACCTATGTAAATAAACCATACCTGAATCTTCCTGTTCATGGTGCCCACTCAGATCTTGCAAGAAGGTCCTGTGTCCTCTCAGGCTTAGACTACAAAATGAACAAACATTTCCTATTCCTCAGCTGAGCTTTAAGAAGCAGGTGACTCTGATCTAATCAATGCCATTAAGTGGTATTTCATACTTACACCTGATGACAGTGGTTTTGTTTGTCCACAAACTGGGGAAATTTGATCTCAGAATGAAAATTTTTATTCCTACCTAAAAGAAACAAAAGGGTTCCTTCCCACTCTGGTATCTGCAATTTTCTTCCCAGTCACTGTTTTACTTAGCCAAGGCACTGTTGGGTCAGACAGTCACTTTAAAACTAGAAGAAACCAGGTGCTTTTTATATAAACATAATTAAGCAATTTAATGAAAATCTGTTGAGTCCATCTCTCTCTGAGAATATGCAGGGCTCAGCTTGGTGTAATTCTGCTTGTTTTTGAATGCACACCACACTTAAATGTAACTTTGCTGTCACCAACAGGTTGCCAGGAGAATTAAAAGTGGGTTTTTTATTTTATAATTCAGGCTAAACACAAGAATGTGACTCACCCAGACTTAGTCTTAGTGAGTATTGTTTTAATTTGTAAGTAGCCCCATTAACTTTGATGTAATTAATGATTAAATAGTTAGTAATCTCTGACTAAGAGGGATAAATTTGGTATGGGAAGGCAGATTAAATGTGCTGCAGTTCAAAATATCACAGATAAAGACAGAACATAAATAATCCCTCTGATTTTCAAATTGTAACAGAGAGATGCTTCACCCAGCATGTCACTTCTGGTTTTTCAGAGAGCTTACTCTTCTTTTATTTTGAACAGAATTATCTCTATCCACTGCATGAGACAATTGATTGGCCTCAATATTAACTGGATGTTTTGCCAGCCTTCACTATACACCTACTCAATATGTCATGTAAAATAATGGGCTGGCCTGTTTGTCTGCTTGGTGTTTATAAGGAATTTGTCTCCATGGTATTTCAGTTCTTTATCTGAAAACAAAACAGGAGACACACAAAGCCAAGGAAACTCTGAAAGAAAAGCTGTAACAGTGATACATTCAAGTAAGATCTGATGGCCTAGACACAATCCTGAAAGGCTAATGACATGTCAAGGCTCTCACCTCACTTCCTCAGAAGAACTGGGAAAGCGACAATTCTCTCCCTGCTTCCACCTTGCTCAGGGCATAATCCTGTTCTCCCCTCATCCTAAGTATATCACACCAAGGGAGGCTCAGGTGCCAACCAGCATACAAGCAGGAAGGGCAGAGCCAGAGTTTCACCCACCTTCACCACTTCCGTCAGTACTCCACCCCATCCAGCCTGCTTCCTCCAAGGGCCATTAATACTACAGACACAAAAAGGGACAGCTTAGTCTTGCAATACCTGGAGAAAATTGCATGATAGCAGCTGTGTACAAGAGATCAGTGTACTGGAAAGCTGAAGAAAGAGCCTGTGTATGGAGGCAGGCATGAGAGAGCACCAGACTCCATTTGCTACCATTGGGGCCCAGCTCAATCACTTTTAGGAATCAAATCATGCTTTTGTAGATGGGACAGCTCAATTTGTCACAAGTTAACCTGGTGTTTTGTCCTTGACCTAAGTACCTTTTGTACAGTCCACTTACTTTATCATGTACCTCAGGGCTGAAGGACCACAGGAGCAAAATGAAGACTGGAAAAAGGATTTAAGTTCTCACTTTCTTTATTCTCTCATATTTTCATCCAATCCAAGTTCAAGTAAATGATAAAATAAATTATGGCATTCTATGATTCTGTGGTAGGACATAAAAGCCTTCCTCATATGGCTTCATTTCAGCAATATCTAAGAACATCAAAAAAGAAACAGAAAATTCCGAAGATCTGGACCCATACGTAATTTACCTGTGAAATGTAAACTGCCTGTTTGGCTTCTAGGGATCTAGCAAATATTAAAATAGAATGAAGTTAATCTGACAGTATTCACGGGTTTCTGCAAGTCTCTATACAGGCTCAAAAGTTTTGACAAAGTTAAAATAGGATCAAAGGCCTGCAAATGTCAAGACTACACATTAGCTGTTTCTACTCAGGTTTACTAATGGCATATATGAGTGGTGGTGCTGAGAGTCCTCATGTAAGTTCACATGATGACAGAGGATAATGTGAGAAATGTTGTCACAAAACGTCATATGGCCTCGAAGCAAAGTCTTCAATAAAGATTTGGAGGCACCCAAGGAATGTGCCTGTTTAAGAAACTCACTGTGAGGCTGCAGCTCATCCCTGTGGTACCTCCCTACACACAGGGCACTGCCCAAAGCAACAGGACATTCTCTGTTCCGCACAGGTGAGACTTAAAGCAAATCTGAAACTTGACAACAGTAGGCCTGTAGCAGGGAGCTCAGTGGGTCTGTCTCTACACATGGCCTTTAAACCATGAGAGTTGATACAGCCTTTTTATGGTTGTGCAAAGAGAAATAAATTTCTGTTCTCCCTTACTTTTTTACCACTCTGCTTTATCTACTTTGCTTTGTGTTGATTCTTGTATTTTATCTTTCTTAGACAGCTGTCTCCTTTGTATGTATATTCATATACCAACTATAACTAAGTTAGGCTGTAAATCTTAGAAAGACATATGGCACAGCAATAAAAGGATCTCTAGGAAGTACCTTACAGCATCATCCAGGAAAGTGTTATGGAATATAAGTGTGCCTATGCCAGGATAACTACTACATCTGCTATCAGGTCTGACAGGATAGTAATGATTAAACTAAACCAGTATCCTGAAAGTGGTACAACTTTTATGTTTACACAAGACTGTAGAAACCTCCATCACCTGCTGCTTAAATGGGGATCCAGACAAGAACAGGGAGAAACCAGGAATGAATGAATTTCAGAGAGCTGTAAAGTTAAAATGGCTTCACTCCTGCAGCAGCTGCTGCTGCAAGCTCACACAGCTGAACGTGCTCGGGAAAGAGCTCAACACAAAATAAAACACAAAAAAAGGAGTTCTCTCACCACCAGGTAGGCTTTCCCTAGTGTCCCCAGCTAAAACGTTAACCTGGATGTCTTTCAGGATAAATGTCTCAAGAGTTATTTGTACACAGTGCTACAGTGTTTACCTTTTGATTACAGATTTTTACACACTGTCCATTATAACTGAATGCCAGGATGAAAGGCAGCCTAAGGGCCTGAAAGCAATGTTCTGTCACAAAGAAAATACAGCAAAAGTAACGGCAGGCTCTGCAAGTAGAGATACGCTGGGCTGGAAAGAAATAGGAGCACAATATGAGGGTTTCTTTTGCAGAGTGCTTGGCTTTTGCTTTAAAAAAAGCACTGGACAGTGACCTGACAAGCCTGGATTTGGATATAAGTGAAGAATGTGTGTATAAAATCCTTTTGGCTAATATGTGTCTCTTGTATTTGTGTCTGTAAAAATAACAGGGATTACTGAGCTATGCTTTCTAGATTACTGAGTTTAACCCCCAGAAAGTTCCCTATTAGCCCTAAACTGGGCTTCAGGAGTTAGGACAAAAAAATGAAGTCTAATGCTCTCACAGAAGGTAAGTGAAACCACTCAGCTTCTTAAGATAGCACTGCCAGAGAAATAATTTAAAGTACTGCTTGGTATTTCTTCAATGTAACATAAGTAAGGGTATGCACTCAATATTTTCTAAAGATATTGCAGTTTATTTATATTAAGAGTCAGTAATCAAGTTTTATTTTTATTGCCTATGAATTATAGCTATTTAAATACCTTTTTAAAAATTCAGATTTTAAGTAAAAAGTGCCAGGAATGACACACAGCTAAAAATCTAAAAAAAAAATAAAGCATTCCTACAATACATGTGCCACACATGTAGTAGTGCATGTGCTTCAGCTCTGAAGAAGTGATTGATGCTGAGGTGCTGGTATATCTGTATTTCTATCCAGAACTACAATGAACACTACACTTTCCCTTAAGCTATCTATAAACTTAATTTTTAAGCATCTCAATTAAGTTTATTTTAACTATGCCCCTTTTAAGGTTATTTGCACAAATATCTACAAATTTTATTGGTCTTCCCTTCTCCATTGTTTAGTACATAGCTTACTCCTTAGTCTACCACTAAGTCTACCATCACACAACTCATCTGCAATTTTTAGGTTCATGTTCCAGCAGACTAGATTTGGATTTTGAAAGGTCAAAGCCTGGGGCTGTTACCATGAAACATTTTGATGTGTCACCTGATGTAGATGCTTCACATTTTGAACAAGGTCACTTGTGAAGTGCTGACAGTAACAGAGGCATCCAGACTTCTTTTTATAATTTCATCATGTCACGACCTCACATCAGCATACTTTCCTTCATTAGCTAAATTTTTTGCAAGATTTTTAACAAAAACTCTTTCCACAGCTATTTATTAGTGCACCTATACCTAGCTGGTTAAATCAGATCTCCTGTAAATCTTGAGCTTTTAAATTTTGTTCCCTTTTGCAGCACCTTAATGCTTGCTGCAATACTTCTAAACATACAAACCCCAGTTACTACATTTAAAAAAGGCTACCTGTTGACTAGATCCACTTGAAAACCTTCCTGCAAAACGCCAGCTAGGCTGCAACGATATAAAATACCACAGCGCCACCTGACTTCACAGACCACGAAAAAAGCCTGTTTTTATAATTTCATCATGTCACGACCTCACATCAGCATACTTTCCTTCATTAGCTAAATTTTTTGCAAGATTTTTAACAAAAACTCTTTCCACAGCTATTTATTAGTGCACCTATACCTAGCTGGTTAAATCAGATCTCCTGTAAATCTTGAGCTTTTAAATTTTGTTCCCTTTTGCAGCACCTTAATGCTTGCTGCAATACTTCTAAACATACAAACCCCAGTTACTACATTTAAAAAAGGCTACCTGTTGACTAGATCCACTTGAAAACCTTCCTGCAAAACGCCAGCTAGGCTGCAACGATATAAAATACCACAGCGCCACCTGACTTCACAGACCACGAAAAAAGCCTGACTTAAGTACATACAACTGCTTTACACTTACGGGTAGGAAATCAAGCAGTAACAATTTTTCATACAGTCTTGCATTAGGTTTAATTCTTATTAATAAGAAATGAGAGTCATTAACACTATTAAAAGTGAAATTATATTAGCAATTTTCCATCATGTTATATATGAGTAGTTAAGTATTGGTATTTGTTTTTCCTAATGGGATTCAAAAGTATAATTAGAAGTCTCTCTTTCGTGATTCAGTGGAATGAATCTTTGTGAAAAACAAGACACTTCTAATAGCCACAGACAGCTTGTTTCCTTAAATATCACATTTCACAACTATTTTCCTTTTCAGCTCTTTAACCAAAGAAGAACATTACAGAGGGAGTAAGAAAATCAAATAAACTTACTCTCTGTGTTACAACAGCACAGCTGTGGGCTCCTTTCTGCTCTTTTCATTCCTGTGTCCATTCCCAGCTGTTTTACAGATTATAAGAACTGAGTAACGGTAATAAGGACAGATATAACAAAATCTTTTGACCCTTTAAAGTAACACCTGCTAAGAATATGCTGTTACAACATTTATCAGTCATGTTTGCAAAAGCTTTATTGTGGATATTGTTACAATGGAATAACATTTTCCTCTCAAGAAATCAGCACAAGAGATAACAAAAAAAGGCCATTTTGCCCTAGAGCTGCCCACAGTGTGCCAATACGCTGTACGTTCCAGCACAGCTATTCTAGCAACGTTTGCCTAGTTTAGGCTGAAGTCTCAATTCTATTTTGTAATCATAACTGGTAATACATAGATCCATCATAAGGTAAAACCAGCCACTGCCACTGGAGGCATCCCCTTGCTTTCACTCAGAGGCAGGAGGGCAGCCAGCCAGGCCTTTCAGAACTAATTGAGAATCTCTCCCCCAGTGGTGGCCCATGCTCTCAAGAAAAAACACACTTCTCTGCCTTCAACCCCGTTAACATCTGCAAGAGACTTCCTGCCCTTGCGTGTGTTGAATGCTGAATCAAATGTTTGTTTAACAGAAACCCCTGGTAATACAGTGAAGAGGGCAGAGGTAAGAAAGGAAGAACAGCAGCTGTTTAGGATGTTCAGGACCCTCTAGAACACCATGAAAAATAATACTTTTGTGAGAACTGCAACCAGTAAAACCAGCTATCCCTTAAAAATCTAGGACTTACACTACACCTCAGGACCAAACTAGCAGCTATCATATCCTGAAAGTAGCCTGGTATTCAATTAGGCCATTTTATTTGTCAATGCCGGCATATAGGAATTATTTTTCATATCACTGAGCATTGTCACTTTATTCTAGAAAAATCAAAAGCATTTTACCACAAAATGCAAATCTGAAGTGCTCCACAGTGTGCTGGCTTTGCTTTTCCTTAACACGTACAGATCAATGACAGGTTAATGCTTAGTTAACATTTATTAAGAGCAACATGGTTTCAGAAACTTCAGACTAACGGTGTCAATTAGATGACAGATTCTTCATGAAAGATTAAAGAATCTCTTTGTTGGACAGATACTCATGTTTTGCTGTCAATGATTTATTAGTTACAAGGTCCCAAGTGTCCAAGCTTACCAGTAAGGAGATAAGCAAGTATGAATTAAAGCATGCTGTTGACTATTTACGTCACAGAATCTCACTAACCATGGCTGCTATTAAAATAATCCAGAACTTAGATTCACACAGTCTTACAGTAACTACCACAAAGCAACACATCAGACACAGTTGATAGTAAGCCTACTTGAGGAAAGCCTGCTAAAAGCCTGTGTGAGTGTTACTAGTCTATACTCAAGGTCATACTACAAACCAGAAATACCAGTGCTGATTATAAATTAAATTTTCTACTCTCTTTTATGTTGGTGCACACAATGAGACTGTGTGAAGTGTCTGACATCCTGTACATAATTACTACTAAAAGTGAATGGGAGAAATTCATGCCCACTTGGGGAGTGCAGAAGTTTAATCTTTGTTAGAGTGGAAGATGCAAATAAAAGTATGCTACAAACAAAAGTCAATAACCAGAGTACAAACCCATCAAGCATACAGCAATTTTAGAAGCTGCACAGTATTACTTTACAAGAAAGAACATTGCACAACTGACCCATGTCTTTGTGTGAGATGGCAAACAGATCTGCTGCTTGCCTTGCTTCCAGTAAGAATTTTCAGTACTTACAAAGCCATCTTCAAAAAGCTATCACCAAATCTATGCTAGAAGAGACATACTAATTTTTGCCATCTTTGTGTATGGGCTAGAGTAATAAAAGAAATTACTAAGACAATCATCCTAAACCTGCAGGAAGATTTTCTTTACATATACTTATTTTTCAGTGTGTGCAGAACTGAACTTGACCTCACTTTATCAATAGTATGAGTAGTAGGAACACTTTTTGGTGCAGGACATGTTTTTTTTAATCATCACCTGTCAGCAGAAGAAAACATAAGTAAACAATTAAATAACTCATCTGACTGCCAAAGGTTTTAAAAGTAAGGGGAAAAAAACTAGATCTTTTTGCAAAAAAAATGAACTTCTTTTGCCTCTCAATCAAATGGCTACAAGCTACAACTTTGAGTTTCAACTGCAGATAGTACAATGGCAAAATGGCATACACTTAATAAGATTCTATTTTTGTAGTCTAATCAAAGCAAGAGAAAATAGGAAAAACAAATATGACATACTGTGTGTCTTCAGTTTTAACCTATGATGCACTGAAATAGGCCATTAACATTTCACTACCAAATTCACATTAAGTTCCCTGCATCCGCACGAGTTCCCGTCCGTCTCAGTACCTTCATGTCATTCTGAGAGAGGCATGTCTTATCTCTGAGGTGTTTACAGAAACAGCCAAAAACACATTTTATCCCCTTTGGAATGCAACAGATGATGTATCAGGTGTCAGATTTTTCTGGCAACATTTCTCCAACAGTGGATCAAAAAATCATCTTTGTTACATGTCATTCTTCTCATCTCATATTTGACTACCTTCTCCCCCTGCTCCCCTGTCATTCTTTGTGTAAAAAAACACATAATGGAAGAACAATGTTTTGCTCCTGATCACACTCTGACGTCTTCTTTCTGTCTCTGCACCTCCTACAGATACAAAAATACTTCAATGCTTTGCTGCTCACCACATGCACGTGACTAAAATCTCAGCACATGGTGCTGTGATCCTGTTCTTTGTTAAATTTTTGTTTCATTGTAGTGACAATGGCTTTCTGTCCATCTGGACTACTTACAGCTAAAAAGAACAAGGGGAAAGTTCTGCAGAGGGAAAAAAAGAGAGAGAGAGATACAAATAACTAATAAGTAATTTCTATACCCTTTAATGCACAAGAGTACTTTTCCCACACAGCTGCCGTTCTTAAGAAGCCTCTTCTTGACACAAAAGGGCTCTGCTATTAGCTATCCAGTTCTGTTATGCTAAGGCATCACCACATCATGAGATAAAGAAAGAAACAAAACAGCTACATAACACTGCAGTGACAAGGAGACATGTTTCTGAACATAAAAGGGACATAGTTATGTATTCTGATCTTACATATATATTATTTGTGGTTTTAACTGGGAAATTCCTTGAAAAACAGCACAAAAAAATATAGGAAAAATCTACAAATGAAGAGAGAGTAACGATTGACTAATTTTTCTGAGTGCAACACCATAATCATAGAAACCATCAGCTTATTGCCCCCAAAGCTGTTTTTCCTACTCATTATTTTATGCTATCAATTAGTTTATTTTGTTATACCAGGTGTCCCTACAGTCCCCTGCATGATGAGACAGGGGTGCATACATTAAGCCTGGAAAGAGGAGTTACTATGCTAAACTACCTGCTGAAAAAATGAACAATTCCTGGTTCAACTGAAGAACTCCCTGTAAAGACATCATCCCCCAAATGGAGCCATTTCTTCAGCTCCAAGACTCTGGGATCAAGAACTAAAGACTCTCAACACTTTATGCAAATTAATTTCATTCATTAAATGCTTCACAAAATGGCATTACAAATATCCATCAGCATTTACCAGAGTTGAATTTTCATCTCTGTATGACCAGCACTGTGATCACTATGGAGCTGCTAAGATAGAACATTAACAGTGCATGGGTCTGTACCACTGCACAGGCTGGATTTCATCCATTTAACTACAAGACAGGTCATTTGGAACTGTTACTGCTCCCTCTTTGGATGAGAATAATTGTATAAGCTCTCAGACCAAAACTGTGCATGTTTGAACATGCACATGAACAAAACCTTCCCCCTCTGAACCTCCCAAACAATATACTTGAATAACTGATAGACAACCAAATACTCCAGTATTATTTTCTCGCATTCAGGGTGATCTGTCTATGCCTGATTTTGCAACTTAGCTCAGAAGTTGGTCCATTCTTAGTGAAATAGTCAAAATTAATTGTCAACATACAAATGGAATTAAAACCAAGAAGGTCATTGTGCTGGGAGACTTAACAGTCTTTTCCATACAGTTTTCACTGCTACTGAGTACACTGTGTATATATATATATATACACACATATATATATATAGTGTGATGAGCATGTAAAATGTTAAATGAAACATGGATGAATAAATCTTCTGCACCTAATTAATTAATAATTTTTCAAGCATATAAGTAAATGTTAATAGCAAAGGTTTAATGCCAGTGCATAATAAATAAACTTAAATATCACTGGCATATATTTTGAAACATCAAAGGAGGGAAAGGAAAAAGGAATTGTGAAAGTGAACAGTTTGAAAGAAAATGAAGTGTAGGTGACCTAATTAAAGGCTTTCCCTCAGCTACAAAAAGACATCAAAGTGCTGCTTCTGAAGTTCTTTTGCCAAACCAACAGCCTCAAATTAAAAGACTGCATTAATTTCAAGGAATGAGTCAGTGAAGTACTGCTGTAAGAGCCTTCAGTCCCTCTGTGTTGCCACAGAAACAGACATCACAGCTAGTTTATAATCCAAGTGCTCCATTTATATAAGAGAATTTATTTTTCATTTTCACCTTTTCATTTACTCATCCAGATATAGAAAAAAGCCTCTCAGAAATTAATGCTTCTTCTTCCACGATTGACAGCTGGAGTTTGGATGTTGAACAATGCCTGTTCTTTATTGTTCTTTCTTAATGGCTTTCTGACATGAGAGAAAGTAGCAGTCTTCTGCATATTTGCAGTGCACAAGGGCCAGACTGGTGAGTCTGTGCTGAAGCTGGGCTCAGATCCTCTGTAAACAGAGCCAGGATCCAGAGTGAACAGAGCTCATTATGTGCTTGAGGGTGGGCACAATGGCGGACATGCACCAAGTGCAGGAAAACACCTTTCTAGCAAGCCCATATGTCACCAGGAAGATTTAGGGGACACCCTGACTTATCTAGGTTTGACGTACACATTCGTCAGGTTTGGAGCTGGTCACAAACCCCAGCTCCTCTTCAGTCTGATGGGTTTTAAGATGCAACACCAGATGGAAGTCTGGACCAGTGTCATTACAAAGGTAAAGCACAGCTACAGCAGAGATGCAATGCTCATTTTAAAAGCTGTGGTTGCCCTTCCATCCTCACTTAAAATGGCCAACTGCTGATTAATCGTTGCCTGCACGTAGCTTGATGAGCACATTCCATGCAGTGGGGATACACATATCTATGTCCCCCTGGTGCTGCTCAGGAAGGGAGGCTGAGATCCAGACTGCACAGAGCATACAGGACAGCTGGGGAAAGCAGAGGCACACCAGCACCGAACACCTCTCCCACCACATTACTTCTTCCAGTGAGATTACTTTTGTCTCTCGTATTTGCTGACTTGAAGAGCTGTATGTTGAACCTTGCATAATCCAGCGCCTCACATTAACAGATAAAACTTGAGAGAGAGGAGTTGGTGTAAAGTCCACCCAAATAATTATTTTCAAGCTAAAACTGACCTAAATTTTATTTCCCTCATCATATGTACACTTTGATACAAAGAGTATAAACTGTACATTCTACAGAAATTAAATACATATAGTATGTTCAAACTACAAGTTAATCAGGTTGAGTAGTGCCTTCTTGAAAACAGCTAGCACCATGCCTTGTTTCTATGGCTTTTAATGAATATTCTAAATTGAAGAAATGCATAAACATAAGGGTAATTTACATTGCTAAAGTTAATCAGTTTTCTTATACATTTTATGCATCTGCATGATTTTTCTTCTGGATTGCATAAATGTGTCTTCTGCCTATTTTTAATGTGCATATGTACATCCAAACACTCCACACATAGAGTCTTTTTATTTTTAGAAATTTCTAGAACCACCTGTGTCTCAAGATTTAAGAATTCCATGGCTTACAAGAAAAATTATCAACAAAATATTGCAAAATACTTACAGAATCCAGGTGGCATTTCATTTAGATGTTAACTTGCCCTTTTGTAACTCAATTTTTCTATTCGTAAACTGATAATAGAAGAATCTCCTTTAGAAGCTGGCATATCAGCAAATGTCCAATACAAAGGACAACTCCATTAAAGAGAAGAGTTTTGTACATACAAATGTTAGGTATGAAATCTGACAAGGGTACTGCACATCTTCACTGATTAGCACTTGCAAAGGTCCCTGAGATGCAGGAATGAAAGGTCTTCACTACAAAACAAAACACCTATTTGTTGTTATCACTGTTGTGCATTTAAAATTTCCTCAGTCCACCCTAAGTAGATACTAATGAAGCTTCAAATATTTATCTGGTTTATTCCAGCACAAAAACAAGTACCTTCAAATTCTCCTGTGGCAGGGTCGAGGAAATTAGTTACCTAACAAAACAAGTTTTAGGCTTTTTCTCAAAAGAGTTGACCTTTACTTGATTTTGCTTAAACCATTACATAGCCAAGTTAGTTCCAGTCAAGTTCCCATCCAGTTTACACAGGTAGAACTGGGAGAAAAATTAACTTCACCTTTTAATATGCAACATTTCATTATTTACAAACCAACAAAAGAGTTTTAATAATATAATCTGGGAACTCAAGCATACTGGTTTGTTGAAGGGACTTTTAGATCACTGAAGCTGCTATTAAAGTGCCATCAAAGCATTTTTTACTCCATAGAATTAATCATGAAATCTGCTCCTGCCAGCTCACTTATCATATCCGAAATATTAATTTTGAGCAAAATTAAATTGGACACCTACCGACAGCAACATTTTGCCCTTCAGAACTCCCCTTCACATTGATTTATTAACGGCTGCCAGAGCAGTGTACCAGAGCAATTTATTACTACTTTCTCGATGTTTCCCGTGCTTACAAATAGTCCTCCAGAGTTAAAGGTGCTACCTGACAGCTTTCTGACAAAGGTGCATTCTTCAATTTACATAATGTTCTTCAGATTTATTAGGATATAAGGAAAGGAATTTCATTTTATTATCAATGGGAATGGGTGATTCACATAAAAGAAATGTGAATGGAGATTCTGTGTTGAGTTGCTTTCAAATAAAGCAGACTGAGCATTTTCATTAGTGCTTGGTGTGATTTCAGACATGAGAGTCAGTAAATTCTTTTGTTTTATTCATCAGCATCATTTTCTTTGCATGCAAGACAGCCCAAGAGATTTGTACAGAGCATTAGGTAGAAGTGGGTCTGAAGATGCAGCATTAGCCTGCAGAGAGCTAATGGCTCACATGTACACGTGTCTTGCTGCTTCTCAGAAAATGCTCTGTTAGAAGGCACTTTGCATTTGGTGAAAAACAAAAAAACACCATCAAAAGTTCCCATTTGACCAAATTGAGGCTCCTTCCCCTGCAGCTAGAAGCCCTGGAATAAACTCAGATAAAATATGAAAGTTTAGCACTAGGAGTTTTAGTATGACACCATAAATGTATAGCTAATGGCAGGGAAACTGGAAGTCTAGGTATGCCTGATCTATGTTTGAGTTACTACATCAAACGATCAACCTGATCAAAACCCCTATCTTTAAAGTGCCCTCTTCAATCTTTGAAAAGCTTGGTGTCTGGAATCAGATTCTAATTCAGAGGCTTTTAATTACTTTCTGTGGAACTAGCCCATCCTTTCTGTTTCTTCCACTTCTGCGGCTGCACAAAGTACAAGCAATCCCACTGCTACAGACATTGTTTTACTTGCTGCCTAAGAGAAAGACATTTCATAAATAGAACGGCTTGAGCTTGTTAATATTCCTGGCTCCAATCCAACTATTCTATCTATGTGCTTATTTTTAAGCCTGAATAGTCCCATTAACTTCAGTTGGGCTGCTTGTGTTCTTAAGTAAAACAGGTGTTTAAGCACTTTGCTGGATCAGAGCCTATGAATGCACATCTGCAGTCTTCTTTGGCTCAGTTAAAAGTTCCTTTCTAATCATTATACACTTATCTAAGAAGTCCTCTTGTTTATACTTGCATGCACAATCAAACTTTGCAACAGACTACTTGACACACTTAAAGGCAATTGTATTTGTAGTCAGAGACAAAACTGTTTAAGTAGTAGTATAAATTTGTATAAACCTATATATGCTGAGGGAACACTCCTATAGCTGAAAGCATACTGAGAGAGAACATGTGCTGGACATTAGGGGAGGTGAAGCTTTTGGTGATTCACTTGAAGGCAAAACAATTTAAACATGCACAGAACCAAACAAGACACTCCAGATGCAGCTGGGAAAAATGTCCACAGCATGTATTAGAAAGCAGTCTTTTAAAACATGAACATTAAAAGTAAAACAACTATTAATGCTGTGTAGTGCTTGTCAACTCTAACTTTCGTATTTAATTAAATACAAAAACTCCTGTATTTTCTAGAGCCACCTATGGAGAAGCTGCTGCTTGCAGTCATTGGCAGCACTTTTATATAGTCTAAGCCAATACTGTGCAGGTGAAGTTCCCTCCTAAAACATTTTACATTCTTTAGCCAGTCTTTGACATCCTCCCAAGTGCCAACTTCCTCCTAGCTGAGTTAAGCTCTCTCACAGTATGCAGTTTTGTAATTTAACCCCCAAAGTTGAGCTGTTCGACAATGTCCTTTACCTCCCAAAGAAAGAAAAAACACACAGACATATACACCTCCAAGGTCACATACTGATGTTACTGAAGGTCATAATTTGCCAAGGGAGTGCTGGTGTGTAAAGATGACAGTCTATGGCAGGAAAGGGGCTAGCACAAACAAATCTCTGGGTATTTCCCCATCTGCTCCTGAATGTGGCAGACAGAAATCATGCTTCTAATAGAGGAAAAGACTGAAGGAGCAGTCTTTCTTGATTTTAGGTGTGTATTTTTTACAATATTCTCCAAAGTCTAGTGCATTCCCTCAGTTTACAATGGAGCTCTCTTTTCCAGTCTTCTGATTTAACCCTTTCCACTGCAATCATACTGCCAGCAACAAGTCCATTTTTGAAGTGTTCACCAAGCTCAGTTCTCTTCAGTCTTGCTCTTCTTTCAGGAAGGGTAACATGTCACAATAGAAGTAGAATTAAAAACAACAGAATGAGGAAGTGCAAATGCTTTAGACCATCACACTGTGCTCAGGATTAGGAATGGGAAGGGTTCTGTCTAATTTATCCCTCTAGCAATACCAGATTTCATGTCATTTGGTCTTCTATGCTCACTTCCCACCCACTTCCTCACTTAAGTTCCATCAACTGCCTAGAATAATTTTCTCATTACTTTGATAAATATCCTTTTATTTAATATTATTTTTTTTTGCTTAATAGCCCACTTGTTATTCCTATTCACAGTTAAGCAAGCTGTCATGTTTTCTGAACCTAGTTATTCTTCAGCATTGTCAGATGTTTATTACATAGAGATATTTTTCATCATTTTGGCAAATTGTTTTTACTTATTCAGCTTACAGTTTTCTCTTAATCAGCCTTGCTAGTTGTTTAATCAATCATTTTTGTTGACCTTTTCTGGCCTACTTTCATTTTATGAATTGCTGTCAATTTTCCATGTGCATAAGAGATCAGCACTGCCAAAGACTCAAATACTCCACAGCACAACTGAAAAAAACAACACAGTGCATTCAAAAGTACTTCAATTTCTTTTTACTACCTTTATGAAATAATTTGTTTTCTTATTTAAATTCCAGAATCTAAAAATTATTGAATATTAAAAATTAGACTCTCTAATATCATCAGGAACACAGAGGCTGTCATGAAAGAGAAAATATACTAATGATTGTGTATTTTATCTCTCAAATCCATAGCAAAATGCATATAAGAATGTAGAAAATGAAAATGCAGAAAATTCGTTGTTACCATTATATTACACCTAGTTTATTACATAGTAGCCCTATTCCTTGACAATCACTATCCCATTATTTCACATACCTTTTGCACTGTAAAAACGTACTGGCTTCATTAACCCTCGTATCATCTCCTTTATGTTGAAGTACTGCTCTCTTATTACATTAAACATAGTTTCCCTGTTGGCACACACCACCTAGATAACTTTATTTATTATTTTCTGTCATATTTCTAACTGCAAAATTTTTAAATTATCACCTGACCTCACAGGTATTCACTGTTCTTTGATCAGGTAATAAAACCTGTGAATTTATGTGCCATGCTGCTTAACATATCTTCAGATTATTAAGGTGGTAAATAAAATGAGGTCTAAAAATAATCTCAGACACATCTCCCTATAATTCAAAGTATCTATTTACCAACTTTTGTAACAGATAATGCTCATATCTAAGATAATTTGAACTATTTTTCTCCAGGAAAGGCATGGCAACCTAAGAGATTAAATTCTCCTTCTGGATGTAACTGCAGAAATACAAAGCATAAAAACAATTCAGCCTATTAGGGATCAATTTTTGATATAGAACTCTACATTAACCATTGTTGTTGGATCCTCCTTATATTATTACACCCATATATATTTTATACGTACACATATTACAGCACTGTTGTTTTCTTCATAGGTCCACAATACTTATTGCCCACAAACACATTCATACGCTGCTTTGATCAAAGGTATCAGACAAATGTTACAATATGCACAGGTTAACAAGACACAAATAAAGAGCTTGAAGATGACTGAACTGTAAGAAAATGCTCCAATGTTGCACAGAAAGTGCCCTCATCCCAAGGTACGAAGAAAAGTAGTATTCTACAATGCCTAGTCTCTCTTTCCTTCCTTGCTTAAAGCTTTTTGTCCTTTGGTCCCTCATACATCCACTAAAATTAAAAAGGATCAAGCCAGGATCCATCACTGAGACAGCCTTCTCCCTCCTTCATTACAACCAAGCAACTACTCACATCCATGCCTTAATGGACTCTGCCTCCTTCAACACTAGTGGAAAAAAAACACCTGCCTACCTTGTTTCAATCTTCTGTAACTTACTGGCTTCAATTTACACAGGGGGATGAATCTGACTCAGAATCTCCCTCCCCTAATTCTTATCTATTTATCTTCCTTAAGAGAGAGAATTTTTACTAGAGCAATGGTCTTGTAGCAGGGCCTGAGCAGTGCAACAGTGACATCCGATGGCTGGCTACTTTAGTCTCCGGAGAGCTTTCCTGACTTGCCATTGCCCTCCTCTGCCTTGTAAAGACAAGTGACAATAACTGAATATTCGGTCCCCTCACTGCATTTCATTGCCTTTACCTTTACAATTAGACTACCTAGGGAGTTTGCTTCATGTTTCCAATGCAGTAAGAACTGTCTTCACGTGCAGTCTAAGCAAAGGCTGACTTACTGAGCTCTCATTGCATTGCTCCCTAACAAGGCAGACGGGAACAGACAGATAAGCAGGTATTCTTTTCACTCTTCATTTACAGCTGGCAGGGAGATGCATGTGAGACACTTGTTGTGACAAACACAGCTCTCAGGAGTCTACTTCATTTCTTCATATATGAAAAAGGTAATTAGATCCTAGCAGAAACACTGGTGTGTGTACAGCAGTATTCTGTATGCAAAGGGAGAGTGGAAAGGTTATGAAGTGTTAAATACAGAACTGCGATTTAGTTTAAAGAGATCCAAAATTTACATTCCTCTCATCTGAGGCCACTCTGCTCCAAGGCCAAATGAGCAAAATAAACCTGAGCTTTCTATTGGTTAAAATCTGAACTCTAAATTTATATTAATATCTGAAGGAATGAGTAGGCTTCTGTAATCTGATGCCAGCAGATTTTAGTATGCAATTTTACAATATTCTTATTTAATGCCATTTTGCAATGCAGTGTGACAAGGAGTAAATAAGTTTTATTATTCTGTGGACTTTAACTATGAGTACCTAATTTTGATGCTTCCCAGGGTGGATATGGACTTTCTTCAGCTTGGCCATGTACAACTGCTCTTACTCTTTATCTCTACAGACACAACATACTCAGTCTTGACTGAAAAGTTTGATAAGTTAGGTAGCAAAAAATCTTCCTCAATACAAGATAACTCTGACACAAGAGCCAAATAATATCACGCCAAATAAACTACACTATGCATTATCAGAATAAATCCACAACACAACACCCCTTCAAAGCTGTGAGACAAAAGAACCAACGATGACCCGGATCCAGTATTCTACATTTGCAGATAACCATACAATACATTTTTAATTCAGAACATTTACATCAGATGCTCTTATAAAGCACTTGACAAACTAAACAGCAGTCTTGGACCAAAAGGCGAAAACTACAAGTACATTGTGTCACGGTTGAGTTGAGATGCATCTAAGTTCCTTGTTAAGCCTCTGTTTGGCCATGACATATTGTAATTGGTGGTACCTGCTAGTTCATTCATTTCTTTTACAAATAATACTGGTTGCCCAAAGCTTTGTTACTAGCTAATGCAGTATGCAGCTGATATTTTTTAAAGCCTGAAACATCTATAACTCTGTTCACTTTATAAAGTATTTTTATTGTATTTTTAGGGAAAAGTCACTGTAAGTAACAGCCACTCTTCCCACAGGTTACTAAGAGGACTGCAAACCATGTATAACTATCCCTTTCTATTCTATAGGCTTTCCCTTGAATTCAGAATATTCTCAAATTTACAGACACACACACTCCTCTAAAACTTGGGAAAAAAACTGAGATGCAGGGAGTTTGCCATTTTCCTTTTTTTTTTTCCTGTTTTTGTTTTATTTGTCTACTTTATTCTGCTGTTTCCACTAATGAATCTTACTTCGCCCAAGTCTTAATGTCATTTTCTTCAAACTATTCAAAGTGCCTCAAGCTGCTAAACAGCTGGCAAAATACACAAACATTTAAGACTTTAGTGTGAATGAATACTAAATCATGATTTCCAGGAGACAACAATGTAGTCCTTTCTGATTTAATGCCTTCTTTTGAACTGTATGTCACTTTTGCTTTCAAATTAATCTGAGTGTGGAAAACAGATTGAGTATATTTTTATTAGCAGACTCTGTAAATATTTGGACAGTTATTTGAATCATGTTTTGGCAAAATGATTATGCTTGTCAGTCTGAAAACATACAATTTCCATATTTCCCTTACATTATTTCTCTTTAACAAAGAATTATTAAAATCTTAAATGCTATTTATTTTTCTTGTCCCCTCCCTCTCTGGCATACATGCTTAAAAAAGCCCTAATAAAACATTTTGGATGCATTAAGAAACATCTGAATTGCAGTTGCAATTCTAGTGTAGTCACAAGCTTGTCATTAAAATGCGTAGCACAGTGCTAGTGCAGCTGTATCCAGCTTTTATTATTCAGACTGCTAAATGGATAAAACATATTTTATGTAAACTTTGCAGTTAAAAACACAAGAGTATGAGACTTTTTTTTTTTAAATTTTCTCAGGAGAAGCCCAGATCCTTGAGCTCAGTGACAACTCCTCTTGGCCAGGGGCCAATCTAGATTTATTGCAAGAGTCCCTGTGCTGCCTCTCCAGACACACATTTTGAAGTACTTGAAAAAACTGGTGGGAAAGGTGTGCTTCCAGCCTCTACCAGCTCTCTCAATGAACATATAGCTGTTCATACTTTCAGGACCTAATTCTATATTCCGTAGCTAGGATACAGGCAACTGTACAGGGAGTGGGAGTCAGCTCTGGTATCAGTGGAGTCAGCTTACACAGAGGCATGGGAGCCCAGGGCCTGGCTGCCCAGTTACAGCACAAAACCGGCCCCAGGTCTGCAGCCTTACACACATACTGCACCTTGTATTTATCTCCTGAGGAGTTCACAACAGCTTACAGTCTTTACTGCAAAGAATCAACTAATCTCTTATTGACTGCATTCTAGTTGATCAGTTAATGAACAGGCATTGATACAAACTTCATGTCTCAAGCACTGGACTGGGCTACTAGCTACTAAACATCAATTATTTCTAATCACAACCTATTTAAGCATATATATTTTTATTTTTAATTTCATGTATCAGGTGAACAATAAATTAGAAGAAATGTTCCAAAGGTTCACAGACAAAGCATCTGAAACAGGTTGCTGGAATAGCACAGAGATCCACAGAAGCTCACTAGAAGACCACACAAAGTATACTCCCAGAGACTAGGAATCAGAGTTGGACACGTACAATCCTCTTCAGGGCAGCCATGCAAGAAAGGCAGAGAAGAGAAGGCAGGCTAGCAAGGACAGCCACTAGAGCTCATGAAAAAGATGAGCCCTCAGTCAAAGTAAAGGCTCTAGCCTTAAAAGGAAACAACTCCTTTGCCAGATTTCAGCCCCTCTGTAAGCTAGCAACAAGGTATTTTCTGGCCCATTGTGAGCCCTTCTATTGAGGTGGCAGTGGAGTCTCATTATCTCCATGGGCTGTAAAAGTGCCTCTAATTAGCTAGTCACCAATTCTCTACCAGAGAGTATTTTAGAGTAGATATATTCTAATTGTCTCTGTTGGGTGTCTACAGTGATTCCATAGAAAACAACCTTCACACAGGGTATGCTCAGCTTGGAGGTATTCCTGTCTGCTCTTTCACTCATTCACAGCATTTTAAGCCTGGATGACACATAAAGCTGAGATGGACATGCTACGATTAAAGACTGAATAAAAATGAAATGAACCAACAGACCAAGGTTAAAAATTGAAAGTAGAAACAGCTAATTAGTTCCATAGTCAAAAAGAGAGAAACTACAGTGCTTCGGTTCAAGAGGCTGCTGCTGCTAGTAGCATATGCTGGTATTCCAGAAATGTGTTTCTGCATTTCTTTTGAAAGAAAAAAAATATATTTTTTTTTTATTATTGATCTCCAGTTGCTACAGCTTCAGTATTTCTCAGTCTTCCTGTAGTAATCCGTTGCTAGTGACTCTGACATCAATGATGCCAGTCATCACCTACTTCTCCCATACCACAAAAGAGGGTTTTGTAATAGAAAGAGAGAACATATATTAGCTAGTGACAGAAAATGGCTTGGCTCCCAGACTCCATCCTCTTTTTCTCTAGTCAGAGGCAAAAGCAGTGATAAACATTCAATCAACTTTTATCCCTCCCATGTAATATTGGTGCTACAGATGCTCACCCATACACATTCTTTCAGTCCCTCACTTAAGATCCAAAGGGCCAAGCTTTCCTGTATCCCACACCTACAGGGTTAAGGGAATGCATACATGTCTTATTACAGATATATATTTATGGAGAAGGACAAAAAATTACATTATTTAGAGAAGCCCTTATGCTACCCTATTTTCAGAATTTATTTTATGAAAGAATCTTTGCCATAGGCCCTTGGGCTTATAGGGTAACATTTTCTGAAATTCAGAATTATTTCAGATTATTCACACACTTGCAAAAAAAAAAAAAGTTAAGCTAAACAAGAAGTCATACATATAACACAACATCTTAGTGACTCATATTCAAGACATTTCAGTTAAAATCTGTTATCATATGCCTGCTGACAGAATAACTAGTGCATCTGAAAAGTTATCAGTCTCTGCATTTATTATTTAAAGCACATAGTGCTTCTCTGAGCTCGGACCTCATGGCCCTCAAGTAAACTAGTCTAAGACTACTTTGGGCTATAGCAGTTTGGATTCCCTTGCAACATAAGCAACAATAGTCAGCTGGCCCATGGCCAGGTATTAGCCATTTGGAGCAGTGTAAAGCTTCCATTCAGGTGGAGGAAATTTTTATCTATCACTTTGCTAGACAATCAGGTCTCTGCAGTAAGCAAGTCCGCTTAGTCATTCCTCTGTCCTCTAATTATTACCCAGATCTTTAGATAGAAGCAAAAGATCCATGAAAAATGCTGTCACACTAGAGGCTCAACACACACCAGTAATCTCAGTCTCTTTGTATTATTTGCCAGACATCTGCTGCATCCAAGATTATTCCTATTTACAGCAGGACATTCCTGAAAGCTCTCTCATTTTCCACATGCAACTCTCCTGGCTGTTTATGAGAAGATGTAATCCACTTCCTGGTTTAAGTTTGAAGGTTACTGGAGTTGCTATTCACTCACATTTCATAGACTCATGCATGACTTAAACTTTGATAGCAAATGCAAATCACAGCAGCATATTTTCATGAATTTATTGCTTTTAGACAGAAATGAAACTTTGATGTTTGGAGATTTATCTAGATACTTCATCACTTAAGTAAGAACATATCTTAATGAAAAATCACAGGATGCCAACAGCATTGGTTGAAAAGTTACTATTTTCTATGAACACCATGTTCTTCCATGCCTTCTCCAATTCAGATGTCTACATGTTCAAAACAATGCCTAAATTCCCTTTAGCTCTGAGAAACATCTTTCAGTTGACTGAAGAAACTAGTTCCTCAGTATCACATAAAGGACACAGGTAACTGAGTTTCTCTACTTTTCAATCCTTCTAATCCTGCTGACATGTTATTTACATTCCGTTCAATAAATAAAATGTACATTTAAAAGTTGAGCTTGCTGAGGGCACTCTTTGCTAACAGAGATTTTCAAATGTACAACTTATTTTTTACTTTTAATATCATCCAGAGAGAGATACTTTGTTTTGTAAGTTACCCATGTGAGGTGTATCCATAATCAGCAAAGTTCCCAATAAATCACTACACACTCTTTTCTAGGTACCTGCCTTATACTTTTTTGATTCTTCTCCATGATCTGTATGAACATGCCACTCAAAAACCATCTAACCAACTTGCTGGATTAGCACCAAGAGAGAGGAATTAATGATATGAACAAAGAGAAATCCTCACAGAGACAAAAGGTGAGAAAGCAGTGCCTAAGAACAACGGTGCTGATATACCTCACCTGTGGAAAACAAGGACTAGTCTCTGGGTGGCACAATGGGTCTGTTGGAGGGAATATATTGTGCAAGGCCCCAAGCTGAGTGGGACTTGTTGCCAGAACAACAGTTGTCAGTATTTATTAGAGCCATTTCTCCTAAGCCAGTGAATGGAAAATGACAATATCAGCCACCAGCAAGTAGTCCTTCTCAACTGCATTAAAAAAAACAAAGCAGCCATTAAGCTTGCTTAACACAGCTGGAACTGGAACTAGTTGTTTCTAAATTGCCAGCGAAAGCAAAGAGAAAGCCCAGTTGACAAAGTATCTGTAGTAGCCAAATTGCAAATGGCTTGGAAAAAGGGCTAACACATTCTTCAGTGCTTTTAAGAAAGACCAACCACCTCTGAAGATTGACATGAAAAACTATGTACTTCTTTCCCAAATTAGGAGTTAAATGTGCAAGAAGGACCTCACATAAAAAGCTGCTGGTAGGGATTTCTGCGCAGGTTTTCCACTTCCACCTGGATTCTGCTGCTTCTCTTGATGTGCTGCAGATCCCAACCCACAGGTCTATGTCAATGCTGCCTTGAACCATTCAAAACTTGTGCTGGTGCTGTCTTCTGTACATATATGTCACAGGTTACCATCCTCTCTCACTCTCCATACCATCAGAGTAAGCAGCACACAGCACGTCAGAGAGGAACATGTCTACACAAAGCATGTTTCAGAGTTCTCCTTGTCAGCTGCTCCCTAAGGGATAACCACAAGATGCTGCACAGGGCCAAAACAGCTCCTGACAATTAAATATACACAAGTGTCCTCTGTCCAAAGCTGAATAGGGTTTTACATCAGCATCAGAAAAGAAATAATGAAAATCTTTTGCTCTCCTCCCTAGCTGGGAAAGGGGGCTACTTCCTGTCATTCACCTGTCTCATTCTTCTCTTCCCTTCTCTCCTTCCCCATTAGTGCAGTTACAATGAGAAAGCTGTAACTATAATAATGCTGCACCTAGGTAAAGTGGGAAATGGCACAGGATTACTCCTATTATATCTCGAAGTGTTCACAGCTTAGGGGCTGCAATGCTCATAAATAACACTTCAAGCAATTCTACTAGAGGTCCTTAGCTCAAGATGACATAATTGCACTCTTGCAGGTGCATTACTTAGCCTGCAGCCATTTCAGAGAATTGCTAAAAATTAAAAGAGAAAAATAATGTAAAAATTCACCAGCTCACACTAAGGTTCTTACTTAAAAGATATAACTAATTTCTACATTAATTCAGGCATGCCTGATGCAAAGAACAACCAAAATGGCTGAGATCCCATTCTTTGCCTATATATACAAAAAGCAACAAAAATTAAAATTAAAATACATAATTATTAAGTTCTAACTTTTTTGTTTTTTGTTTTTTTTAACATAAAAACCATGGTTGTGCTAAACAACCAGCTGGACCCAAAACTGAATATAGACCAAACAAATTAAACATACACAGTCTGTATTATACAGAATCTACACTGATGAACACAGCTATAAAGCATTATTGAACATGTGCAGTGGAGAAAACACAGATTTTAGGAAGTTAAATAAGCCAAGATGTGGTATTTTTAAATATGACTTTATGAACTTTTAATTTTAGATCAAAAACTGATAGTACCAAACAATTTCTGAAAAAATACTTTTTGCCAAGATGTCCAATGTATTGTTAATTCCTGAACATTTCCTAAGAAGCTCAAAAAAGTAAACAATTCTAAATTCTAAATTCTTGGACAATTGCTCAATACAGACAGAGCCCATAATCAAATATATGAAATTAAAACACAATTAATGTTGAGGTTTTCTTTCAATATATCATCACCTTTCTCCTGACAAAGAGTTTAAAACTGGAATAATATATTTAGAGGTAAAATGCTTGTAAACTTCGTTACTTAAATGTTTGATAATAGTGAGGAGCAAGTATCATCCTGAGAGGAAAAACCAAAAGAAACAACAAGCAAGTAAACACAATCAGCCACAAGACTGAACACTTATTAATTCATCTATAGTTCTATTTCTGAAACTAGACAACAATCATGTGACATTAGGCAGCTGAAAATCATGCGATTTTAAAAAGCATAATTAATTAGTTGACGACTTCTTAGCAATTACCTTCTAGAACTCTTGAAGTTTTCCTTTGCAACCCAGAATTCAACTATGGCTCCTTTTTGATTGTCCATTTTTTGTCTGTGACTTTTAGCAAAAACTGCTTGAGTTTGGTAAGGGTGAGAAGGGCTGGTCACTCCCAACTGTAGGCAGGACCAGCCCCATGTTTATTTGGGCTTGGTTTTGGGTCACGGTTTTGATTCTTGTAAATCCCTTCATTTGACTACAGGCAACAGATCCCTCCAGCACCCAGAGACTAGGCTTTCCCAGCCACTTGCAGAGCCAGACTGACAACATGTCTCCACCATGCCAGAGGACTTTAAAGGACAGAAATTCTTCTTTTCCTGGCTTCAGAAACACTTTTCCTGTTAAGAAAAAGTGAGAAATCTATTTCTGCTTCCACTAAATCTGTAACTTTTCTTCCCTTCCAGCTCCACACTCCAGGGCTGGTTTCTGACAGCCTTCTCTGGCAGGGTGGGGTCACTCCCTCCAGAGGCTCTTTGCCAAGCTTTGCCAGCTCACACAGCACTTGTCCACCATATCCCACATCTGCCTCCTTGTCATCTGTTTCTTTGACAATGAGTACAGGAAACAAGGTGTTATTTAAATAGCCTACATCAGCCACCAACAAGATTTGTTACTATTCATCCAGTAGGCTGAAATAATCATACCCCACACTGGTATCTAAATATTTCCTTCAGATAACGACTGAATAGTCCTTGAAATTGTACTCATTATGCTTCCAACACCCATTTGCCACCTGCAGTCATCATCTTTGTCCATCTGCACTCATCATGGCTGTTCATCTTTGTCAAATTTACAGTTAACACTCAGTCCTGGAAGGAACAATGCACAAAGTAGAATTGTAAAGATGAGAAACAAAATAGAGGGGCGTGTCCTTGACAAAAGCCAGGTGTAGAAGTTATTAATTACAGAGCTGTGGCACAAGCGATCTAAAGTACAATTTAAATAATTGGCACAATGCATTTGCTTGATGTATCTGAGAATTACATACCCCTACCTTTTCACTCAAGTACTAAATGACACAAAATTATTTAGGAAAACATGTTCATTAAATTCTACCATACCGTGAGAAGCAGGCCTTCACCAAAGTATTTAGAATAAAATATTCATATTTGAGATTATATATGCAGTACATTTTGACAGCATCCAGTCTCTAGGACTGCAGTATATGTATTAAAGCTCCCCGAGTAGGAGTGCTAATTCTTTCTTTTTTAAAGCAGTGATTAAAATAAAGAGCTTTAATTTGATCAAATGAAACTTAATGAAGGTGATTAAGCCTATAAAGTTAATCATCACTTTGGTGTCATTGTTTCCCAGGTTTTGGAAACTTTCCATTCTGAGGCAGGAATG